>NC_079230.1:6591789-6626789 GCF_029633865.1 Lampris incognitus
ACTGTGGAGTCCTGGCCTGACGTGTTAGCTCTCCTGTGTTGTGCCGTCCTCTTGGCCAGCGTCTGTTTGACGTTTCTCGTCCACGTCTGCGGAGGCCTCACTCAGTACCGCCCATGCAGTGTCTTTGTCCACATCTGTGTTTAAGTTTTGTCTTCGTTTGATCGCTGGGAGAGCTGGTACTGGATCGGCTGGGAGAGCTTGGTCTGCTGCGTCCTGTGGGCCCAGGGGCCATGGCCCTGCCTGGAGCTGTGCCCGAAGGGGAAACACTGAGGGCGGTCTGACAGGATGCGGAAATGGGCCAGGCTAAGCTAACTGCTAGCCCATGCAGACCGGCAGTTCCGACAGCACTGAGGGAGGTCTGGCGGCGGCCTTGTCTGGAGTGGACTGTGGTGTTTTTGGTGTCGTCGTGTGGAGTGCGGGGAGGTGTGTCGAAGGTGTCTGGCTGGGAGAGCTGGGTTGGATTGGCTGGGGGAGTCTGGTATGCTGCATCCGGTGGGCCCAAGGACCACGGCCCCTGCCTGGAGCTGCACCCAAGGAGGAAACGCCAAGGGTGGTCTAACAAGACGTGGAAGTGGGGCAGGCTAAGCTAACTGATAGCCTATGCAGACCAGCAGTTCCAACAGTCATCCTGGCTGGTGTTCGTTCCCTTGGACAGTGATCTTTTGTTGTTGTTTAGTTTGGATATGTGTTAGTTAGGATATATGTGTTAATTAGGATATATGTGTTAGTTTGGATATTTGTGTTAGTTAGGATATATGTGTTAGTTTAGAAATGTGTGTTAGTTAGTATGTGTGTTCTTGCAGTCCTCGTAGTTTTTGGTTATGTGTTTTTGTCTTTGTGTTGCACTGCTGTGGGCTGGGGGGAAACGAGATTTTGTTTGTACTTCAGTCCATGAAATAAAATGACACATACAAAGTATTGGTATTTCTATGATGACCCACCAGCATTTGTCTAATGAGCCGTCTTGGGCCATGATGGCCCGTTGTTTATTAAAACATGGCGATAAAGCTTTACCTAAGCCTTTCAGGTGCTGTGACTTCCCCCGAGTCCCCCGGCCTGCTATCAGCCCCTGTCCTTGGCTCAGATTTGTATGCCTCTCTCCACTTCAGCCGTCTCTGGGTTATGCATTAGTCCTGGGCTTTACTGGCTCTGCTAATGGGAGGCTGATTAATGGGAAAGACTCAGCACAAAGCCATTAGCTTCCCGACTCCCCCAGGAAGCAGTGTGAGGGATGGAGGAGGCAGAGATGGGGAGGCGGAGGCAGGATGCAGGAGGGAGGGGAGTCGGGGTGAGTCAGGGCTTCACTGGGCGGGAGGCCAAAGGAGAGAGAGGTGGACCGGGTCAGGGGAAATGCAAACACATTTGGTGTGTGTGTGTGTGTGTGTGTGTGTGATGGTCAGTGTAGTAAAATCGTGTAGTTTGTCTGCCAGAGACATATAAATACTAATCGCGCCTTACAAGAACTTTTTAATTACCTTACAAAAGAAATTTACTTCCAACCTGAAAAGATTCAGAAAAGTGGTCATTTATCTGCCTCTCATTATCCAAACCACCTATCCTGCACCCAGGGTCGCAGGATGCTGGAGCCTATCCCAGCAGTCATTGGGTGGCAGGTGGGGAGACACCCTGGACAGGCTGCCAGTCCATCACAGGGCCCACACACACACACACACACACACACACACACACATTCACACCTAGGGCCAATTTAGTACGGCCGATTCACCTGACCTACATGTCTGGACTGTGGGAGGAAACCCACACAGACCTGGGGAGAACATGCAAACTCCACACAGAGGACGACCTGGGACCACCCCCCAAAGGTTGGACGACCCCGGGGCTCGAACCCAGGACCTTCTTGCTGCGACGCAACCGCGCTAACCACTGCGCCACCGTGCCGCCCAGCATTCTAGATAAGGCTTCGAAATTGTTTTTAAAATATAAAGACGTTAGCAGCAGTAATCAAACGAGTCAATCTGTAGCTGGCTAAATAAAAAATAAAACGTCATTCACGTTTTCATTTCGACATCCTTCCCCTTGGCCCAACAGGTGCCTCCGTCTCGCCTCTGCAGACGCCCTCACCAGATCGTGATGTGGCTCAGGTCCTTCCCGTAGGGCATTCCCCCCCCCCCAAATACACTTCGCCGTCACGAGATTCATCAGCGAAGAAGTGCTAGAGAAAGGGCCATTCCTCTAAACTGTGCTCGGCCCAGGGTGCAGCGAGCTGTATTGTAGTGTTAGGAGACCATTCAAGGGGCACGCAGGGGCCATTAAAGTGATTTAACGGAGAGTTAGCGTGGGGTGGAGGAGAGCTGCAACAGTGTGACTGAGGCACATATTATGTCAACAACCGAGTTGCAGGGGGTATATAGGAAAAGAGAGGGTATTTGGAGAGCACACAGGGAGGAGGGCTGTCGAGAGACGAGAGAGATTCCTTTCCAACAAAATCATCAACGGAGCCACGCTTCATCACTTGCAATTCATTCAATTATCGCTGATTTGACGTAAACCACATTATTTCCTTCCAGCCCACGGAGAGACGTTCATTGTTACCCACTTAGAACGTCCCTGGGATCGCTGACAATTAAAACACAAGGACACATAGTGTCACAGATGTGACGCACAACTGTTGTGAGACTGTTCTGAGCAGAGCGGTAAGGGATCACACGATATGGGATTTTAATGCAACTACATAGTAAAGTGCTGCATTGGCGGTGCGGGTGTGCGGCTGCACCTTTATTTGATACTTTTGACTTTTTTTTGCAGACGTGCACCTCCTTAATCCAGAAGTGCATTTTCACCTAAACTCTATTTTTTGGATATTAAATGTTGACATTTTAAAATACATGCTTCTGCAGCAGTTCAGCAGAGACACAGATTCCTTTAAGCTTGCAGATGACTGATAGTCTTTTGGTGGCTCCTCTTTTTGGGTGTCATTAGTTTGCTGGTCGAAGCTCAGTCTATTGTCCAGTGTCACTCTGTGGTATTAGAAAATATCAACCATTTCAGGTCCGCGGTGGTGTAGCGGTCTAAGCATCGGCTTTGTGTCGATGCAGTTGCCCACTGGGGACTGGGGTTCGCGCCCCGGTCTCGTCAGATCCGACTATGGCCGGACTCGATGAAGCAGCAATCATTGGCAAACGCTGTCTTCGGGAGGGGGGCGGAGTCGGCTTGTGTTCGTCACGTGAATGCGTCTCTGTGTGTGTCGGAAGAAACAGTAGTTCGGCCTGGAGTCGCCTTGTCACGAAAATGGGGAGGCGTCTCCTTCGAGACTGCCGGCCGGAGAGATGCAGTTGGCGAATGCCTGCAGTACGAGGGTGGGTGTTTGAATTAAAATAGGGATCGATTGGCCACTAAATTGGGAGAAAAAAGGGAAAAAATCAGAAATAAATTTAAAAAAAGAAAATATCAACCATTTCAATTGTTTGGTTACTGATGATAATGGGGTGCCGAGCTGAGGGGGGACCAATTATTACTTCCTTTGTCTTGCTGACATTGATGTGAAGATGGTTATCCTCACACCACTCAGTGACGTGTGCAGCGGTGTTGTGCTAGTCCACAGCAACGTGGTTGTCTGTGAGTACGGCAAGAACGGCTGTGTCGGGCATCCGGGTGGCGCGGCGGTCTATTCTGTTGCCTACCAACACGGGGATCGGCGTTTCGAATCCCCGTGTTACCTAAAGCTTGGTCGGTCGTCCCTACAGACACAATTGGCCGTGTCTGGCGGGTGGGAAGCCGGACGTGGGTAATGTGTCCTGGTTGCTGCACTAGCGCCTCCTCTGGTCGGTCAGGGCGCTTGTTCAGGGGGGAGGAGGAACTGGGGGGAATAGCATGATCCTCCCATGCGCTACGTCCCCCTGGTGACACTCCTCACTGTCAGGTGAAAAGAAGCAGCTGGCGACTCCACATGTATCAGAGGAGGCATGTGGTAGTCTGTGGCCCTCCCGTGGAGCAGCGACCGGGACAGTTTGGAAGAGTGGGTTAGTTGGCCAGATACAATTGCGGAGAAAAAAGGGGGATAAATGGGGGAAAAAAGAATGTCTGGGTCGTCTGAGTATTTGAGGTAAGTGGCGCTGGGTGATGGACTGGTGCAATCATTGGTGTAAAGTGTGTACAGGAATGGGCTCAACACACAACCCTGAGGCACCCCAGCGTTAGTGGTGAGTTGCAGGTGATTTTGTTGTGCTCTCTTGCAAAGCTTGCTGTCTGTCACTAAGGAAATTATGCATGAGCTGGATCGGACGGGGAGGAGTGCTGAAGTGTTAAAAGTAGAGCTGAAGTCCACAAAGAGGATCTTGACAAAGGTGCCTGGGGAATCCAGGTGCTGAAGGAGGAGGCACACCAGGCAGGCCACAGCATCCTCTGTGCCCCTTTCAGCCTTATAGGCAAACTGGAGGGGCTCCAGTTGTGGGGTGAACACTGGCAAAATTATGTTTAATAGCGGCTTCTCTAGGCACTTCATTGTTATGGATGTGAGGGCAATGGGGCAGTTGTGGTTGAGTTCTGTGAGCCGGAGTTTTTTGGGTAAGGGGTTTATGGTAGCAGTTTCCCAGAGGGTCGGTATTGTGGGAGTCTTGTAGGATTTGTTGATAAGTGAATGAAGAACTGGTGAGAATTCCAGGGTGCGGGTCATCAGCACCCTTGCTGGGATGCCCTCCCATCAGGCACCAGGGCCTCACCTAGCTTACTTCGGCTAAGCTAGCACCATTCCTCCCCCTCTGTAAAGGGGGCCAGTTCTCTGGGGTCTGGTAGAGAGAGGGCTCTCACCCATCCTTCACATTCAGCTGAGAAATCCCGAGCATCAAAGCGGGCATATAATGTATTCAGTTCTTTTGCAAAGGATTCTGGGTTGGTTACTGCACACAGGTTAGGTTTGAGTTCACACCCAGTTTCCACCTTCTGAAATTCCTGCTTGGTGTTCATATTGCCAAATTCAAATTCCAATTTGCCCCCGAATTTCAGTTTCGCCTTCAACGCCTCATTTTGGTCCTTTGATTTGCCATTTTGAGGCTCGCCCAGTCTCTGAGCCTAAAAACTTGGTGCTTTTCCTTCTGGCCCACTTTTATTTGAGGAGTGGTCCAAGCTTTGGAGTCGGGACGTTTCTTTATTGTCTCTGTTGTCGTGAAATGGTGCTGTTTGTGGAGATGTTGATGTAATCAGTAATAACGGAAACCCTATCATTCAGATCTCCATCAAAAACACGCAGTCGGTGCTCGCCAGCGAACTTCAGAGGAGACCCCACAGGCGACACCAAGTGATATAATACGAGGGAAAGGATAAGAAGGAATAAGGTGGGGAAAATTATAGCTTGCCGATGTTCTTACCGATGAGTTGGAAAAAGAAAATCATTATTTTACAACAGCATAGTGTTCTATGTACACAAAACGTTTTTTGCGAGGGATGGGATATAATCTACACAGGCGGCACATCTAAACACAAGACTACACGTCAGCTTGTGAGTGAATGAGGTAGCGGCCCGGTTTCTGAGGCGCTCTGCATGGAAACAAGCCGGGCTCGGGAAGACGCCTGTTCCCCTGCTGACTCCAGTCATCCAGTATTTCCCCCTGTCACTCTGCTCAGATGACAGGAAGGGGACTGACATTGATTTGAGGGCTGTGACAGCGTAACTCAATATCGCATTACCCGGATAAGTCTCCTAGTGACAAGAGTAGGAGACCCAATCCCCCTTCTTGTCCTGGTCACTTGGCTGGTGTTGGACAGAGTAAGAAATTATCAGGACATGATTTCCTCCTCTGTTGGCGGGGAGACAGCGGGAGCTTGACTCATCGGGTCACTGCCCCCCCCCCACCACCACCAACCCCCCTGGTTTCTGAGAGGGAAGGCTGGCTTTGTTTGTGTTGTCCGCTCTGACCCTGTTTGTCATAATTCATACCCTAGAACACATTACCCTCCACCTGCGAAAATAATCTCCAAAAGCTCTGCGCCACAAAACGAAGCCGACAGGAGCATGTATGAGGGTGGCGGAGGGGTGAGACCAACAAGCGGAAGTGGGGCAGGGATACATAAAAAAAAACCCCAAAAATGACAAGAAAACAGAAATGCTGTCTAAGACTGGATGGTGGGTCTGGTGGGTTAAAGTAAGTGATGTGCAGCTGACATTTTTATCTGTAGCTTGGGCCCGTCGGTTTGATGCCATCAGCATATAGGAGCCTGGGCACAGAGTAGAACGAATGCTGTCTGGGGGGAGGGGGGGGGATTTATTTACTCCCCTCATTTGCGCGGCAGATATTTCATATGCCTGCAAAACACCAAAGTGAAAGAAGAAGGCCAGGTGATGTGATGCCAAGTGGCAGGGCTTGAAATAACAAGTTACTGCATCGGCAGTCGTCGCCGCTGTTCGACTGCGGGCAAATCATTTAGATCAAATGGTAAATGACAGCGGTGAAGCCAGAAGAGCGAGCGGAGACACAGAGGACTGTGTGTTTGAAAGAACGACACAGTAATGAGTTTCGCTCGGAGGAAATGTTGGACATGTCTACTGGCCATTCACAATTCAGCTCTTCAGCAAATGATTAATAATGAAAAAAAATGGACACTTTTTTTGCAGGTTATTTATGAGGATCAGACAAAGGTGAGGCCAAATTTACTAAAATAAGCTTACATACTGAGACAATAATGTGTCCAAATGGTTCTTTCTTGCAATTTTACATCTTTTTTTTTTCACCAAAAAGACACTCAAAGACACACTGTCTATGTGCAGTGTTAAAGCAAAAGATGAGGGTTAAAGACCTGGTCCTGTCTACTGACCCTGGTCTGTGACACCAGCTCACCTACATGAACTGTATTTGTGACATTCTGTACAGAAGGACAGCTCTGCTTGCTCTTTATCCTGACCCGTCTCCGTTTGGGGACGTGCGGGTCCATGTTTCTCTCTCATGAGCTTTGTTATTGTGTTTGTCTGCAGCTACAGAGGATGACGATATCCAGGCTCCCAGACCTCACAGGTAAACTGGATGTCAGGACCTATAGGACCCGACTTACATGCCGGGTAAACGTGACGTCTATCTAAATGACTAAAGGATAAACTTTGAGCGAGTGCTTAATGCAAAGAAGAATAATGAAAAGTTTTATTCAGCTGTAGTCACCACCATCGATTTGACAATGATGCAAAGGTCTGCAGCAAGCTGATTAATGACGCCTCAAGCCAAGGGAACTGGACTAGAAACTGGAAGCCAGGACCAGCAGCACCACCTATTCAAGTGTACCAGACGTCTGTGTCACTGCTCTGAATCCACAACTAAATAACGACGGGGCCGAGATTTTACATTCTTGCAGCAGGGCATTTTGGAGCAAACAGATAAATAATTGGTATAAATAAATTTATATTTAGATAGATAGATAGATAGATAGATAGATAGATAGATAGATAGATAGATAGATAGATAGATAGATAGATAGATATTGATCGAACAATCGATAATCAATACATAGATAGCTAGATAGATGATCAATAGATAATCAATCTTCGACAGATACTAGATGGATAATCAATAATCAATAGATAGACAGATAATCAATACATAGATAATCAATAGATATAGATAGATAGATAGATAGATAGATAGATAGATAAGATAGATAGATAGATAGATAGATAGATAGATAGATAGATAGATAGATAGATAGATAGATAGATAGATAGATAATAGATAGACAGACAGATAGATAAGATAATCAATAATCGACATATAGATAGATAGATAATCAATATATAGATAATCAGTAATCGACAGATAGATGGATGGATAATCAATAATCAATAGATAGATAGATAATCATATCTGGCTTTTGTAACCTTTTCACGGTCCTCAGCAGTCTTCAATGGCCATAGACAACCGATAAAGCACATGTGACATTACATGTAACATGTGACATGTAACATTGCATAATAAGCAATCTATTCATTTTGGCCAATCTTGTTACAAAAGAAAAAAATGAGCACGTCATCATTTCCAGAAGCATGAACAGACTAAGTGGAGAGTGGGTGTTGTTCAAACTGACTTTCACTCAACGATCACACATCCATTATCACAACATTTTTCAATAATATTAGTCTACATTTTATTTTCCTAGTGCCTCGTCAGAGCTGAGGGACACTACAGAGGAAGAGGGCTGTATCCCAAAACTGTAACACACAGGATGTTGCACTCCATAAACAAGCAGAAGCCAAGTCATTTTACCATCATCACGTCTTGGGTTCTCTCCCAGCATAGCTCTTTGCATCATTCATGTCATGTTGTCTGATTCTGAGTCATGGCCTGTGAGTCAATTCTCAACAAGGGAAAAAAAAAAAAACAGCATCCCTTTTCTATGCTACAGAAATATGATCGATCCCCTGGGCCAAATCCCGCCATCGCAAATTAATTCTAGAACCTAGAACTCACATCAGAACTGAGCTAATTCTGGCATCTGGGTAGCGTAGCGGTCGATTCCTTTGCCTACCAACACGGGGATCGCCGGTTCGAATCCCCGTGTTAACTCCGGCTTGATCGGGCGTCCCTACAGACACAACTGGCCGTGTCTGTGGTATGGGAAGCCCGATGTGGGTATGTGTCCGGGTCGCTGCACTAGCGCCTCCTCTAGTCGGTCGGAGCACCTGTTGGGGGGGGGGGCAGCGTGATCCTCCCACGTGCTACACCCCCCTAGTGAAACTCCTCACTGTCAGGTGAGAAGTGGCTGGCGACTCCACGTGTATCGGAGGAGGCATGTGGTAGTCTGCAGCCCTCCCCGGATCGGCAGAGGGGGTGGAGCAGTGAGTGGGATGGCTCGGAAGAGCGGGGTGATTGGACGGATGCAATTGGGGAGAAAAAGGGGGTAAACCCCCCCCCCCACAAAAAAAGAATTAAGCTAATTTATCTGTTATAACATGCTTAGGCTGGTGGTTAATGATACAAGTTACTTTTTGGGCCCAACCACTATTTCCCTCTAGTGTCCGTTTTGATTCCTGTCCTTCATCCCTGAGTGAGTCTTCCTCCTTAGTGAGCCCTGTAACGGGGGAAGTTAATACAGCCTGAGACGAGCCGCCCCGCAGCTGCAGCCTCCGTGTGCCCGCAGTCATACGGCGTTTAACAAGCCAAATCCAATGTGACCCGTAGTCACACGAATTACATCTTTGTACACACACCGACACCCAACTGAAATAGTCGCCATGAATGAAACATTTCCAGAGAGGTTAAGCAATAAGCAAGACCGCCCCCCAAAGCCATGGAGCTAAAATATAAAGCTGGACCGCAAGAGCGAAGAAGGAAAAGGAAAGATTGAAGGTTAGCCGTGTCTCATTCCTGTTAATCTCTGCAGGGCAAAATGTTTTAGGAGCAAAAGGAAAAAGAACAATTTCGAACCACAAGGTTTTGAAAATAGCCCCGATGATAAGAGCAGAAGAAGAAAAAGAAACAAAGAAAAGGATGGGGAAAAAAAAAAAGAGCAAAACTCTTCTGAATGATAAAGTGAATGGGAGGAACGGATGTCAAGGTCAGAACCGAGACGATACCAAAGATTTAGATAAACTTTTAAGAAATGAGGGAGCAGGAATAAAATAACCTCCTCTTCATTTTTTATTTCCATATTTCTTTGGCTTCGCTGACTCGTACTGGCGTGAGCGGCTCAGTCCGTTACTGCTGTGCTTCCTTTTTAATCCACCCTGCAAAAGAGAGCGGCGACACATCAGCCCCGATCAATACCGGCCAATTAGGAAATATGAAAGAGGCTCCTTCAATCACACACAGTCAGCCGCCCCGGGCTTAAAAGGAGCTTAGATGGCCTCCGTGGCGTCTGTACACAAAGAGCGGGTGTGTGATACTCACAGCGTCACCCTGTGTGCCTCTCCGCTCTATTCAGGGCGAGTTTGGCGTGTGTTCTTTGATACCGCTCAAATGAGATTACCGCCTCCGTGTCCAAGTCCACTGGCAGGCGCTTGTTGTAGCTCGCCACCGGGCCTCCCACGCGGACCTCGGTGACAGATGTCCGTCCATCCAGGTGGGAGCGTGCGGGCCGTGTTTGTGTGCACGGGCGCTTCGGGACATGCGCTCAACTTACACCGCGGTGTTGTGGCCAAGGGCGTGTTTATGTTGTGTCTATGCATATGTGGGGTCGAATTTGTGTGTATATGCGAGTGCGCCTCCCTGCGGGGATACTTAACGCGCGATACTTAAACAGCCATTTGTCTGCTCCTTCCCTACCCCGCCCAGTGTTTAACAGGGAGCCACGTGGTTTGGCGTGAACACGTGACCGGCGTGGGGCAGGAGCGGTGCAGCGGTCTTCTCTGCTGTCGGGGCCACAACACCCCCGCCATCAGAAACCGACAGCGCTGCTGAGCTTGAAGGACTGGGCTTCGAGTGGATGTAGTGTATGCATCAGAGCCCCGCACGGGCAAAAAAACCTCCAGGCCTAGCCCGGCCCCTGGCCCGACAACGTCTGCACATTTTCAGCCCGAGACCGACCCGAGATAGGAACACAAACACACACACACACACGGCATGGTCAACTGTCATGTGTAATGCACACATACATGCATATATATATATATATATCATGTTTATAATATAATCAGTATAACAGTATTTCATACAGTGGCCTGTGAGTGCTCTGCATGTGTATGGGAAGTTAAATGAGCCCGAGCCAGAATAGAAGATAATATAGACCTTAAAATATGATAGTGTTTAGTCAAATCAAAAGTTATTAAACGGGCGTCCGGGTGGCGTGGCGGTCTATTCCGTTGTCTACCAACACGGGGATCGCCGGTTCGTATCCCTATGTTACCTGCGGCTTGGTCTGGTGTCCCTACAGACACAATTGGCCGTGTCTGTGGGTGCGAAGCCAGATGTGGGTATGTGTTCTGGTCGCTGCACTAACGCCTCCTCTGGTTGGTCGGGGCGCCTGTTCAGGGGGAATAGCGTGATCCTCCCACGCGCTACGTCCCCCTGGTGAAACTCCTCACTGTCAGGTGAAAAGAAGCGGCTGGCGACTCCACATGTATGGGAGGAGGCATGTGGCAGTCTGCAGCCCTCCCCGGATTGGCAGAGGGGGTGGAGCAGCGACCGGGACGACCCAGAAGAGTGGGGTAATTTGTCATATAGAATTGGGGAGAAAAGGGGAGGGGTGGTAAAGCCAAAAAAAAGTTATTAAAAGTTAACTGTATCTGTTGTATGGTGAGCTAATTACATAATGCTGTGTACTACCCTATCAGAGATGTACAGCTCATCAATTACAGTTTCCTGAATAAGTCGAACAAGATTTTAACATATTTACGCTTTTGCCCTCTCAGCGAATTGGTGCACGGCGTCGCTGGGTTACAAGCGTGACTAGTTTGTGCTATTAGCTGGATCAGCTTATGTTTATTTCCCCTCATTTGCCCTGAACTTTTTTTTACACATAACGGATGAGCCTCGTTGCCTTATAAACCCACTATAACGTCACACTATGCTTATCTCCATCCCACCTGTGACACTGTAAAAGGCTGAAGAAGTGTGCACGGTGCCGTGACAGACCCACGCACGGCTAATGACGCTACATAAAGGCGTCACAATTATCTCCGAGGGGTCACAGCACGCTGAGTAGAGCCGAAACACATTAAAGGGACTCACACTCAAACGCTGGTAGCCGCCAGAGGAGGCAGACTCCCTTCCATCAGCTTCATTATTTAGCCGAGAACGCTGAAGGTCGAGGGACGGTGGAGGACGGAAATCAGAAGCACACAGCGGCGGTGAAAGGCGAGGCGAGGCACATTTATTTGTATAGCACATTTCAGCAACAAGGCAATTCAAAGAGCTTTACATAAACCTAAAAGGCATCCAGAAAAACACAAGAGGGGCATGTAAAGTAGGGTTGGGGCATCGATGGAACCGGTACCAGAGAAACAAGTTCCAACACGGCAAGAATTTAGCAGATTGAAACGCATTTAGCTTAACAAGCCCCATAACCAACCCCCAAGATTTGTAGCTTTCCTTCCCGGGTTGTGTTTCACGCGATGCGACATGGCTGCATCAAGGACGTACAGACGTCACGTCGGCAGTTTTCGAGACTGTGCGGGAAGACCGAAAGCGCAGAATCAAGCGCGTGAGTTCAGCGCACAGTGGCGAGGCGACGAAGGCCCGGAGAACAAGGGACTCAAGTGTGTGGCTGCTTTGTAATGAAGACGGCAGGAAACATGCCAAGTGCATGAAGTGTCAAGCTGTCTGTACTTGTAAGGGAGGTAATTACAGCTTCGTGGTCTTCTGCTCATTCTAATGTGGACTTGGTAACAGAATTACATTCATTTCAGTTTCAATACCACTTGAATCAGACTTGGGGCCAGATCTACAGACATTTCCCCTGTCTGCAAACCCTGTCTGCAAACCCTCACAATGCATACATCGGTTGTCAGGCAGGTATAACTTTTTTTTAGCACATCAGCTTCACCGCATATCAGAATCAGAACCAGAATCAGAATACTGTAATGTACACGAATAAGTAGACACGTTCACCTTTGGCTTACGGGTCGGACCCTTTGCAGGAGATATGGGTTCGCGTCCCGGCTGTGGCGGTTCCCGGGCTGCCCCCCTAATTCGCTGCAATTCTTTATTCATCCCCGAGGGGAAATTGGGTTACATGCATTTACACGAGTTACCCTTTCAATGGGCAACATACTGGGAGGACGTTATGGAAATAAACACCGGATCTGCTTTATCGAGGCTGTGAGTGAAGAAGACCTCGGCTATTGCGCGTGCCATTTAACACGTGAGCAGCGTGTTTTAACTCGCCGCCTATCTGACGCGTCTGAGATCGCTGCAGCTTGGAGAAGGCACCACGGGACATGGGGAGATAGTAGAGATTTTTTTTCCCAACTTGTGTGAATTAATTCACAACGTCATACGAAACCACTGTGCAAAAGCATCGCTTGCCAAGTGACATCACACCCGATTTGCTGGAAGAAATGAAGGAAGACGTGGACCCGTATACCAGGAGTCACGCAATCCCAGCAACAACAAACCCCCGGCCACCCTTCAGTGATATGCTCCCGGTTCCGCTCAGCAAATGGCGGCATCTCGGACACAGCAGGAAAATTTCCAATTTTTCAAACTATAATACAAAAATGAGAAAAATTAGGAAAAAAAGAGCCCAATAACCTTGATGCTCTCATTGCAATAAACTAGATGCTATCATATGGCAGAGTTCCCAAATATTATTCGGGGGCAACTGAAGGCACACATGCACAAAACACGTTTCTATTAACAAGGCTGCGGCTGTGTTAGTAGATATTCCAACCCTGTCGGTGGTAACCGTTGGCAAACTTGTGCTAATTTCCCCTTCTCTTGGTGGATCCGGGCCCAAGTCAGGCAACTGTTGAACTGAATTAAAAGACTTTCCTTGAGAATAAACGGAAATGAGGTTTTGACGTCAGTGGCCGGGGCTCCATCACTCATCATCACTCTCTGAAAAGGTGGCGCCATTTTAGGAATCGATAAGCCTACGGTCACACGTGCACGAAGCTAACACTGGCGAATATTGGTCTCCCTTTCACATCCACTCTGTGCAAGCGAAAACATCCGCTTCCGGTGCCAAAATAAATGTGCATCTTCGCGTCGTTCAGAGTTCAACTTTGGTGAACTTTGACTGGCAAACCCACATCCTCAACCAATAGCAAACAAGTGTGTGTGGTTGACCTCGCTTGGCGGTAACTGGCTGTAGTTTTCTTTGTGAGCCAGGATGGAGGAAACTTGACTGTTGTGTCTAACCAGCAGGTATTGTAAGTAAGTAAGTAAAATTTTATTTATATATAACTTTTAAAAACACACAGTTACAAAGTGCTTTACACTCAATACAGAAAATACGAATAAATACATAAAATAAATTGAATGAATATAAAACATGGCATAGGGAGTAACAAACCAAGCTAAAAACAAAAACAAAAACAAAACAGAAGGCAGGGATGGGGATTCATAAAAAGGTTTGCCTGAGAATGCGTTTTTAGAAGCTGCTTAAAACAGTCCGAAGATTCAGCGAATCTAATGGATTGAGGAAGATAATTCCAGAGGCCTTGGGCTAAAACTGCAAAGGCACAGTCACATTTTGTTTTGCAGTTGGAGTGAGGGGTGGGTAAAAGACCCGAGGTTTGAGGATCCGAGTGGTCAGGAAGTGGAATGAGGAATGAGAAGATCAAAAATGTAACTGGGGGCAAGATCCTGCAGTGCTTTAGATATAATCAATAGAATCTTACAGATGATTCTGAATTTAATGGGAAGCCAATGGAGTGATGCAAGAATAGGGGTAATGTGGGACCTACAGCGAGTTCTGGTTAGTAGTCTAGCAGCTGCATTCTGAACCAACTGCAGACGATTTAAAGTAGCTTGGTTGAGGCCAGAGTAGAGGCAGTTACAGTAATCTCGACAGGAGACAAATGAAAGTGTGAATTAATATTTCGATATCCTTACATGACAAAATATTTCTGATTTTTGCAATATTTCTTAACTGAAGAAAACAGGATTGGACAAGCTTAGTAACATGGTGCTCAAACGACATAGCCTGGTCAAACATGATACCAAGCTTTTTAGCGGTAGGTTCGATGTCTGAATGAAGTGGACCAATAAACAAATGCAGTGGCAAAGTTCTCAGGACCAATTAAGAGAACTTCAGTTTTGTCGAGGTTTAGATGGAGGAAATTAAGGGACATCCAGTCTCTGGTGGCAGCTGAGCAATAATGGAGGGAGGACAGGTGATTCAGGTTATTGGGTTCGGCAGAGAAATAGATCTGCATATCATCGGCATAACAGTGGTATGACATGCTTTAAAAGTGACTAAACAAATGACCCAGAGGAAGCATGTATAAAGAGAAGAGGATTGGCCCAAGGACAGACCCTTGAGGGACGCCACACAGTAGGGGCGCTAACGAGGATACAAGACTGTTAATACAGACATTAAAATATATCAATTAGTCAGATAAGAGCGAAACCAATTTGACACTGTACCAGAAATGCCAACTCAGTTCTCCAACCTATCAAGTAAGATGGCATAATCGAAGGTATCGAAGGCAGTGGTTAAATCTAGGAGAATAAGGCATGCACAAGAACGTCTTTGAACACTCTTAGTAATGCAGTCTCAGTACTATGCTTGTGACGAAAGCCGGAGTGAAATCCATCAGAAATGTTATGACCCTCAGTCAGCTTCAGGATTTAGTCCACAACAATTTTTTCAAGGATTTTGGATAAAAAACAAAGGTTTTTTTTATGATATTGGCCATGAAAACTACAAACTGCCTCACAATAGAGATGCTGTCTGGCTGGCAGTGACTTGGGAGACAGGCATTGAACGTAAATAAATGGAGAATTTATTAATAACATGGATTCATAATTCACGGTATACAAACATAACTTGTACACCAATGTTCTTCCTCTGTATTTGTCCATGTACAAGTGAGAGAATTAATGGACTTCAGTGTACATTTTCCTGTCGCAAAACCAACAACCGCTAACGTGTGACCAACAACCACAACCACTCAAACAGACTACAAACCAGCAAACTAATTTCCATGTGGGTCACATCCTGCACTTCCCACATTCAGCACAACACGGTATGAATTTTGCCTCAACAGTCGATGGTCATTCACCTGCATTCGCACATGTATGACCATAGCCTAAAGGTCATTGTTAAGGAATCAAATCCATAAGAGGGCGTTGTTAAGGAATGATGAGTAGGATGCCTGCAACACTGCACAGTCTGTAGGTGTTCACTGCCATGTGCACACACACAAACAAATAACACGCGGAGTTGTTTAAAAGTTTCCCTGCCCACTTCAATGAACATACACATGCATAAATAGCCGCCAGGTCCCACCAAAATCACAACCACCCATACCCCTAGTCAAACAATCCAACCCCAGGTGAGGCTGGCAATAGTGCGTTTGTGGGCCCTCATGAGGCCTTCTTGGGCTGTAAATCTAGCCTGCAACCACAGGGGTATGACAACTTTGGACATAGCCCTGGCAGATACAAATTCCCCTGTCCTGTTATGAATTATTTAAAACCCTCTGAGAGGAATGGAAAGAGAGGGAGGGAGGAGGGAGGTGGGTTGTTCTGTGAAAGTGTGGCAGCACAGATGAGTTGGCTAAAACTGGCAGGCTGGGAGGAACTGAGGGATGGAGAGAGAGAGGGAGAGAGAGAGAAGGAGGAGGGTTGTGAGAGCTATGCCCACAGCCAGGCTGAAATGAGATGACTATGCACTCAGTTGTTTAATTTAGTGCTATCAGTGTAAAATGTTGAGCCTTAAGTGAAATGTTAGTTTAAAAAATGGTCAAAGTGGCAACCGACGCTACGTTGCTGCTGGAGTCACGGCAGCCTGCCCTGTTGCAAATATCAGGAGAGATTTATGGTGAGTTGCTTTCAAAAAAAAAAAGGTTCACTCTGCAAATTTGACTCCATGGGGAGGCATGTACACCAGCTATTCTCGTTATCCCGTCACACTCAAGCAAAAGCAATTTCACTGGTGCCTCAGTTAACTTCGGGCAAGTTTCTCAAGGGGGAGCTCTCTCGGATAATGAAGGTTTTAAGGTAGCTCAATTTCCAAAAACTAAATTGGAGGAGCATGTTTAATTCTCCTCTGTACCCCTGACCCTGCTTTCAGGTCACTGGCAGCTGCCTCTCCAGTAATACTAATCTGATCAGACCAGATGAAACGAACGATCCCATTGGGGGACACTGGGTCATCGTGGCGCTGGCATGAAGCTAGGTGCGGCCTACGTAGTGTGCACTGAACTTGATAGTACGACCAAACTGACACTATTACAGCAACAGAAAGACAGCAACATGAATTTTCACAAACGGAATAAAAAATAGGGAGGAGAAAACAAGCCAAAAAAAAAAAGAAGAAGAAAGAAAATCACCGTCTTCAAATTTGCAGGGTAAAGTCGATGTGCTAGTTTGCGTCTCTTGATACTCGAGAGCGGCTCCCAGACAATTACGCTTCTAAGTCTTTACATGCAACAGAGTGTAGCTATGAATATTTCTGCAATGCCCACGGTCAGATTTAGAGACGGGATATGTGTCAACGTGTGCGGCATGCTCAATGGCGTTCTCTGGCAATGAATCAACGTGCCTTTGTGCAGTGAAACCATTCACATTACCAGGTTTAAAGGGATGGGTGCAGTTATGCAGCTATGTGAGAAAAACACAAACACAAGTATGCTCGGTTGTATCGAATCTTTTCTGTCCCCTCACTGAAGACTTTCATAGAAGAGACGCCTTCTCACCTAATTTGCTTTTACAGTTGGTGCGCAAGCCGGTATGATATTGTAACGACCCCGAACAACTAGACTCGCTAGCTACTGCCTAACGGGTTGGACCCTTTAGTTGATTGGTAAGCCTAGTCACCGTGGTGCGAGCGACCCGGGTTTGCTACCCAGCTGCCCCCTGAATTTGCTACATTGGCGTCAGAAGTGGGATGGTGAGACCGTGAGGCCACCGGAAGCACATGTGCCCAGAGGCGTGAGGGAGCTGGTATGCTGAAGTGCGGGGACGTGCTTCCCGAATGGGGGGGGGGTAGTGTAATGACCACGGATCAATAGACACATGAGCCCTTGGCTAACGGGTCGGACCCTTTAGTTGACTGGTTAGCACAGTCACCTGTGGTGCGGGCAACCCGGATTCACTTCTCAACTATGGCAGATTCCCAGCTACCCCCTGAATTCGCTACTCTCTCTCTCTCTCTCTCTCTCTCTCTCTCTCTCTCTCTCTCTCTCTATATATATATATATATATATATATATATATAACTAGTAGGAACTGGGTGATAGACAGTGAAAGAGTAATAGAAACGAGAGGGGAGAAAGAGAGGCGCGTGATAGAGACCAACTGACCTTTAGTTCCATTTCTTTACTCATTATGTCTTTCACAACCCTGCTGTTCTGCACATTAAATAGAACGCCAGTCTGCAGAAAGAAGGGTTAGCTCTGGGGCTTAAGAGTCCCAGTTGGACAGGTGCTGATCTGTGCTTTTAGTTCAGCCTACTCAACCTCCGTCCAGCCCGAGTGGAAGGGATAACGACAGAGTTTTGAATTACCAGCACCAGCCTAGGACCTCTGCTCGCCTCGCTCTCCGCCTGGAAGTGCATCACACACCAGTCCTTGGTACAGACCTGGTCGGACCAGTACTAATGACAGAAAAAACATTAGCGAGGATGACGGAGCCGCGGGGAAGACAGACCGAGGTGAGACTGTGTGAGGGAGCGCGGCATGCATGGTGAACTGTAATTTCTGTACGCACAGAGCACCGACAAAGGCACATGTAAGCCTGTTGAGACTTTGACAAGCCGGCGAATACTTAATGGAGTTCTCCAGTAATGCATCCTCCGGCGACCTGAAGTGCTTGATGGTAAACAAAAAAGCAAATCTGTACATAATCTGCCGCGGGGTGGGTATATTCTCATTATTCAGTACAGTACAGGTGACAGAAAAAGCGGGGAGCTCATTTGACATTTTAGCTTCTGTACGTCTGGTACCGGGGTTTGCCTTCAGCCCCGTACGTTCTGCATTTACCAAAAGAAGGTGATAACCACGACAGAGTGTGTTTCCATTATGAGCTGAATATCAAAAGAGATAGAGGCTTGTCTTTGAGAATTATGAGCTGTCATATGAAAATATGACAGCCTCATCAAGGATACATACATTAAAAGTGTTATCTGAACTCTGCAGGTGCAACTCGAAGCCAGAGTGCCAGAGGTGCGATCTGGTAAGGTCATTTGAAAGGGAAGTGTGTTTATGTGAGTCGTGTGTGTGTGTATTAATGTGAACGTACAGATCAAGCCTCCAGGTTCAAAAGTAAAGTGAAGGTGTCAGAGATGAGGGGGGGGGGTCCATTGCTGCTGAGAGGAGGAAATGTTGAAAGAGAAAGCCAGTGAAGCTGTCAATCACACTTCGGGTCACATCTCTTTGATGATCACAGTGCATGTGAAGTGTATATACATCAATTGTTAATGGGAAGCCTGAGCACCTCCTTCTCCATGCTCTCCGTCCACGACTCACATCACAGGCCTGAACCAGTACTACATATATATATATATATATATATATATATATATATATATATATAGTATGTATGTATGTATATATATATATGCTGATCATACAATCATGTATCAATCAATGCACAATCAATAATCATATATATGATTATTGGAATTAGTGTTGCATCTGGTGGGCCCAAGGACCACCCACAGCCCTGCTCAGAGCTGCGCCCGAAGAGGAAACACCGAGGACGGTCTGACAGAATGCGGAAGCGGGGCAGGCTAAGCTAACTGCTAGCCCACGCAGACTGGCAGTTCCAACAGTCATCCTGGCTGGCGTTCGCTTTCTGGACAGGGACATTTTTGGACTGTGTTGCACTGGATGGACTGTGTTGTTAACTGTGTGGGTTGCTTTTTTTTTTTTTTTGCTTTGTTCTTTCTGTTTTTGGTGGTGTCTAAATTGTTCCTGTTTCACACACACACACACACACACACACACACACACACACACACACACACACACACACACACACACACACACACACACACACACACACACACATATCCCTCTCACCCCTTCTTGGGTGGTGTGTGTCTTTCTCAAGCTCAGGTCCTCTACCAGAGGCCTGGGAGTTTGAGGGTTCTGCACAGTATCTTAGCTGTTCCTTGGACCGCACTCTTCTGGACAGACACCTCAGATGTTCTTCCTGGAATCTGCTGGAGCCACTCTCCCAGTTTGGGGGTCACAGCCCCTAGTGCTCCTATTACCATAGGGACTCCTGTGGATTTCACCTTCCACATCCGATCTGGTTCTTCCCTCAGCCCTTGGTATTTCTCTAGCTTCTCGTGCCCTTTCTTCCTTGCTCAGGATTGCTACATCGATCACTACTGCTGTCTTCTGTTCCTTGTCCACCACCATGATGTCTGGTTGGCTAGCCAGCACCTGCTTGTCAGTCTGGAATTTGAAGACCCACAGGATCTTAGCACCGCCATTCTCAACCATCTTTGGCTATGTCTCCCATTTGGACTTGGGATATATAATATATATATATATATATATATATATATATATATATATATGAATAAACACACTAACAGGTGTGTATCGAGAAATGGCTGAACCAGCTGAAGCACAGCTTTGTGCCCACCTCTCCGGTTCTTCTGAGGCGTTCCCGTGCCGCTGGGAAGACAGGCTTGACCAACCACATTTTGGGCGGGCTGCAGACGAGCCCTTTCACCACCCTGAGGAAACGGCCTCAGATCACCACTTGCAAATATAATCCCAGCGCCAGAGAGGGGTACAGAGCGAAGAGCAGCAGAAGGACAAGGTGGCAAATCAATTTCGGAACCGTTTCTGTGCTGCGAAATCATTTCATTTTAATGGCGAGGGTGTAGAAAAATAAGTGGCTGAGGAGGAAAAAGAATAGAGTCGGTTTTTCAGCCGTTTGCTTGAGAAAAGAGTTCATAGATTTCAGATTGGGGGCACCTTGCTGTAGCAAGCAGGGTTGAGAGGGTGATTTCTTTCTTTTTTAATTTATTTATTCTTTTTTCCTTGACACTGAGCTGAGCAGTAAAACGGTGGCTTTCTGCTTTCTTTGTGCTATAATTCATAACGAGCATATGAACAGCTTGGCTTTTGACTGAAAGGAAAAAGAAAGAGCATATTTTGCAGAGTTTACCAGCACAGGCGTGTGTTCTCAATTCTCAACAGCGGTTAAAATTAAATATTTCTATTAATACAACATTTACTGTTTTTTCATTAGACGCTCGATTGAAATGAGAACTGCAGCCGTTATTTCAGGAGCTGCATAATGTAATGAACTGTAATCACATAAATATATAATAGATGGCTGGAGAGCTCCAACCCTTACAGCCCAACCTCACTTAGCAGGCTGATGAGCCAGGCGTAACACTGACAGTCATGTGGAAGGACATAAATCTCTTCTTAAGAAGAGAAGAAGAAGCAAATTCGTTCAATGGATCAGAGGGGCCGCCTGAAAATAAAAGTCTCGTTACTGGCGGGGAGTGTAACCCTGATCTACTAGTGCTAATTTAAAAAAAATTTCATATAAACAGTAATGTGAACCAGCACGAGAAGCAGATATGGTTTAACCAATGGAAAGCGTCATCATTAGTAAAACCACACAGCCCAGTAAGTTTGCAGTTTAGTGTCGAAGCTCGGCTAAAGGTTCCTTCATAGTTCCTCTCTCGGCTTCCAGGTACCGTGTGGCGAGCAACAACGCGGCTTCTTTTTCTTGCGTGTATTGTTCGCTCTGAGCTGACATGAAAAAAGCTCAGAGGATTAACTCCTAGAAAAAAAGCTGGCTTGCCATGCTTGGGGGTAAATAGGTGCTGCGACAGACAGTCCGTGGTGGTCCTCCTCCACACAGCTCCGTGGTGTCTAAATCATCAGATTATTTCAGGAGTGACGTGGGAGCCCGGTTTAACCGGTGTGCGTAGGATTCCTTTATCATTCCAGTCATGCCACCCACGCCGTCTGCACCCACCGCCTACTTGGCAGTGTCAGGTCCGGCACATCGCCGCTGCTAAACGCTTCCCTGCTGCGGTGCACAGATTAAACCGTCGCCCTGCGTTCGATGGAGCTGTTCTCAAATCGCCAACGCGGAGGTGCTGGAAGCATGCATTATTCCACCTCATCCGACAGCAACGGTATCCCTCCAAGTTAGCCAATAAATCCGGGGTGGAAAACAGAAATAAAAAGAAATGGATCTGCCAGGCCATTCTGGCTGAGTGACTTTTGCAGCCTCCTCCTCCTCAACCCCCACCCCCACCCCCGCCGCCCCCAACCCGCTGCTCAGATGAAATCGTATTGAGTCCTGCAGGGACAGCGTAGCTCTGAATGTGCACGTCGGTGTGTCTGTGTGTAGGCGTGCGTCTTGACAGCCGCCACATCCATGTCACACAGCACCATGTGTTTATCAACACTTAACTCCGGAGTACCTGCCACTTTCCTCAAAACTCCCTCTCCACTTCCAACTTTGCCCACTTGAACGTCAGAAAAATAGCCCATCATGGCCATACCTGTGCTATATTTATGTGTGAAAGTGTATGTGTGCATGTGTGCGTGCATGTGTGTGCGTTTGCACGCGCACCCACTTTTGAACGAGGGGAACGGCTGACTTCCTTGCAAGTTCCCCCTGTGAATGACAGGCTGAAGTCTACTTCTTTGACCTGCTTTAAAGGAGACATCATTACCACAGTGCTGCAGGGTGCAGGCTGGGATGGTGCAGAAAGGTGAAAAAAAAAAAGAAAAAAGAAAAAAAGAGGAGACTCAGAGGGTAAGAAAAATGGAGGAAGGGAACTGGGAAGAAGGACTCAGAATAAAGTGAATGCAATAGTATCTATGTGACAAGATAGGGGGGAGAGTACCTGGATTCATCGCCTTAATTCTGAACGCTTTGGTTTAAATCAGACAGACCATCTCATCGTCTTTCGTTACAAAGGAAGGCTGAGGCAGCAAAATGTAAATGCACTGCAATGAGCAGGAAATATTAATAAGTGTATCAATATCCATTAGTCCTAATAGCCCCAGAGAACCAAAAAAAGAAAAAAAGAAAAGGTTTATCTTTAAGTAAGTTGGAAAGAACTAAAGTCACTGTGACAGACAATTTACTGGTCATATTAATGCAAGTGTGATGATACATGACACTGCAAATGTAAAGGCTTTGCTACTTCCGAAATTGACATATCTATTTATTTGCCCGGCTGAATTTGGGAAGGGGGCTCTTTTCTGACCGGCGTTCTGCACGTCAATAAGATGGGCTGGCTGCGGGAAGGCGACTGATCCAAAGAAAAGGAGAGGAAATGAGAGACAGACAGAACAAACCTGAGAGAGAGAGAGAGAGAGAGAGAGAGAGAGAGAGAGAGAGAGAGAATGTCCTAAAATTTAAAAAAAAAGCTATTCACAGCCATCTATGACACTCCAGCTTAAAAGAGGTGTTCCGCCTGCCAAAGAGCTGGCACAAATTTGGCTGCTGCTATCACCGCTACACAAACCTTCGACTCAGAAGCACCGGCCTACTGCCAAGACGGTTGAAGGCTGCTGGTCGAGTTTGTAATTTAAACAGCTATTACTGCAGGGGCCCTCGACGTGGCATCGGGTAACAAGTGCGGCCAATGCCAGCTAGCATCGCACCAATCACATCCTGGCAAGAGAGAGGAACAATGATTTCTATTTAGATTCCTGTTGCCAGTTGAGAACACCTCTAAACACACAGTTGTGAGAGTAATCTGTTATATTCACAGTGGGGCCGATTGTAGAAAAGGAATTTTTGTTAATTAGAGTTTGCGTCTGCAGCAGATGGTACTAGAAACTTGAGCATCCTGGCCTAATAGTGGAGGAATGTGTGTGTGTGGGCACAAACAGAGCAATTTAGTGTACGCTGTTAAGTGCCGTGACTTGTACATCAGGGAAACCAAACAGACGTTGGCCAAGAGGACGGCACAACACAGGAGAGCTAACACGTCAGGCCAGGACTCCACAGTCTACATCACCTACAGGCCAGTGGCCACTCTTTCAGGGATGAGGATGAGCACATCCTTGATGGGGAGGAACGCTGGTTTGAATGGGGAGTAAAAGAGGCCATCTATGTGAAGAGGGGACGACTTCCCCTGAACTGGGGGGGCTGAGAATACATCTGTCACTATCTCACAATGCTGTGATTGCAGCCATTCCCCAATCCTCTTTGAACAGTACACATGGCCACTGAAACTCTAGTTAATGGTCACGGCAATTTGCATCTGAAACTGATCACTGGTTTTGGTCGTTACGCCACTGTATTGTTTGTAAGGGTGGGGGTACCTGCAGCCAGCTGAGACTGAAGAGGCCACTTAGATGAGTGCTGAACATATCTCTCAATAAACGTTGTGTCCACATGAACTGATTCACATTCTTTGATTCGTCATTCTGATGAGATTCTGATTCATGGCAGTTTGTCTGAATAAGGCCGGTGATCCTCTAAGTACAGCCTTTCCTGTTGATAATTTGGGGTTTGCTCAGTTTGTTCAAGAGTCAGCTCATTGCAGTGGTAACACCCTTGATTTGGTTTTATCTAAAGGGATAGCTGTTTCTGATCTGAATGTCTTGCCAACCACATCTGCTGTGTCAGATCATTTTCTCTTTAAATTTGAAGCATCATTGCCCTGTCCAGTTAATGTCAGCACAGACGTAATTGCCACTCGCCACATTGGTCCATCCACTGCAGCTGCATTTGGCCAGCAGCTGCCTGAAGTTTTGGCTCCTGTCACTATAGTGCCTGAATCTGAACATTTCACTAGTGACTTGAATGTGGCCCTCTTAGTCTCCTTGATTCAGTTGCACCTCTCACTACCACAGCTAGGTGACCAAAGAGGCCTACACCCTGGTGACACATGCTCTTAAGTGGGCCTGTAGGAGACTAGAATGTAAATCAAAATTGGAAGTTTGGTTTTTTTACCAATCTCGGCAAGAGTGTTTATTGAAATACAAGCGTGCTTTAATCAATATTAATAAACATAATCCTAGATTCTCTTTGACACTATAGCTAAATTTACTACAAAGCAGCCATCTATTCGCTACTCGCCATTCATGGCCCATGTGTTTCTAGACTTTTTCTGCAATAAGGTTGATGAAATCAGATACAAAATTAGTTCTTCAACGCCAGCTACTCCTGCAGATCCCGTCTTACCAGATCCTTAGCTATACAATGAGTCACTGATAATCCCTGTTATTACAGCTTTTGAGACTATCCCTCTTGATATTTTGACTAAGCTCATGTCAGCAAAACTTTTTAAAGACCTCTGGCCTTTCCTGGGATCTACAATGCTAGACATTGTTAATTTATCACTTACTACTGGCACTGTTCCCAGCAGTTTTAAGACAGCTGGGGTCAAATCCCTACTTAAAAAAACTGCAACTCGACCCAGGACCTCTTAATAACTAACAACCAGTGTCTAATCTTTCATTCTATTCTTAAGTACTAGAGCATTGTATCAACAACCTTCGACCCATATAGAAGAAAACTAGCTATATGAACCTTTTCAATCGGCTTCCAGAGCCTGTCACTCCACTGAAACTGCTCTGACCAGAGTGGTGAACGATCTCCTACATGTTATAGACTCTGATTCCACTTCTGTGCTTCTACTACTGGACCTCAGTGCAGCCTTTGAGACCACTGATCACTATATGCTATTCAACAGAATAAATTGTAAGATTGGTTTCTCTGGCTTAGCTCCCTCTTGACTTAAGTCCTACTTATCTGGAAGAACAGTGTCTGCTATAACATCATTACATCAAAATTCTCTGACATTAAATATGGTTTACCTCACGACTTGGTTCTTGGCCCTCTACTTTTCTCTCTTTTTACTTCACCTCTTGGCCAAATTATATGCAGTCATGGAATAAATTTCCATTGCTATGTGGACAATACTCAGCTGTATGTGCCTATAAGGGCTGATGATCGTACTCAAATGGCTAATTTAGAGGCCTGCTTGGCTGCTGTGAAAAATTGGATGTCACTAAATTACCTGCTGTTAAATTCGGATAAAATTTAGATGCCGGTCATTGGCCTTGCTATACACAGACACCAATTTGATTAAGTAACAGTAAGGCTCGACAATGCTGTGATTTCACAATGTGTGGCACCTAGAAATCCAGGTGTTACGTTTGACATTAAAGAAATCACCAAGACTGCCTTTTTTCCCCCACTTAAATAACATAGCTAAAATCCAGTCTTTCCTGTTCACAGCTGACACAGAGACTCTAATACATGAATTTATTTCATCCAAACTTAATTACTGCAATGTTCTGTTTTCAGGTCTGCCACATGCTGGCACCAAATGTCTTCAGATGGTTAAAAATGCTGCAGCTAGAATCCTAACTAAAAATAGAAAATCTGATCACATCACACCAACCCATGCCTCCCTTCATTGGCTTCCTATCCATGTTAGACCACACTTCAGGGTGCTTCTGCTGACCTATAAAATCCTAAATGGGCTTGCCCCATCTTACCTGTCTGATCTCCTTAAACCAGATATTTATTTATTTATTTATTCGTATTTTGTGTATGGAGTGTAAAGCACTTTCTAACTGCGTGTTTTAAAAGTGCTATATAAATAAAATGTTGCTTGCTTGCTTGCTATATTCTATATCGAGCTCTCTGCTCTCAAAATACAGGGCTCCTGTGTGTACCCAAAGTTAAAAAGAAGTCAGCTGGTGGCAGGGCCTTTTCCTATCGGGCCTCGTGCTTGTGGAATAACCTGCCTGCTGCCGTCAAACAATCACAGTCTGTTGAGTCCTTTAAATCCAAACTTAAAACTCATCTTTTTGCCTTAATCTACAATCAGTTGCCTTTAAACTGAGTACGTAACAACCTGTACTGCATGCCGGGTCGGTTTCTGTCTCAATGAATTGACCAAGCACTGTTCTGCTGACGACATTAAGAGTATAGACTGTTGACTGTTGTGACTGTTCTCTTTTCTCTCTCATCTTTTCTCTCTCCCTGAATGACGTCTTCTCCTCTCGTCTCCCGTGCATGTGAATGGTGCGATGTGAGTCTCTCCGATGTGCATGTATAGTCTGTCCTCCTCCCAGGTCTCCATGGTGACGGTGGTCACCACCCGGACACTGCTTGGAATCCTCCTCATCACATTCTTCATATATCTTATAAAGCCATGTAATTTTATCATGTTTCAATCGTTGTGTCCTTCTCTCTCTTTGGTGTGTGACTGATGCATTTTCTTGTCTCTTCTCCCGTGTGTGTGAACGGTGTGATGTCAGTCTCCCCTGTGTGCATGTGTAGTCTGTCCTCCTGTCAGGTCTACATAGTGATGGTGGTCGTGTGGCTCAGGTCCTGGGCTGTTCTGGTGGCATCTGGACACTGCTTGGCGTCCTCCTCGTCATATTCTTCATATATCTTATAATTCCATTATAATTCTGTTATCCTCTTCAAAGTTGTATTCTGTAAATTGTGTTTTATTCTGTACACACAACATCCACTGCACATCTGTTCATCTTGGGAGAGAGATCCCTCCTCTGTTGCTCTCCTTGGGGTTTCTTCCTATCTTTTCTCCCTGGTAAAGGTTTTTTTCCCCCCTAGGGAGTTGTTCCTTATCCAATGCAAGGGTCTCAGGACAGGATGTTGTGTTGCTGTAAAGCCCACTGAAGCAAATTTGCAGTTTTTGATATTGGGCTATACGAATAAAATTGACTTGACTTGTGACACTCATTCACAGCACACCCACGTGCACTCTTCAACCTGAATACAACCTGAATAATAAAGAATGTAATTTCCCCCACATCAAGCCTTTTTTTTTATTTCTGCTAACGAATATATTTCTTCTGATATAGTATTAATGAGCAGAGGGGAGCATGACGTGTACATTTTGGATGGAAGACGACCTCTGCTGCATGGATGTAAGGCACACTGGCCTCAAGTGTGAGAAACCGGTCAACTTTTGCGTTGCACGTTCTTCATTTAGAAACATGAAAACCGCAGTATAAAAAGATACCTGGACATTAACCGTCCAATACAGAAACATAAGCTGAAGAATGAGAATCAAATATCTGTTGCTTTTGCAGAGGGAGTTTAAACACAAACATTTTAGTAAGCGAGCAATCTTGATTTGGAGTTTCTGAAGTTTATGTTGTCGGGTTCGACGGTCCATTTTTACAAGCAACGTTTCCATATTTCCCCTCTATTAAGTAAATAAGTGGTAACTGTCGATCAATGAAACTGTGTGATGTGTACATGATCAGTAATCAATACGTATTGGTACTGTAACATTTGATCAGCCGGTCTCACCACGGATCTTGAATGGTTCTCACTCTCACCTGGTTGCTATGCTGGTTGCGGATTAGCCTTTGGCCGCCATGGGGGACTATTTTGTCACACATCTGGATGTTTGTCCATGTGCAAATTAAGTCTTAACCTGATGAGTGCATGATGAAAATGTATAATTGTGTATGAAAATAATTAACTCGCTTCACAAGGTCACATTCGGCACGACGTCGTCCGACGCTTGCCTCGGGAGGATCCTCTGCAGACCCCCATGTCGCGAGGCGAGGTGGGCTGCCATGTCAGCGAGTTATTTCCTGTCATCCTTACGCCCAGAGTTCTGTAAGGGCTCCGGTGTTGCACTCCACTGATGTGTTTCCAGATGTGCTGCGGCTACAAGCTTGAGGAGAGGTTTCATGACACTGTGGGTGCTACAGCAGACTGAGATGATCTAAATCACTTTAAAGAAGACAAATAACTGTAAACGGGGGCGCCTGGGTGGCATGGTGGTCTATTTCGTTGCCTACCAACATGGGGATCGTCGGTTTGAATCCCCGCGTGTTACCCCCAGCTTGGTCGGACGTCCCTACAGACACAATTGGCCGTGTCTACGGGTGGGAAGCCGGATGTGGGTATGTGTCCTGGTCACTGCGCTAGTGCCTCCGCTGGTCGGTCGGGTCGCCTGTTTGGGGGGGGGGGGATAGCGTGATCCTCCCACGGGCTACGTCCCCCAGGTGAAACTCCTCACTGTCAGGTTAAAAGAAGCGGCTGGCAGCTCTACATGTATGGGAGGAGGCATGTGGTAGTCTGCAGCCCTCCCTGCATCGGCAGAGGGAGCAGCAACCGGGACGGCTCGGAAGAGTGGGGCAACTGGCTACGTACAATTGGGAGAAAAAGGGAGAACCCCACCCCCCCGCCACAAAAACAAAAAACAAAAACAAATGGAAACCATTGCCAAGTTCTCTGACTTTATGTTTAAATCTTTCTTCAAACTCATGAAAATGTCTCGTTATTCAGCTTCTGCAATGGACACCACACAGATCCTGCCCAACCAGGGGTCACGTCTAAGTTCATATTTCAATTTGAATCCTGTAGCTTAGTTCACACCTCGGTCCAACACAGCCCGTCCATAAACTCTCATCCACACAAAAACACCCCTCGACAGACACACACACAGACACACACACACACACACACACACACACACACACACACACACACGCTGTTTCCACCCCGGTCAGAGAGACAGCTTTTATGTCTCTCCTCTTTCTTGCGTAACGCGCTCTCATCTGAAGTGCACCGCGCCGCATTTCGCCGTGTGAAATGTGCTGTATATTCTAAGTATGAATGATTGATGCCTGACTGATCTTCTGAGAAGCCGCAGCGCCAAGCAGGACGACTGATGTGCGTCTCAGAGTGTGTGTGTGTGTGTTACCGCGTTTGTGTACTTGCGCTGTGTTGTGCACAACTCCATGCATGAAAGCGACGCGTGCACCGTCTACCTCGCTGTGACTCAAACTGTTAACAGCCGCATTGTCGTTTGACAAACACATCCTGCATCTCAGGCCCCAATCCGCCCACCGGATGACGAGCTGGATGTGTAACGCTGCTTTTAGAATTTAATCCACACCCCTCGAACCCACTGACTCACCAGCTCTAGTTACTGTAAGGGAGAGGTGCATTACAGACGTTACCCGTTCCCTCTGGAGTTGGTAAGATACCTGCACCCAACTCTCCCGCCTCGGACAATACTCTGCCTCGCAACGCGAGAGAGTGAACAGCAGGAGGTGATGGACAGCAGGAGGCGATGAACAGCAGGAGGTGACGGAGTGGTTGCCTGTAAAGATGACGACCGATTCAGATTTACTCTGCATTTATTTTTACTTGTTGTCAGTGCTGTGACTCCAAACTGCTGGTGTAACACACCACCTTCAGTAAACTAAGAACGCATCCAAGTAAAGGTGTTTCACCACGGACGGACCGGTTAAAACGTCTCCGCAGCTGAAAATGTGACCTCAAAACTTCGTTCCAAGAGTGGGGTAATTAGCAAAAGTACATCTGGAGAGAAAAAAGGGGGATATAACACCACATTTATCAATTGCAACGATGCAGCAATATCTTAATTTAGCACAATGAGTTTTTTTTGCGGTGGCAGGTCCCTGCAGGAGGACAAAATAAAAACGGATGTTAAACTCAATTTGGGAAAAGTGAAGGACTCTGGCACACGTGGGTTTGGGTATCGTTTGGAGCCCATCAAATTTGACACTGAAAGAGGCATCCAGGTGGCATGGCAGTCTATTTCATTGCCTACCAACACCGGGATCGCTGGTTCGAATCTCCGTGTCACCTCCGGCTTGGTTGGGTATCTCTACAGACACAATTGTCTGCGGGTGGGAAACCGGATGAGGGTATGTGTCCTGGTCGTGGTCGCTGCACTAGCGCCTCCTCTGGTTGGTCGGGGAGCCTGTTCGGGGGGGAGGGGGAACTAGTGGGAATAGCGTGATCCTCCCACGCGCTACGTCCCCCTGGCGAAACTCCTCACTGTCAGGTGAAAAGAAGCGGCTGGTGACCACATGTATGGGAGGAGGCCTGTGGTAGTCTGCAGCCCTCCCCGGGTCGGCAGAGGGGGTGGAACAGAGACCGGGATGACTCGGAAGAGTGGGGTAATTGGCCGGATACTATTGGGGAGAAAAGGGGGGGGGGATTGATACTGATGCCAATACTATCAAACACAGTTCCTACTGAATCCCGGTTCTGGTTCTGGTTCTGATAATTCTGTAGGAAGTCAGGGGAAAGCAAATAAATAAATGAACAAATACATAAAAATAATTCAAAAGCAAACAGAATGGTCTCAGTATCGTGTTTGGGGTTAACAGCATTGAGCATCTGGCTAAATTATTATGCAGTAATTACTATGCCGATACTACCATCCTTTACAAACATACATAAAACAGCATTTTAAAGATACCTTGGGTGTGAACTTTAGGCCACCTAACAAAATCACATATATTCAAATGTAACCCAAAAAATGGCTGCAGATGCCAGCTAACCCTGCTCCGGACAGCGGTGCACCACCAACACCATGCTCATCCCATACTCTCATCCGCTGTAGATCATGCAGTTCTTAATATGTGCAGTGTTCAACTTGGAATATCGGAGAAAATATCGTGACGTAATTGTGTATGTATATGTACACATATAGCCTCGCAGATGCACACACAAGTAGAGAGCCAATGAACGAAACGCTGAACCACTCCAGTGAGCAAATTGCTGTCTCTGTTCCTGCATGTGCTTGCTAGCATACGGCCAAACAAATTGGCTGATGGAATTTTCCAACAATGCAATCTGCTGGTTCCCTCATTGTGGCAGGCCCGGAGATTCACGGGACGGCAGGGGACTCACTCCTTGCCAGCCTTTACCAGGCTCTTTCCATCACAACTGCGAATACTTTTTATTTTTTCTTGAAAAAATAAACTTGGATGCCTCCTTCAGAGAAAAGGATGGCAGCTGTTGAAAAGCTGAAAGATACCCCGGCATGCCAGCAGATCCAAATACCCAATCAGCCGGTCTTATTGTATTCACATGAATACGAGCAAACCAAATGGCCCAACTGTTGTCTTCTGTTCTTTTCTCTTCTAAATGGTGTGTGTGCATGTGTGTTTTCTTTTTCCGTCATGCACACGGAAAAGTTCTGTGCCGTGCGATTGTGTTGCTTGTTTACCATGCGGGGAACACAACAGCTACCCTGCGTGTTTGTGTGTGACACTGCTTTTGATGTAAAACTGTGTTTCACTGCTGAATAATAACTACTGCAGAGCTGTTACACTTACACTGGCTGCATGAGACTTCCAACCAACTTAATGACATGACATGCCCACAGGCATACACAGCACATACCCACACACGCTCTCACACACCCAACACCCGAGCCCTTGCTCAACACAGCAGCCAGGACTCTGCCTTGTATAGACACACATAAACAAACAAACACATGCATGCATGCACATGTACACACACACACACACCACACACACACACACAGATCACAATGACAGCTGAGACCACATTGCAACGAATGGGTACCTCTGACCGAGCTGGGCTGGGCTGGGCTGGGAAGTGAATAACTAAAAAGACACATTGCTCTTTATCTAATGCTTTTAAATCTGCAAGACCTGGTTTGATAAACACCCATGATGTTAATGTATGTATGTATGTATGTATGTAAAGGAGAACATATGTATATGAGAGGGCCAGAATATATTATGGCTTGTATGGCCCCTCATATAATTTTGAATGAGTGAGTTAAAATATATAAATATGACAATAAAAATACAGGTATGTGAAAGGAGAATGTATGTATACGAGAGCCAGAATATATTATGGCTTGTACGGCCCCTCATACATGTATGTATGTATGACCAGGCGGAAGGGGAGTGAGTATGTATGTATGTAGGTGTGTATGTATGTATGTATGTATCTATCCATCTATCTATCTACATCTGTCTGTGTTTCTGTAAGAGAGAGCTGATAGATAAATAAGTCAGAAAATAAGTCGCCTTTCTCCTCTTTTAATGATGACAAATGGAGAGTGCCAGCGGTGCTGAGAGACCAGTCAGTCGTCCATCTGCTCCATTCCCTTGGTACCAGCCGATCCGTGGCAGAGGTCACACACCAGACTAGCTGGTTTAAGCGCTGCCGCATGCTGCGTACGGCACACACCGATACACCCCCCACATGTATTTTATATGTCCCTCTCTTTCTCTTTTCTCTCCATATCTCCTCTGATGGTTCGGGCAATGTTTTACCAGCCACTGAACAAAATTCAGCACCAAGGACAGCTCCCGCCACACATTACATAGAGCTTTTCTGGTCTTCATGGTGAACATCAACACAACCTCAAAATTCTAGACAGCAAGTCAACCTACATATGGAGCTTGTGCTTCTAATATCGGACCATGTGTGATGAAGAGATGGCACTATACAAGATGTTACAACGTTACACTTTATATTGGACCACGTGTGATGAAGAGACGGCGCTATACAAGATGTTACAACGTTACACTTTATATTGGACCACGTGTGATGAAGAGACGGCACTATACAAGATGTTACACTTAATATTGGACCACGTGTGATGAAGAGATGGTGCTATACAAGATGTTACAACGTTACACTTTATATTGGACCACGTGTGATGAAGAGACGGCGCTATACAAAATGTTACAACGTTACACTTTATATTGGACCACGTGTGATGAAGAGACGGCGCTACACAAGATGTTACAACGTTACACTTTATATTGGACCACGTGTGATGAAGAGACGGCGCTATATAAGATGTTACAACGTTACACTTTATATTGGACCACGTGTGATGAAGAGACGGCACTATACAAGATGTTACACCGTTACACTTAATATTGGACCACGTGTGATGAAGAGACAGCGCTATACAAGATGTTACACTTAATATTGGACCACGTGTGATGAAGAGACGGCGCTATACAAGATGTTACAACGTTACACTTTATATTGGACCACGTGTGATGAAGAGACGGCGCTATACAAGATGTTACAACGTTACACTTTATATTGGACCACGTGTGATGAAGAGACGGTGCTATACAAGATGTTACAACATTACACTTTAATTTGGACCACGTGTGATGAAGAGACGGCGCTATACAAGATGTTACAAAGTTACACTTTCATTTAGTAGCCACTTTTATCTGACGCACTTCTGAGATTTCACACCACACAAGCAAGGATCTAGTCAGCAGACAACAACGCAAGCAAGGCTGATCATGACCCCCGATGTGCAAGATGATGCACGTCAGGGGTTTGGATATGCGACATATTCATTTTCATATTTCACTTTGTTTCCAGCAATTAGCTGATTGAAATTCAGCCCAGTCAGCGCAGCTTGAAATGACTGCACGAGTCGAAAGTTAACCGTTTCACAAAAGACAGAAGGTGGAATGATGACATGCTGGCTGTGACCAGAACCCTCATCTCCAGTTCTCCACCCTCACACAAGGTGTCTACATGAGTAGAAACCCCACGCCGTAAAACACTACCTCCTCTCTGAAAGTGCTGAAAGTGAGACACGTGTAAACTGGGACACATCTGGGGATTTAAGGTCTAAGACCTACATGTAACGAAACACACACACACACACACAAACACACAAACACACACACACACAGAGCCATGTTTAAACACAAAGCCCTGACCCATCAACACACTGTCAACCAGCAGGTCTCTGCTGCTGCACACAAGCCCATAAACTGCTGGGACAAAATGAGTGAGATGGAAACAATGGCCAGCTGGGTGAGGGTGATTTTTTCCCCCACTTTTTCATTTTCATATCAGCATCGCACACATTCTGCCAGCTGCCTTATTCAGATACACAATGAGCCCAACAGTACAATATGCTTCACTTCACAGATTACCAAAAACTAAATGTGGCTGATAGAGACACCGAAACCCAAACATATCAGGTTTATGTGTATAGCCCCAAACCACAAGGTAGTCCCGCAGGGCTTTACAATCAGTACAATATACTATTAATATATACTACTACATAAACAAAGGCGAGGTTGTGTCCCTCCAGTGCTTCTAGATAATATAAAAGAGAGAGTGGGATGCATGATTATCCTGCCAGAAGAGAAAATAAGGAAATCAGTGTGTATATCAACCTCATTGTGCACAAATGGGTGATACTGTCCTGCACGTGCAGGGAATTAGCAGGAAGTTGCTTAACATCAACTTAACCCAGCCACTGAGGATGCACAAGCCAGTGCATTCTTAATGCCAGTCCCAAGCCCAGATAAATGGGGAGGGTTGCATCCGGAAGGGCATCCGGCGTAAAATCTTTGCCAAATCAAATATGCGGAACATAAATCAGATTTCCATACCGGATCAGTCGAGGCCCAGGTTACCAACGACCACCACTGGCACTATTGGCCCAGCAGGGTGCCGGTGGAAACTATGCTACTGTTGGGTGAAAGAGAAGGAGAGGGGGAAGGCGTGTCCATAGGCAGCGAGAGGGGAGGAAGGGTAAGAGTGTGCAGAACTTTGAATGTTGGCACTATGGCTAGTAAGGGAGAGAGCTGGCTGATATGATGGAGAGAAGGACAGTAGGTATACTGTGTGTGCAAGACACCAGGTGGAAGGGGATTAAGGCCAGGAGCACCAGAGGAGGGTTCAAACTCTTCTATCATGGTGCGGATGGGA
>NC_079230.1:6631789-6634928 GCF_029633865.1 Lampris incognitus
GCCTGATTCATCTATTTTTAAACCTCGCAGAGGAGCGCTGCGATGGCGGGAGGAGGAGAGCAAACCTCGGGGGGGGGGGGGGGAGGAAAGGCTGGCTGGCCTGCAGTGGGTGGACTGGAAGGAGAAGGACAGGAGGAGGAGCATGTTTTTTTTGAGGGGGGGGCGGGCATCGCGGGACAGTTCAGAGCGAGTGGGCCGGGAGCATTTAAATCCACGCCACCGCTCCTGCTCCTCGCTAGCTAGCTAGCTACACCTGACCGCTGCGACTAAAACTTGGTGGGGGGATAAGAGCAGGCCTCCCTCCAAAGAGCGCCGTGTCTGACTGCAGACGGCAGGAGCACAGGAGTGAGGAGAAGAGGCGAGCGGGGCCGGCAAACATTTCCTGCCAGATGGCGGTTATAACACACCCCCGTGCCTTTTAGGAGGGTCGCGGCCCTCCCTTGTTGTGACATATAAAGGGAAATGTCACGGAGGCTAATGGGATCGTAGTCATGCCAGCGACGATATGGAGCACAGTCCCCGCTGGCTAGACCATCAGATAAGACCCCGCCCAAGTAAACACATAGCACACGCACACACACACACACACGCACACACACACACACGCATGCACACACGCATGCACATATTCAGTGGGATTCAAAAGACGTGGTGACACCTACATGTGTTGTGTTACATCATACTGTATTTCATCCACCTCGTTCCTCTGTCATCACGTTGAGAGGAGTTCCCACGGAGAAGATTTGATTTCCGTCAAAACTTCATTCCGGCTCCGGGGCCGGAATTTCTGAGGATTCCGCCTACAAACACGCGTGACACACAGAAAGCTTCGTAATCTGGCGCCCGTCGCCGCAGCGTGTCATCACCCAAATGACGGCGCCGAGATGTGACGGGTGACTGCTGTGGCTTTCCTCCGCTGGCCGACCGGTGAGCTGCAGGGCTGTGTGTGTGTGTGTGTGTTTGGGGTGGGGGTGGGGTGGGGTGGGGGGGGCTGTGGCGGTGGAGCGAGATGTGACTGATGCTGCGGGACATTGTCTATGCTGTCCTGCCATGGAGACAAACAGGGACTATTAACAACGGTACCGGTGGCCATTTACATAGCGATTACTCCGTCTCTCTTACCCTCCAACTCGTTTTGTCCACACCCAGTTCCTGCTGTCTCAGATCATTGTTTGACCAGAGCATGCAATAACAAAACTGTCTGTCATTATATATATATATATATATATATATATATATATATATATATATATATATATATATTCTGTATTCAGACTGGAAGTCCTACTTCCACACTGACTCAGAAGCAGCTAGTGGCTCAGTGCTCAAATATAGGCAGCTGTCGCCTCATAGCAAGAAGGTCCTGGGTTCGAACCCCAGGGTTGTCCAACCTTGGAGGGGGGGGGGTCTTCCCAGGTCGTCCTCTGTGGGGCGTTTGCATGTTCTCCCCCGTGTCTGCGGTGTGGGTTTCCCCCACCATCAAAAGAAACACATGCATGTTAGGGTTAATACTCCTGTCTGTGCCCCTGAGCAAGGCAGTGGGAGAAGAAACTGGAGTTGGTCCCCGCGTGCAGCATGAAGGCGGCGGCCCGCTGCTCCTAGCTGCACACATCACAGCTCGGATGGGTTAATCTGCACTAACGGAATTTCCCCAAGGGGATCAATAAAGGAAATTAATAATTAATCATATATATATATATATATATATTTGATCTGAGGATGGCATTTCTTTATAATTAACAGAGATCAGAAGTCAGCAGAAGCGAACTTGCACGACTCTTTCTCCTCGTTTCTCGTAGTTGAGCTCATTTCAGCGGAGGGGAAGGGGAACGTCAGTGATTTATTTCCGAACGCTGCCTTATCGTCCAGCTCTGCCAAGGTCCCGGTGTTGTTTACCTCCTGCTCCGGTAATGGGACAAAGTAATTTCTCATTTGTAACAATATCAAAAAGCAATTACAAGCCTGTGACTAAAAGCCACTGAACAATATCCACCATCCATCACCAGGGGAGGAGGAGGAGGAGGCGCAGAGCACGGGGCTGCTCACCCCCCCCCCGCCCTCCCCCCACCTTCCCCTACGTGGTATTTGTGCTCAGATGGATCTGGCCCCGGCGTGCGCTCGCTTGGGCGACACCGTGAAAGGGCAACGATCTGTCGCAGACGGGGGAGATAATTATCCGTCTTATTGACGCACTTAAAAATGCCAACGCCCTGACTTCCGTGCGTGCGCGGCAGCGGGGTGATGCGAGACGGCGTTTCGTCTGAACACGGCCCGCTTTGGTCGCTGAGCGCGTGCTTCCGGGGCGCCGCCGCAGGGCACAGCCTTTGCAACCTCGTCTTACTAACTGACCAATCAGAGACGCTCAAATCCTTTCCAGCATCTAAAGAGCCTGATAATGATTTCTGAGTCTTTGTACACCATCACGCTACTGCTTTTTCCTGAGGTGTCATTTTCAAATTGCTATTGACCCCCCCCCCCGCCCCGCCCCCCCACGGGCTCAAACGAACCAAACGACAACATGAGCGGCATACTAACTGACGTGGATGTCGGTCAGAGCACGCTGCAGACGGCTGCCTCGGGCGTGAACTGAAACCAGTGTGGGGGTCCGGGGCGTTAACCCTTCGCTTGCTGCACTTCTCTGCTCATCAGAAACACGTCCTGCGGGCGTCCAGGTAGCGCGGGGGTCTATATTGTTGCCTACCAACATGGGGATCGCCGGTTCGAATCCCCGTGTTGCCCCCGGCTTGGTCGGGCGTCCCTACAGACACAATTGGCCGGGTCTGTGGGTGGGAAGCCGGATGTGGGTATGTGTCCTGGTCGCTGCACTAGCGCCTCCTCTGGTCGGTCGGGGCGCCTCTTCGGGGCGGGAGGACGTGATCCGCCCACGTGCTACGTCCCCCTGGTGAAACTCCTCACTGTCAGGTGAAAAGAAGCGGCTGGTGACTCCACATGTATGAGAGGAGGCATGTGGTAGTCTGCGGCCCTCCCCGGATCGGCAGAGGAGGGTGGAGCAGAGACCGGGACGGCTCGGAAGAGTGGGGTAATTGGACGGGTGCAATTGGGGAGCAAAAGGGGGAAAATCGGGGGAAAAAACTTCCTGTCGCAGGCTGCACGGGTCTGCTGTCCTCGCCAGGTTGTG
>NC_079230.1:6635128-6899598 GCF_029633865.1 Lampris incognitus
CTTTTGAATGCCACTTCGTATTTGCATGCTTGTGTGTGTGTGTGTGTTAAATACTCCTTTGTGCATCTCTGCTCCTAATTTGTTTTTTGTAACTGAAACGCTCCCTCTCTCTGGGTTCCCATCTCTCCCTCCCTCCCTCCCTCTCTCTGGGTTCCCATCTCTCCCCTCCCTCCCTCCCTCTCTCTGGGTTCCCATCTCTCCCTCCCTCCCTCCCTCTCTCTGGGTTCCCATCTCTCCCTCCCTCCCTCTCTCTGGGTTCCCATCTCTCCCTCCCTCCCTCTCTCTGGGTTCCCATCTCTCCCTCCCTCCCTCTCTCTGGGTTCTCATCTCTCCCGCCCTCCCTCTCTCTGGGTTCCCATCTCTCCCTCCTTCCCTCCCTCTCTCTGGGTTCTCATCTCTCCCTCCCTCCCTCTCTCTGGATTCTCATCTCTCCCGCCCTCCCTCTCTCTGGGTTCCCATCTCTCCCTCCCTCCCTCCCTCTCTCTGGGTTCTCATCTCTCCCTCCCTCCCTCCCTCTCTCTAGGTTCTCATCTCTCCCTCCCTCCCTCTCTCTGGGTTCTCATCTCTCCCTCCGTCCCTCTCTCTGGGTTCTCATCTCTCCGGGTTCCCACCTCTCCCTCCCTCCCTCCCTCTCTCTGGGTTCTCATCTCTCCCTCCCTCCCTCCCTCCCTCTCTCTGGGTTCCCATCTCTCCCTCCCTCCCTCTCTCTCTCTGGGTTCCCATCTCTCCCTCCCTCCCTCTCTCTCTCTGGGTTCCCATCTCTCCCCTCTCTCTGGGTTCTCATCTCTCCCTCCCGCCCTCTCTCTGGGTTCCCATCTCTCCCTCCCTCCCTCTCTCTCTCTGGGTTCCCATCTCTCCCTCCCTCCCTCCCTCTCTCTGGGTTCTCATCTCTCCCTCCCTCCCTCTCTCTCTCTGGGTTCCCATCTCTCCCTCCCTCCCTCTCTCTCTCTGGGTTCTCATCTCTCCCTCCCGCCCTCTCTCTCTCTGGGTTCTCAGCTCTCCCTCCCTCCCTCTCTCTGGGTTCTCATCTCTCCCTCCCTCCCTCTCTCTGGGTTCCCATCTCTCCCTCCCTCCCTCTCTCTGGGTTCCCATCTCTCCCTCCGTCCCTCTCTCTGGGTTCCCATCTCTCCCTCCTTCCCTCCCTCTCTCTGGGTTCTCATCTCTCCCGCCCTCCCTCTCTCTGGGTTCCCATCTCTCCCTCCCTCCCTCCCTCTCTCTGGGTTCTCATCTCTCCCTCCCTCCCTCTCTCTGGATTCTCATCTCTCCCGCCCTCCCTCTCTCTGGGTTCCCATCTCTCCCTCCCTCCCTCCCTCTCTCTGGGTTCCCATCTCTCCCTCCCTCCCTCCTCTCTCTGGGTTCTCATCTCTCCCTCCCTCCCTCCCTCTCTCTAGGTTCTCATCTCTCCCTCCCTCCCTCTCTCTGGTTCTCATCTTTCCCTCCGTCCCTCTCTCTGGGTTCTCATCTCTCCGGGTTCCCATCTCTCCCTCCCTCCCTCCCTCTCTCTGGGTTCCCATCTCTCCCCTCCCTCCCTCTCTCTCTCTGGGTTCCCATCTCTCCCTCCCTCCCTCCTCTCTCTCTGGGTTCCATCTCTCCCTCTCTCTGGGTCTCATCTCTCCCTCCCGCCCTCCTCTCTCTCTGGGTTCTCAGCTCTCCCTCCCTCCCTCTCTCTGGGTTCCCATCTCTCCCTCCCTCCCTCTCTCTAGGTTCTCATCTCTCCCTCCCCTCCCTCTCTCTGGGTTCTCATCTTTCCCTCCGTCCCTCTCTCTGGGTTCTCATCTCTCCGGGTTCCCATCTCTCCCTCCCTCCCTCCCTCTCTCTGGGTTCCCATCTCTCCCTCCCTCCCTCTCTCTCTCTGGTTCCCATCTCTCCCTCCCTCCCTCTCTCTCTCTGGGTTCCCATCTCTCCCTCTCTCTGGGTTCTCATCTCTCCCTCCCGCCCTCTCTCTCTCTGGGTTCTCAGCTCTCCCTCCCTCCCTCTCTCTGGGTTCCCATCTCTCCCTCCCTCCCTCTCTCTCTCTGGGTTCCCATCTCTCCCTCCCTCCCTCCCTCCCTCTCTCTGGGTTCTCATCTCTCCCTCCCTCTCTCTGGGTTCTCATCTCTCCCTCCCTCCCTCTCTCTCTCTGGGTTCCCATCTCTCCCTCCCTCCCTCTCTCTCTCTGGGTTCTCATCTCTCCCTCCCGCCCTCTCTCTCTCTGGGTTCTCAGCTCTCCCTCCCTCCCTCTCTCTGGGTTCTCATCTCTCCCTCCCTCCCTCTCTCTGGTTTCCCATCTCTCCCTCCCTCCCTCCCTCCCTCTCTCTGGTTCTCATCTCTCCCTCCCTCCCTCCCTCCCTCCCTCCCTCTCTCTGGGTTCTCATCTCTCCCTCCCTCCCTCTCTCTGGGTTCTCATCTCTCCCTCCCTCCCTCTCTCTGGGTTCTCATCTCTCCCTCCCTCCCTCCCTCTCTCTGGGTTCCCATCTCTCCCTCCCTCCCGCCCTCCCTCTCTCTGGGTCTCATCTCTCCCTCCCTCTCGCTGGGTTCTCATCTCTCCCTCCCTCCCTCTCCTCTGGGTTCTCATCTCTCCCTCTCTCTGGGTTCTCATCTCTCCATCTCTCCCTCTCTCTGGGTTCCCATCTCTCCCTCCCTCCCTCCCTCTCTCTGGGTTCTCATCTCTCCCTCCCTCCCTCTCTCTGGGTTCTCATCTCTCCCTCTCTCTGGGTTCTCATCTCTCCATCTCTCCCTCTCTCTGGGTTCCATCTCTCCCTCCCTCCCTCCCTCTCTCTGGGTTCTCATCTCTCCCTCCCTCCCTCTCTCTGGGTTCTCATCTCTCCCTCCCTCTCGCTGGGTTCTCATCTCTCCCTCCCTCCCTCTCTCTGGGTTCTCATCTCTCCCTCTCTCTGGGCTCTCATCTCTCCATCTCTCCCTCTCTCTGGGTTCCCATCTCTCCCTCCCTCCCTCCCTCTCTCTGGGTTCCCATCTCTCCCGCCCTCCCTCTCTCTGGGTTCTCATCTCTCCCTCTCTCTGGGTTCTCATCTAAACCCACTCTTTATCTTCCCGCGTGCTCCTGCGTTCGCCGTGGTCTGCCTCCTGCCTCCCATTCACGAGGTGCACCGCCGCACCTCCAACAGCTCTGCCTCAGCAGGTCCCACTACACCCCCCCCCGCCGCCCCTCCTCCCAGCCCGTTTCTACACAAGCCTTCTTTGTCAGGAAGACTTAAGGTTTTTACCGTTTCATTTTCGTGGCAAATCTCCATTTTTCCATGTGGTGCCGGGTTCGCCTGCGATCTGCCTCGCGCACCTCCCTGCTCATCCTCATTTCGGTTATTTCGCTGAAGGAGGAGTGAATTATTTTACTGATTTAGTTTCATTTTGTGTTTTCATTACAATGTCATGTAACTCGTATTTTTTTCAAGTGCTTAGAAAATAGAAATTAGGGCATCCAGGTGGCGTGGCGGGCCTATTCCGCTGCCTACCAACGGGGATCGCTGGTTCGAATCCCCGTGTTGCCTCCGGCTTGGTCAGACGTCCCTACAGACACAACTGGCTGTGCCTGCAGGTGGGAAGCCGGATGTGGGTGTGTGTCCTGGTCGCTGCACTAGCGCCTCCTCTGGTCGGTCAGGGCACCTGTTCAGGGGGGAGGGGGAACTGGGGGGGGAATAGCGTGATCCTCCCACGCGCTACGTCCCCCTGGTGAAACTCCTCACTGTCAGGTGAAAAGAAGCGGCTGGCGACTCCACATGTATGGGAGGAGGCATGTGGTAGTCTGCAGCCCTGCCCGGATCGGCAGAGGGGGTGGAGCAGCGACCGGGACGGCTCGGAAGAGCGGGGTCACTGGCCAACTACAATTGGGGAGAAAAGGGGGGGGGTATTATGTATATATAGAAATTAGACGGGTAAAGTGGTCGTTAACCACGTGTTTGGTCTTTCATTTCTGCAATAACGAGCTCATAATTGAACTCTATCTCTCCATTTCTTTCTCTCTACCGGTATCACTACTTGCGGCTGCTCCCGTCAGGGGCTGGTGGCGTCGTTTCTTTCTTTCTTCGTTGTCCAATAGCTGGTAAGCCTAAAATAAATAAATAAATAGATAAACAAAAGGCCGGTCACCCTGACAAAGCTCCACCCACAGATGATGTGGAGACGCTCGTTAAGTTCCCACGCCCAGCAAACCCACTGAGCAGGACCAGCAGCCAAATGGACTCCGGTGCACAGGGGGAACCGCTGTCTGCTTTCTCCTTTTCCCCTGAAGAAGGAGAGACACGGCGTTTCTGGCCCGCACAGCCGCCTCCAGCACCACAATGGAGGTGCCAGGGACCAACAAAGCAGCATGCCAACACGTTTGACAAAGCGGGACATGTACAGTGAATGAACACAGCCTATAGTTGCTATGACCCTGTGTGTGTTTGTGTGTGTGTGTGTGTGTGTGTGTGTGTGTGTGTGTGTGTGTGTGTGTGTGTGTGTGTGTGTGTGTGTCTTAGGGCCCCATGAAACAGCATTAAGCGCACCGCACACTTCTGTGATTTAACATATCCCAGTGAGATGGAACAGCGGGGCTGGAGTTTTGCAAAGGGGTGAGTTTGGTTTGACTGACAGACAATAACAACAAAAATAAACTTACTGGCAAGGTCCAGTTTTGTGGGAGAGGCCTGCTCGTCTCCCCCAGTCTCACTCCAAACTCACTGAGATTTCTGTCTGTGTACACCCACAAATGCAGGATATTATTCCTGAAATTATATATGTATATATATAAACGTACAATTAATGATGGATTGTTTTTAAATGATTCCATACAATGCAAAAATGGACTGAGTTGAGCTGGCCTCTGCTTTTTAAAGCCTGTATGCAGCAGATGGAGAGAGAGGTGCGTGGTGATGTGCAGCCCAGGAAGAAGAAGAAGTGGGTTTGACATCTTGTGAAGCAACTTAAAGTGATACTGACATCAAAATCTGAAAGCTCCTACTGATAGGCTGTTTTCCTATTGACAGGCTGTGTTTTCCTATTGATAGGCTGTTTTCCTATTGACAGGCTGTGTTCCTATTGACAGGCTGTGTTCCCATTGACAGGCTGTGTTTTCCTATTGATAGGCTGTTTTCCTATTGACAGGCTGTGTTTTCCTATTGATAGGCTGTTTTCCTATTGATAGGCTGTTTTCCTATTGACAGGCTGTGTTCCTATTGACAGGCTGTGTTCCCATTGACAGGCTGTGTTTTCCTATTGATAGGCTGTGTTCCTATTGACAGGCTGTGTTCCCATTGACAGGCTGTGTTTTCCTATTGACAGGCTGTTTTCCTATTGATAGGCTGTTTTCCTATTGATAGGCTGTTTTCCTATTGACAGGTTGTGTTCCTATTGATAGGCGGTTTTCCTATTGACAGGCTGTGTTTTCCTATTGATAGGCTGTTTTCCTATTGATAGGCTGTTTTCCTATTGACAGGCTGTGTTCCTATTGACAGGCTGTGTTCCCATTGACAGGCTGTGTTTTCCTATTGATAGGCTGTTTTCCTATTGACAGGCTGTGTTCCCATTGACAGGCTGTGTTTTCCTATTGACAGGCTGTTTTCCTATTGACAGGCTGTGTTTTCCTATTGATAGGCTGTTTTCCTATTGATAGGCTGTTTTCCTATTGACAGGTTGTGTTCCTATTGACAGGCTGTTTTCCTATTGACAGGCTGTGTTCCTATTGACAGGCTGTGTTCCCATTGACAGGCTGTGTTTTCCTATTGATAGGCTGTGTTCCTATTGACAGGCTGTTTTCCTATTGACAGGCTGTGTTTTCCTATTGATAGGCTGTTTTCCTATTGACAGGCTGTGTTTTCCTATTGATAGGCTGTTTTCCTATTGACAGGCTGTGTTCCTATTGACAGGCTGGGTTCCCATTGACAGGCTGTGTTTTCCTATTGATAGGCTGTTTTCCTATTGACAGGCTGTGTTCCCATTGACAGGCTGTGTTTTCCTATTGACAGGCTGTTTTCCTATTGACAGGCTGTGTTTTCCTATTGATAGGCTGTTTTCCTATTGATAGGCTGTTTTCCTATTGACAGGCTGTGTTCCCATTGACAGGCTGTGTTTTCCTATTGATAGGCTGTTTTCCTATTGACAGGCTGTGTTCCCATTGACAGGCTGTGTTTTCCTATTGACAGGCTGTTTTCCTATTGACAGGCTGTGTTTTCCTATTGATAGGCTGTTTTCCTATTGATAGGCTGTTTTCCTATTGACAGGTTGTGTTCCTATTGATAGGCTGTTTTCCTATTGACAGGCTGTGTTCCTATTGACAGGCTGTGTTCCCATTGACAAGCTGTGTTTTCCTATTGATAGGCTGTGTTCCTATTGACAGGCTGTTTTCCTATTGACAGGCTGTGTTTTCCTATTGATAGGCTGTTTTCCTATTGACAGGCTGTGTTTTCCTATTGATAGGCTGTTTTCCTATTGATAGGCTGTTTTCCTATTGACAGGCTGTGTTCCTATTGACAGGCTGGGTTCCCATTGACAGGCTGTGTTTTCCTATTGATAGGCTGTTTTCCTATTGACAGGCTGTGTTCCCATTGACAGGCTGTGTTTTCCTATTGACAGGCTGTTTTCCTATTGACAGGCTGTGTTTTCCTATTGATAGGCTGTTTTCCTATTGATAGGCTGTTTTCCTATTGACAGGTTGTGTTCCTATTGATAGGCTGTTTTCCTATTGACAGGCTGTGTTCCTATTGACAGGCTGTGTTCCCATTGACAGGCTGTGTTTTCCTATTGATAGGCTGTGTTCCTATTGACAGGCTGTTTTCCTATTGACAGGCTGTGTTTTCCTATTGATAGGCTGTTTTCCTATTGATAGGCTGTTTTCCTATTGACAGGTTGTGTTCCTATTGATAGGCTGTTTTCCTATTGACAGGCTGTGTTCCTATTGACAGGCTGTGTTCCCATTGACAGGCTGTGTTTTCCTATTGATAGGCTGTGTTCCTATTGACAGGCTGTGTTCCTATTGACAGGCTGTGTTCCTATTGACAGGCTGTGTTTTCCTATTGATAGGCTGTTTTCCTATTGACAGGCTGTGTTCCTATTGATAGGCTGTTTTCCTATTGATAGGCTGTGTTCCTATTGACAGGCTGTGTTCCTATTGACAGGCTGTGTTTTCCTATTGATAGGCTGTGTTTTCCTATTGATATGCTGTTTTCCTACTGACAGGCTGTGTTCCTATTGACAGGCTGTGTTCCTATTGACAGGCTGTGTTTTCCTATTGATAGGCTGTTTTCCTATTGATAGGCTGTTTTCCTATTGACAGGTTGTGTTCCTATTGATAGGCTGTTTTCCTATTGACAGGCTGTGTTCCTATTGACAGGCTGTGTTCCCATTGACAGGCTGTGTTTTCCTATTGATAGGCTGTGTTCCTATTGACAGGCTGTTTTCCTATTGACAGGCTGTGTTTTCCTATTGATAGGCTGTTTTCCTATTGACAGGCTGTGTTTTCCTATTGATAGGCTGTTTTCCTATTGATAGGCTGTTTTCCTATTGACAGGCTGTGTTCCTATTGACAGGCTGTGTTCCCATTGACAGGCTGTGTTTTCCTATTGATAGGCTGTTTTCCTATTGACAGGCTGTGTTCCCATTGACAGGCTGTGTTTTCCTATTGACAGGCTGTTTTCCTATTGACAGGCTGTGTTTTCCTATTGATAGGCTGTTTTCCTATTGATAGGCTGTTTTCCTATTGACAGGTTGTGTTCCTATTGATATGCTGTTTTCCTATTGACAGGCTGTGTTCCTATTGACAGGCTGTTTTCCCATTGACAGGCTGTGTTTTCCTATTGATAGGCTGTGTTCCTATTGACAGGCTGTTTTCCTATTGACAGGCTGTGTTTTCCTATTGATAGGCTGTTTTCCTATTGATAGGCTGTTTTCCTATTGACAGGTTGTGTTCCTATTGATAGGCTGTTTTCCTATTGACAGGCTGTGTTCCTATTGACAGGCTGTGTTCCCATTGACAGGCTGTGTTTTCCTATTGATAGGCTGTGTTCCTATTGACAGGCTGTGTTCCTATTGATAGGCTGTTTTCCTATTGATAGGCTGTTTTCCTACTGACAGGCTGTGTTCCTATTGACAGGCTGTGTTCCTATTGACAGGCTGTGTTTTCCTATTGATAGGCTGTTTTCCTATTGACAGGCTGTGTTCCTATTGATAGGCTGTTTTCCTATTGATATGCTGTGTTCCTATTGACAGGCTGTGTTCCTATTGACAGGCTGTGTTTTCCTATTGATAGGCTGTGTTTTCCTATTGATATGCTGTTTTCCTACTGACAGGCTGTGTTCCTATTGACAGGCTGTGTTCCTATTGACAGGCTGTGTTTTCCTATTGATAGGCTGTGTTTTCCTATTGATAGGCTGTGTTTTCCTATTGACAGGCTGTGTTTTCCTATTGACAGGCTGTGTTTTCCTATTGATAGGCTGTGTTTTCCTATTGATAGGCTTTGTTCCTATTGATAGGCTGTGTTTTCCTATTGACAGGCTGTGTTCCTATTGACAGGCTGTGTTCCTATTGACAGGCTGTGTTTTCCTATTGACAGGCTGTGTTCCTATTGACAGGCTGTGTTCCGAGTTGGAATGTGACCACGGTGAAATTCAGCAGCCAGAACAGCGCGTCTGCGGCCACTCAAGAGAGATCTGTGATTGGCTGTAGATGGCGTCCAATGACAAACTATGCCGGTGGAGACGTAGACACCAGTCAATCTGCATATAGGGCGTGTCCGTAGCGAGATGCTAAAAAACCACGGAGAAGCCGTTCTTTCACCCCCTCCTGCTAGCTACTTGGCTGGAGTTTGTGCTGTTTTCTGAGACTTTATTATCGATCTTGCTACGTCGTATTGCTATCTATCTATCTATCTATCTATCTATCTATCTATCTGTTGATCTGTCTATCTGTCGATATATCTATTTATTTTTCTACGGCAAGCGATGAGCGGTACCGAGCCCCACCCACGCGAACACCGAGCCACACCCAAACAACCACCCAGGAAGACGGTAGCCAATAGCTTTGCATTCATAAAACCACACCTATTTCCGGTCGTGATTCAAACTCCCAATGTTAAAAAATGTGTTGAGAGAAGGCGCGTCAGTCTCTCTTTAGGACAAGCATTCAGTTTTCTCTGCTCTGTTCACTCACTTCCACTTGAAGTGCTACACATCATGTGTTCAGTGTGTGTGTGTGTGTTGGGGTAATGCCATAATGCAGAACAGCAGTGAGGGCTGATTCTGTCCAGAAGACAACAGGTTTGTAATTGAAGGAGGCAAATGAAGACGGTGCAGGGCGAGAGGGAGGGAGCAGCATCTCGCTTAACAAAGCACAGCGCACTGAGGCATGGCTCATGAGCGCCTGACTCATTAATATGAGAGCCCAGTGCCTCGCTCTCTAACACATTCACCCATGCTATCCTCCCCACACACACACTCACACACACCCACACACACATTCAGACACACAATAACACACTCTAATGTATTCCGTCCCCTCTTCTCACATTGGAAATCACTCGCAAATTTTCTCTGATGTACACACACACACAGACACACACACACAGACACACACACACAGACACACACACACATACACACACCTCTTCTCTTATACTGCCATTGGAAGGCATTATCCCACTGAGTGGTGGAAGCAGGGCATAAGAAGTGAGAGACGCTCCATCCATTTTTTTCCTTCCCTCTGCTCCTTACCTCTGTCATCCTTCCCTTTCCTCTCCCTGCCCCCCCCCCATTCTTTCTCTTCCTCCTTCAATCGTTCACTGCCCCCTCATGGCACCTCTCTGCAACCATCCCCCGCCCGGCACTTCTCGTCTTCCTCTCTGCTCACCCCCCCCCCCCGTGTCTGTCTCTCTCCACTTATTGCTCCACTGCCTTCCTGATGGACTCTCCCCATTCAACCATGCTGCTCTGCCTGCTGCCGGGCTCTGAAAGCAGATAGCCTCGGTGGCCCTCCGGGACCGAGCCGGAGTGGACAGTCCTATTACAGGGCCCGGTGGTCTGAGGGGCCGATGATTTCTAACGATGAAGGTGGAGGGGAGGGGGGGGGGTCCGCTTCATCAACTTGTTATCACTGCTCCAAAATGTTGCAGCAAATGTCATGAGGATGTGTGTGTGTGTGTGTGTGTGTGAGTGTCTTTGGTAAGTGGACTGCACTCATGTAGTGCTTTTCTAGTCCACCGACCAGTCAGCACTCTTTACAGTGCTCTGATGCCGCCATGCAAGACGCCAACCTGCTCACCAGGACCAGTGAGGGGTTCAGTGTCTTGCTCAAGGACACTTCGATACGCTATCTGAAGGAGCCGGGGATCGAACCAGCAACCTTCTGATTACTAGACGACCCACTGAATCACTCTCTCTTGCTCTCTCTCTCTCTCTCTATCTATCATCCCTCTCTTTATGCACTAGCAGCAGTCAGTGTGCTATGTGCAATACTCGGCTCTTCCATCTGTCCTCGGCTGTGCTGCTTTATTCACAAGCTTGTCTTTCTGTGTTCACAGCCTCACTGCTGTGATGAATCACTGGCACACAAGAGTCACCAGAGAGGGTGATGAGGAGAGAGGGGGAGAGGGTGAGAGAGAGAGAGACCGAAACAGAGAGAGTAAAAAGAGACAAGAGGATGGGTTCTCACCATCTCAACAGTTCTGCAGACATGATGGCTTGTTCAGCCAGGAAAAAAAAACACACACACACACACACACACACACATACACACAAAACGAGTTTCAAGAAAGCCTCTGTGAAATAGAGCAACCACCTGCCTGAGATTTTTGATGAGGCTGCTGTTACACATTTTGCCCACATTCACACCGCTCTCTCTCTCTCTCCTTCTCTCATTCTTTCTCCTCTCTCTCTCGGTCTCTCTCAGACATACACACATCCCTCATTTTTCTCTCTCTCTGTCTCTCTGTCCTTCTCCCCCCCTCTCTCTGTCTCTCTCTCTCGGTCTCTTTCTCTCAGAAATAAGTGAACTAGGACAAGAACAGCAACGAGACCCCACACCAGAGAGGGGGGGGGGACAGAGAGAGGAGGGGGGCGGGTAGAAGAGAGTGAATGTATAGAAGCATAAGTAAGGCAGAGACACGGAGAGATGGCGGAGCTGGTGATGGGTTGGGTTGGGGTGGGGGGTGAAGTACGGCAGCAGCAGCAGCAGGGGTCAGTCAGTCTTTAACTTGAAGCAGAATGTCTAAACAGGGGTGAGTGTGCTGTGAGTTGAAAACCCTGTCAGTATTCTAACGCTGCATCTTGGCAGCCGGCAAAATTGTGCGATTGGTCCGTGACAGCAGAAGGGACCCGGATGCTGCGGCTGATGGGGTAGGGCTGGGGGGGATGTAAACTGAGGTAGAAACAGGATGCTAGAGTGATGCTGAGCTCTCTGGTGTCTCTTGCCTCACACCTTTTGCCTTAGACTTTACCTTTGTCTACCTTTGCTCAACCATCACACTGGATCTGAGCAAATTAAAGTGGAAAAAAAACAACCACACGGTCTCAACCTGCGTACCAGGGCTTAACTGCTGATCCGACTGCTGCTGAACTCAGAGATCACACAGCAACATGCTGATAGTCCGGACGTCCCCCGGACACTTCCCTTCAGAAAGCAGGCCAGGCGGGAGGACGGCACCTCCTGTTTGAGACGCCTTCAAAAAATGTCCATATTGTGTGTCCGTGTACCACCTCTGTCCCTACTAACCATCGGGAGGAAGTCTGGTCCACTGAGCTGAACCTTGAGGTGTCTGCCGGCATTTGGAACAAAGGGTTGACTGGAATCCAAACTTGCTCGATCAGTGTCAGATATAAACTGGTCCAGTTCCAAGTCACCCGTAAACTAAACTACACACCAAACTACACAACATTTACCGGCTGCTTCTCCGCTGTGTGATAAATGCGAAGTCGGAGAAGGTTCCCTCGCGCATCTTCTCTGGCTCAGTCCTCACTTACACACTTTTTGGTGTGAAATATTCCAGTGGTTCTATGAAAGAGACGTTCCCCCTGATCCAGAACTGGCACTCTTTGGATGCTCAGAGACCGCTTTAAGCTACACACCTGAGGAACAATCGGCACTGATGGCCGGCATGGTAGCCGCCTGTCTTGAATATAAAAGTGGAAGACTGAAAATAAAAATGTCCATATTTCTCAGTCATGAGTGCTCTTCTCCACACATCGCTTGCACATTTTCCCCCAAATTTACACAAAGCTGTGCTGCCAGGGCCCCGGGGGGCCTGAGTCTGCACTTCCTCCAAGCAGACCGAGAACAAACATCCTCCCTTCAAACCATACCTCCCACTTCCTCCCTCCCTTTTTGCACCCGCCCCTTCGTTCCTCACCTCCTTGATCGATTCTGTTCCCTGGCGTCATAAACAGGCCGTCACGGATAGGGGGATGCTGGGTCGCAACTGAGCATGTGCGGGTAGAACAAAGGGGCGTGGCCTGACCAGAAGTGAAACTTAATTAACATATTTTAACATGGGCATTGAGACTCACAAGATGAAATGTATGCTGTGGATTTGCATAAGTAAAGATGGTCTTGCGAGTCACCCTGCAAGTGTTCGGGCTTGTATGTGTGTGTGTGTGAGTATGGGAGGCCATCTAGGCCATAATTCTCAGCTACACTCCCTCACACTGTGTGTGTGTGTGTGTGTGTGTGTATATTTATGTTTGTGTTTATCTGTATTTGGATGTACACACATCGCTTCCAGATAGACTATTCATGAAACCGAGAGCCGCGGGCGTATAGCGGTTTTCAATCGGACTGGACTTAAATGGTTTTATGTGACCCCAGTAGCCCAGCCCAGCAGCATATCGTATTGATGCCGGAGGTGGTGGGCCGTGCAAATTAAGGTCAAGCCACAAAGTACATGCCTTCAAAATGTCTGGCATATACAATTAAACACAGAATTCACCGTGTATCCATATGAGTAGCAATTCAGCTGGAAGAGGTAGGAGAAGAGAGAGGGGGAGAGAGAGAGTGAGAGAGAAGGTGAGAGAGGAGGGGCAGGAGGGGCTGGAGAGACCATGGATCAAGCTGTGCTGTGCTGCATCTGTGTCGATAAAGGTTCGTCTCTTGGGAGGGAATGACACAAAATGGGGAGGGGGGGTGATATTGTGTGTGTGTGTGTGTGTGTGTGTGTGAGAACGTGCACACGGCTATGCATGTGTGCATGCCTCCAGATGTGTGTGCACATTTGCACACAGAAGGGAATCAAACTGATGGGCTTTTAGATCGAAACACACTTAATGCCTGTATGCAGACCACTCAAGCATGCGCCATCCAAGGCAAGTAGGGGAGATGGGCCAATTTAAAAGTCCGTAAGCCAGCTATTGGAAAGTCAAGCTCACTCAGAAGGATAAAATGAAGCAGAAGGATATCTCTTATGGAGTAACAGTGGTACTTTATCATTTCTCATAAGAAAATAAATAATAAATAAATAAAAAAGAAGGAAAATAAAACTTTAATGCAGCTCAGACCATACAAATAATCCACTTGGGCAAAACTGTTGACTTAAAATGTGTGCCAAACAGCACGCTGAATTACATTAGTACAAAGATTGAGATCTATTGGCCTGAAGTGGGAGGGGGGGGGGGGGGGGGGACGGTGCGCAAAAAAATATGACAATAAGTTTCACATCCCCTAAATCTAACTGCACATAACGATAGCTAGTGAGACAGAAAATAACGTATTTTCTTCTCTCTGTTCCCTCAGTATTTCAAAGAGAGTTCAGCCCTGCCAAACCCAGGAACAGGGTATGACTTCCCCTAAGGTAGGAGGAGGGAGGAAATGTATTCTATTTTTCTCCCTTCAATTTAATTATAGGAGTGGAGAGGAGCAGGGCAGGCATGACTGCAGGTAGCCAGATCCCAGTGGTGATGGCCCCGCTGGGAGGAGGACTGGCACTGAAAACAAGTGCGCGGGGCGGGTGAAGAGATGGCCACCGGATATTAATTATTACACATGATGCCCATCTTCACAACCGACTGCTGTGCAAGAGATGACACCGCTGCACAAAGAAAACAAACAAACAAACAACAACAACAACACACAGCACATGACGGCCCATTGGTTAGCACTGTTGCCTCACAGCAAGAAGGTTCTGGGTTTGAACCCCCGGGCAGTCACAGGGCCTTTCTGTGTGGAGTTTGCATGTTCTCCCCGTGCCTGCGTGGGTTTCCGCTGGGTGCTCCGGTTTCCCCCCCTCCATCGAAAAGACATGCATGCCAGGGTTAATACTCCTGCCTGTGCCCCTGAGCAAAGCAATGCTGCAGCTGCCCACTGCTCCTACACAACAGAACGGGTTACATGAGGAGAGTGAATTTCATTGTATGTATGTGCAATGACAAATAAAGTGTATTCTATGCTATATGCAAGAAAGAAAGAAAGAAAGATGTGTGTCCTTTCAGGTGAAGAGAGATTAACGAGCCGGCTGCACCTAGCTAGCGAGCACCATCACCTCTCTTACCCGCCCCCCTCAGCCATGGCTCTCAACAGTCTTTAAATTGTTTACAATGTGAAAGGTTAAAAGATATGGTTAACAGATATAAATGCCACCTGCAATTACTCTGAGCACACTTGGGTTTTAAGTTAACGAGGGGGCTGGACTGCCTCCCCTGTCGGGGGGAAGAGTTCATTCCCTTCCTACACCTTCTTTGCTCCCTGACGGGACACGAAAGGGTTTTCCATCCTTTCTGGTTGGCCAAATGATAAAGGAGGCTGAATCGAATGCAGGGACCGTATTCAATGTTTACTAACTTCTGTGTGTGTGTGTGTGTGTGTGTGTGTGTGTGTGTGTGTGTGTGTGTGTGTGTGTGTGCAGCTTTAATATCGGCTGCTCCCCACCACAACATTCTAAATGCTGTTGGCAAACGAAAATAGAGGAAAAGAACATTAAAAATTCATTTTAAGACTCCTCTCGAAATGTATACCACTGATGTGCTTTCAGGCCCTGTGTATATGGCGGGTTTCGGGCCCTGGCCTGTGTATATGGCAGGTTATGGAATATTGCAAAAAATAAATGAATCGATAAAGAAAAACACAGAAAGAAAAACAATCTGGCCGATAGTCTGAATAAAAAAAATTCTATATCCGTGTGCACTCCTCTGCAGCGTGCAGGGGCCGGCGTTAGCTTTACCTTCTGATGGCCAGCGCCAGCCGAGACCATTAGGGAGGGTGAGGGGTGGGTGGTATACATCCATAACATTGATACAGCACTTTCACAGTTTTTGTTTGTCTTAATAGTGGTAAATATTTTGTAAGAGCTGGAACCCAACCACACCTCTGCTTGTACACACAAGCTACCCAGACAGCCTTTGCAGACATTCAATTTAAAGATGGGGGGGGGGGGGTCATATCTGCAGCCAGCTGGGAGGACATGAGGCATATATGTGTCTGCTGTCAACGACCATGTAAGACAACCACTGGAAGAAGGCAGAGTGCTGGCTCCAACGGGATTCCCAGGCGTGGATTGTAGTTCAGCATCGTTTCACTCAGCACTGGGATTGTAAACGTGATTAAGACTCCTCTTTTGATGCACAGCGAAAGAATCAGTAGACCGTTTCTTGCAAAATGCATGTATTATCAGTTTTGTAGCAAGGACTTTTTCAGCTTCAGTCAAACGGCTGCTCTCGCCAGCTTTTCTGAAGGAGCTGGATAAGTATTCAGAGAGAACTGGGTTGTCATCACTGAGGTTATTAATGTGGTTTCGGCTCTGCTCAAGGACACTTGTCTACTTTGTTATGCTCATGTATGCCTGGCCTCAATCAATCCTTGGTGCCTCAGATGCCCTGTGGTAGAGGTGTGTGTGTGTGTGTGTGTGTGTGTGTGTGTGTGTGTGTGTGTGTGTGATAGAGATAAAGAGCGAGAGCGAGAGAAGTGTGTTAGTTAAAATATACAAAATCTTGCAGCGTTTTCCAAATCATTAACAGCACTAAATCCGAGAGTTGGGGGAAACAGCAAAGGATGTTTGATTTTCAGTGAGCCAAGCAAAAAATATCGACTAAATTCCCTCGATTTTCAACCTTATCTCTGTTCAATTGCAGCAGCGACAGCAAATGAAAAACAGCTGCAGTTGTTCCCGATCGTTTCCGCGTCTTTGGAGCAGCAGTGATGCATTGTGACGTCAGTCAGCTGACGGAAAACCGACAGCCGGGTAGGGTTTCTAATACTCTAATCTCTGAACACACCCTTCAGAAAACACATCCTCGTTCTCTTTACAAAGCTAATTTTCCGTTGGTGGAAATGACGTCCCACAACCCTGGACGACGATACAGAGGGTTGCATGCAATGCATTCTGAGGAGTTTACTGCTTCAGTCCACTACATTACTTATCAGTACTGATCGCACAAAACCATGAGAGAAATTTCCCATTAAGAAAGAGTTTGGTAATATTGGACAGCCTTGCCCTTGAAATACCTCACACACACACTGTGTGTGTGTGTGTGTGTGTGTGTGTGTGTGTGTGTGTGTGTGTGTGTGTGTGTGTGTGTGTGTGTGTGTGTGTGTGTGTGTGTGTGTGTGTGTGTGTGTGTGTGTGTGCAGCATGGCTCAGGCGGTAGAGCAGGTCATCTAGTAATTGAAAGTTTCCTGGTTTGATTCCCCGGCTCCTTCAGAGAGCACGTCGGAGAGTCCTTGAGCAAGACTCTGAACCCCTACCTGCAGTTTGGCACCTTGCATGGCAGCTCCCGCCATCAGTGTATGAAAGTGTGTGTGTGTGCTTACATCTTTCATCTCCGTTTCCACGCTCACTGATAGCAGATAGGCACCATTTAGATGTGGCACGCACACACACATGCACACACACACACGCACACACACACACACAGTTTAAAATGGAAAAGAACAGTTGGGTCGATTGGTTTACTGCTGGTAAGCTTGACAGGTTTTTGATTGTGTACGTAACAATTCTTGTTTTCATTTTTTGAAGTCGTGTGATTAATTGATTGATCGATCAATCGATCCCACGCGGCATGGACACAGCTGTACCAAAGAAAGGTGTCCATCATCTCTAGTGTTAGTATTATCTCTGCACTGTTTTTCAGTTTGGTCTCTGAAGCTTAAACAGTGCTCTCGGGGATGGTACACAAAAAAATAAAATAAAATGACATAATTTGAGTCTAGCGCTTCTATAGGAAATATCTGCATAACATTGCACTGATGAGACGGGAAAGCTGTCCACATGGAACAAGCATCTGTCTGCACACCACACAGCCAACATTCAAACGACACCCATAAGCACAGGAGTAGAAGGATAAGCAAACTGGGGAATGGAGAAGAAGAATACATGAATTTATAATGATAACAACAACAACAACAGGTTGTCGACAGCATGGCCAGAGAAACTCAATTTATTTGATTAAAAAAACGACACGCTGGCCTAAAGCCACCTGCAGAGATACGGGTCCTGTATGTGCGTGGCAGTGCGCGCTATTTTACGTCAGATGTTTTCATAATTTCTTTCCCTCCCTTTTTCTCCCTAATTACATCCGGCCGACCCGGGGAGGGCTGCAGTCCACCCCACGCCTCCTCCGATACATGTGGAGTCTTTTCACCTGACAGTGAGGAGTTTCCCCAGGGGGATGTAGCATGTGGGAGGACCACGCTATTCCCCCCAGTTCCACCTCCCTCCCCTGAACAGGCACCTCGACCGACCAGAGGGAGCGCTAGTGCAGCGACCAGGACACATACCCACATCCGGCTTTTCACTCGAAGACACGGCCAATTGTGTCTGTAGGGACACCTGACCAAGCCGGAGATAACACAGGGATTTGAACCGGCGATACCCGTGTTGGTAGGCGACGGAACAGACCGACACACCGCTCAGGCACCCCTCAGAGTGATTTTTTATTTAACTCCTGAATACAACTCCCAGAGAGTAAGACTCTCCAGCAGGGGGCCGAATATGGATGATCTGTCTGTACTGGACACACCTGTCTGTCTGTGTACAGGGCATCAACATTCAGTTCAGCCACCCGCTGGTATTATAGTGCAGAGGCCGGTAAATTGATATTGATAATGCAAAATAAGAGCCTTGAACAGAAGGAGCAAAGTGACATGGGGAGATAGAGAAATGAGTCCATCGATCTAGGTTTGATATGATGCAGCCGTGAGTGTGTGTGTGGGGTGGTGGGGTTGGGGGGGGTATTGACTTGGCATTCCTAAGACAACATCAATCAAAATATGAACATTATTCATGGCGCCTTCAAATGCAGCGTCAGAGGCATCATCCACGAGCATAAAACTGAGACGTGGATGCGGCTGATTCTAAAACGCCCTCCTTTTCAAAGGAAGCAGAGAATTACAGGTTGATCCCTCACTATTCTGCCTCAACCTCACACCGCCGCCGAGGGGAGGGGCTTAAAGGGTCTCTTTTGTAATGTCTGATATTTACTTATACAAATAAAACTGATTTCACTTGACTCTCTCTCTACCTCTCTCTCTCTCTCACACAAATACTCACTCACTCACTCACTCACTTCACTCACTCACAGTCTCAGACACACACACTTACATTCACTAACACACTCACACACGCACACACACACACACATAAATGCACTCACATATAAGAAGATATCACCCCCCCCCCCATTTTGTGTCATTCCCTCCCAAGAGAAGAACCTTTATCAACACAGATGAGGGGATGGGTTGTCACCATCTAACAGTTCTGTCGACACGATGGCTTGTTCAGCCAGGAAACACCACACACACACACACACACACACACACCCTCCCCTCCCTCCATCGCTCGCTCCGCATGCCTTAGTGTTGTCCCCTATGAGCTCAGAAAATCAGTGTGTGTAAACAAAGTGATAACATTGAGAGATCAGCCCGCCTCAGCACGTCAACGAGACGCACGCACCGGCAAGCACGCCCCCACCCACCCACCCGCGCGCACGACGCACACACCTCATCCGCACGCGTGCATCCGATGTACAGGCGTGAGTCGAACGATCTTAATCGAAGCGAAAGGTGGAACCGTCGCGCTGAAGGCTGGACTTACAGCGTCGATGCCGCCACCGCAGTAAATAACAAGCCTTCACTTGGGTCCTCCATCTTGTGTAGGGTCCCCAGACGGACCCCAACAACTGCCAACGGTGTAAACCTTCAAGTGGGGCGAGGAGACAAGGTGGGGTGGGGTGTCAGGGAATGGGGAGGGTCTGTTAAAACGCATTGGCTCTGATCTTGCAGCTCGATGTGGTTGCAATGTAAAGCGGCAGCGCAGGGAAGAGGGAGCCATGATTTATGGGCCACTTCGGCCGCTATCGTTTATCACGCCACTAACCAACTGATTCAGGCTTACGTTTAAAATGGCCGCCACCTATACCACTTGGGAAGGTTCCTATACTGATGAAGGGATAGTGTGACTATCTATATTTCCACAGAGGAACAAATGAATGTGCAGCCCAGTGTAGATGGACTGTGTATACTGATGGTTACGGGTTCTGATGAGAAAGGCACAATGCACAGATATTATATGTACAGACACTCTGTCCATGAAACACATGTTTGCACATGTACAAAGACTAGAACCAAACGTATGGTTCATACACAGCATACGCATTTTCCCCGACGGAAAACCGCTGCAAAAAAGCTTCACGGCACAGTTATGATATTAATTTTAATCATCCGGCAGGCTCGATTAAGTCTTTAATATACAATACCAAGGCTCAGCATTTTCGGTTTTTACCGATTTTCACCGAAAAATACCCAGATTTTTTCAAAGGAGCAGATCGGTTTAAACTGATTTTCACGGATCCAAAAGTTGTTCCTGTTCGTATGAGGTTATGTAACAGTGTCCTCTTGTGGCGAAATTCAGCATGCTGGATGGCTTTGAAAAATAAAAACCGAAAACGCTGAGCCTTGACAATAACCATGATGATGGTGATTGCATCAGTGTTGATTATGATTTCATTACAGTTAATTACTTATCATTATTATTATAATTATTGTTATTAGCATTCTCCAGCGTGCACTGGGGCGGTTTGCAGCTGAGTGTGAACTGGCTGGGACGACAGTCAGCACCTCGAAGTCGGAGGCCATGGTTCTCTACCAGAAAATGGTGGATTGCTCCCTCTGGGTTGGGGATGAGTTGTTGCCTCAAGTGAAGTAGTTCAAGTATCTCGGGGTCTTGTTCACGAGTGAGGGTGGGATGGAGCAGGAGATTGACAGGCGGATTGGTGCAGCATCAGCAGTAATGCGGACGTTGTACCGGACCGTTGTGGTCAAGACGGAGCTGAGCCGGAAGGCAAAGCTCTCAATTTACCAGTTAGTCTTTGTTCAACCCTCACCTATGGTCATGAGTTTTGGGTAGTGACCGAAAGGGTACAAGCAGCTGAAATGAGTTTCCTCTGTAGGATGTCTGGGCTCAGCCTTAGAGATAGGGTGAGGAGCTTGGACATCCGGAGGGAGCTCGGAATAGAGCTGCTGTTCCTTCGCATCGAAAGGAGCCAGTTGAGGTAGTTCGGGAATCTGATTAGGATGCTTCCTGGACACCTTCCTTTGGAGGTTTTAAGGGCATATCCATCTGGGAGGAGACCCCGGGTTAGACCCAGAACTCGCTGGAGGGACTACATGTCTAATCTGGCCTGGGAACGCCTTGGGATCCCCTAGGAGGAGCTTGAGGGCGTTGCTGGGAAGCAGGACGTCTGAAATGCCCCAATTAGCTTGCTGCCACCGCGACCCGACCCTGGAGAAGCGGCTGATGATGAGATGAGATGAGATTATTAGCATTCTTATTGTGACCCAGAAGGTTAATGATAGGTGGCACGTTTGCCATAGCAAAGAGTGTGGGTTCAGTCCCAGACTCGTCTATTCATCTTCATTCCCTGTGAGCATGTGCACTCCTATGTCCTTCCACAGGCCAAAGACATGCATGCTTGGTAAAACGGAGAAACTCAATTGTCCATAGGTATGAATGTCAGTGTGGGTGTGGGCTCTTGTAATTGACTGACAACATGTCCAGGTTTTCTTCTGACTTCTGGTTAATGCCTGCTGGGAAAAGCTTCAACCCCCCCCCCCCCAACCCTGAATTTGAATCGGCCACCCCCGGAGCCCTGGAGGGGTGATGAAGTGGTTGGAGAGAGAACCTCAGTGGGGGTTGGACAGGGGACAAGAGACAAGGTGAGGGGGAGACTGTGCCATCTCAACTTATTGACAGCTCAACCCACACGGGAATATTAAAAAAATGTGTGTGCATGCATGTGTGTGTATGTGTGTGTGTGTGTGTGTGGTGTGTGTGAGAGTGTGCATCTGTCTGTCTGTGCATGTCTGTGCGCGCGTGTGTGTGTGTGTGTGTGTGTATCCTAATGATCTAACATGTCAACTTGAGTAAAGGTCTCTCTCGCTGCTGATGCCCTAAGGAATCGCTGACATTCTCAGAAATGTGTGTGTGTGTGTGTGTGTGTGTGTGTGTGTGTGTGTGTGTGTCTTTGCACGAAGTGTGTGCGTTTGATTGTGTGTCTTGAGGAGAGAGGCCAGGCAGCAGAAACAAAATGACATATGACTTTCTGAAACAGCAATATTTCCTCACTCCAAATCTCGAGTGTGGACAATAATACCCAGTGCTTAATGTATTCTCTGAGCGCAGCCAGCCCTGAAGCAGCTGCCATCACTTCTGGTGGTCAATGCTCCCTATGATACGCTTTCTGCTCCTACTTGTGTCATTCAAGCTGGCCTCCTCACAGGTCAGGTCTGCTTTTCCACTGCCAAAGCGCACATCCTCTCCTGCAGATTTTAATAGTGGAAGGTGCTGTCGCCAATGTGGCAGATTGAGAATTCACCGTTCCATTCAAACAAAACCGAGGTCAATAGGACATCCATTAGATGGGACATCCAAAGACATCCATTAGATGGTGGCGCGTATTCAGATTTGCGGCGGCCTCACCCAGCACTGGTGTGCGAAGATTGGCGGCGCAAACTTACATTTGTGGGTGGCCTAACCCAGTAGCGTCCATGCAGTGTCTTTGTCCACTTCTGCGTCTCAGTTTGTGTCTTCGTTTGATGGCTGGGAGAGCTGGTGCTGGATCAGCTGGGACAGCTTGGTCTGCTGCATCCTGTGGGCCCAGGACCACAGCCCTGCCTGGAGCTCTGTCCGAAAAGGAAACACCGAGGGCGGTCTGACAGGATGCGGAAGCGGGGCAGGCTAAGCTAACTGCTAGCTCATGCAGACCTGCAGTTCCGATAACATCGAGGGCGGTCTGGCGGTGGTCTCGCCTAGCATTGACTGTGTTTTTAGTGTCGTGTGGAGCGCGGGGAGGTGTATCGAAGGTGTCTGGCTGGGATTGCTGGCATTGAATCAGCTGGGGGAGCCTGGTCTGCTGCATCCGGTGGGCCCAGGGGCCACGGTCCTGCCTAGAGCTTCGCCCGAAGAGGAAACACCGAGGGCGGTCTGACAGGACACGGAAGCGGGGCAGGCTATGCTAACTGCTAGCCCATGCAGACCGGCAGTTCTGACAGTCATCCTGGCCTTCGCTCTCTCTGACAGTGAATTATTATTATTATTTTTTTGTTATGTAGTATATATGTTTTTTGTAGTTTTGTTTTTTTTTTGTAGGTGGGATAAATGTGTTCTCGTAGTTTGGATGTGTTTTGTCTTTGTGTTGCTGTGGGCCGGGGGAAACAACATTTTGTTCATTTCATGTGCGCACGTGCGTAGAATGAAATGACAAATGTTCCTGATTCTTGATCAAGTGTTCTCTTTGTTTACCGTCTGAACAACAAACAAAACAAAATCACACTGGGCAGCCATCCTTGGTTTAATTCTCCACGGCTTCGATGGCGTGCGTTATGCAGCTTGTGTTTTCATGTCCAAACTGCTGTGGCAACACACTTGTCTCATCCTCATCCATTAATTCATCCCTCATTCAAATCCAGGAGCAGCTTGCACTGCCTGAGGTGTTTAGATGCCCCCCTTTGGGGATTTTTTTTTGGGGGGGGTATGAGAAAATCTGTGCATGTTGAGTATGTATGTGTTGAGATAGTGAAAGTACACCCTGGCTGATGTCATCTGATCAGCTCACAGCTGAGCAAACACCTGAAAAAGGACCTTCTGGTTAGGACACACCAGTCCTCCCTACCAACAGGGCTGTAACTAGCAGACGGATGAGTCTGTTATCACTCTGCAGGGTTTTACTGAATGAAAACATAATGGTACTGATACCTTGCTTACAGAAAACTAATTAACATGCAAACGCAACACCCAAATCCACAAGTGAACTCGAAAGCTGGAAATCTCTCAGTTTGTCAAATGATTGAATTCTTGAAAGTTCAACCCTTTTCTGAACCAGAGCAACAAACCAACGGCTTAAGATTCTCCCCTGATTAAGAAATACTGAAGACCTCCTTTCACCGCGAACGCCATGTGTCACACAATCTACAGGAAGAGGCATGCTATTAAAGGCAACATACAGTTCTTCTGGCTGTCACTACTGAATCCGACCCCTTTCCGCCCATCTTGACACAGAATAAACCGGAAAAATAAAGGAAACTTGAAATAAAAATAAAGGACCGTTGAAATAAAAGGGTGGCACCAGCTGCTGAGATGGTGCAAAAGATTTTATGGACTCCGTTCTACTGAGGCATCATCCCAAATATTTTTTCCGTCTGACTGGTCAGTGTGTGTGTGTGTTTATGCATGTGTATGTGTGAGTGTGTGTGTGTGTGTGTGTGTGCGCATTTATGGATGTGTGTGTGTGTATTTATCCACGTGTGTGTATTTATGCATATGTGTTTGTATTTATGCACCTGTGTGTGTATATATATTTATCCACGTGTGTATTTATACACGTGTGTGTATTTATGAACGTGTGTGTGTATTTATGCACGTGTGTGTGTATTTATGCACGTGTGTGTATTTATCCACGTGTGTATTTATCCATGTTTTTATTTATGAATATGCGTGTATATTTTTGCACGTGTGTGTGCATTTATGCATGTGTGTGTGTACTTATGCACGTGTGTGTGTGTGTGTGTGTGTGTGTGTGTGTGTGTGTGTGTGTGTGTATTTATCCACATGTGTGTGTGTGTATTTATGAACATGTGTGTGTATTTTTGCATGTGTGTGCATACGTACGACCAGGTCCAGAGTGTTGACATTAGTCCGATGTGTGATGCTGCTGTTTACCAAGCCTTGGCAGAGGAACTGAATAATACGACATGTGCAAACCAACCATCTCTGAGAGACAAGTGCTATTCACCATTTGTTGCTAGTTTTTAGTTTGTTCTTTACTCGAGTGTGAGTGTCTGTAATAGGACCCAGTTTCCCCTCGGGGATGAATAAAGTATTCTGATTCTGATTCTGATTTTCCCTTTCAGCCTTTTTGCCGCTTTATTTAATCACTGTTCCAAAACGCTCACACACACAACCTCTCTGTCTTTTGTCCCTCCATCCTCTCTTTAGTGTGGTGAAGGACCTTTTATGACATCTGTGAGTGGCGAGAGTGATCTCGAAGCAATTACAAAACTCCATTAATTATCCTTTCATACATTTTGTAGTTAAATTACTCATCCGGTCTTGACTTGGCGAAGACGTGGGAACCAGCACAGCTCTTAAACAGGGCACAGACACCTTAGGGTTTCTTTTTTTTTTAACCCAGTGCCGGTGTGAGAAGGTGGCGGTGCAAACTTACGTTTGCGGCGGCCTCACACAGGGCCGACCATGTAGTGTCTAAGTTTGTGTCTTCGTTTGATGGCAGGGAAAACTGGCGCTGGATCCGCTGGGAGAGCTTGGTCTGCTGTGTCCTGTGGGCCCAGGGACCACGGCCCTGCCTGGAGCTGCGTCCGAAGGGCTACCACCGAGGGCAGTCTGACAGGATGCGGAAGTGGGGCAGGCTAAGCTAACTGCTAGCCATGCAGAACGGCAGTCCGATAACACCACGGATAGTCTGGCGGTGGCCTCGCCTAGCGTTGACTGTGTTTTTGGCGTCGTCGTGTGGAGTGCGGGGAGGTGTGTCTGCCTGGGAGAGCTGGTGTTGGATCGGCTGGGCGAGCTTGGTCTGCTGCGTCCGGTGGGCCAGGGGACCACGGCCCTGCCTAGAGCTGCGCCCGAGGAGGAAACACTTAGGGTGGTCTGACAGCACGCAGAAGCAGGGCAGGCTAAGCTAACTGCTAGCCTATGCAGACCGGCAGTTCCGGCAGTCATCCTGGATGGCGTTCGCTCTCTTGGACAGTGATTTTTTTTGTTGATATGTTGGATATTTGTTTTGCAGTTTTTGTAGTTTGGTTTTGTGTTTTTGTCTTTGTGTTGCACTGCCGTGGGCTGGGGGAACTGGTATTTCCTTTCATTTCATGTGCGCAGGTGCGTGGAATGAAATGACAAACGTTCCTGATTCCTGATATTCAGTTTAGCTGCAGGAGGAAAAATCATAGACTGGTTTGCAGGAAAAAAGAGAAAGAATTTTGAAACGCAGCATCGAGACCTACGGTGCACAGGACTTTGGCAGAGGGGGGTTAAAACGGTCCCTGCAGGTTAATTAAATGTCCTTGTGGAGATCTGGGGAAAGGCAGGATGCTACAGATAATGCCAGGTATTACACCAGAGTAACAAGCAGGATATGAACTGATTTTATCACAGTTTGAAAATACTGCAGGCAGAATGTGTCCAAACCATTCCATGTTCAAATCCTACCTTTGTAGATTGTGACTGTCTCAAAATTGACAACCTTAATTGGATAGAAAATTCAATTTAGAAAAATATTCCATGCGGTTGACCAGTACAGTAGAAACACTGTTTCTCCCTCGGCTATATCTTGAGCCAAGCTATTACTTTCGCCTTCCACCCTGAGCACTGTGCGCCACAAAATGTGCCCATCCACCCTCAACCGATCCCCTCCAAGCTCTTGACATGGTGACTTCAAAAGCCCAATGGGCTTAGCGCTCCCATCTTTTGCCGGAGCCAAAATTGCCTTTGCAGGCCCAAACACTATTTCATTCCTCGCTCTCACTCTCTCTGTGCATCCATCCCTCCATCTCGCCATCCTTCTACGTCTTCCTTTCATCACACACTGACTGCAAATGGGGAGATAGCGAGCTGCTACCTCCCCGGCCGCTCTTCTCCATCTCATTTCTACAGAGTGCACAACTGAGAAGTCGAGCATGTGTGTGTGTGTACACTGGGGCAGGGGTGGTGGGATGTGTGTGTGTGTGTGTGTGGGGGGGGGGGGGGGTGGGGGTGGCAACCGCGTTCAAACTCAGCCAAGTAATTACGTGGGATTCACAGTGTTTCCGGCCTAATGAGGTGGTGGCTAATTGCAGGGGCTGGACGGCAGCACTTTGGGGCCGGCTAACGAACAGTGCGGGGAGAAGATTGGAGTCACAAGGGAGATGGGAGGACTGCAGAGCAACAACAACAACACAACATGAAAACAGAGGGCGAGAGAGCAAGAGAGAGAGAGAGAAAGCGAGAGAAAGAGAGAGAGAGAGAGAGAGGAAGCGATAAGGAGCTGGCTTATATTATATTCACCACCGTACTTGTTTATTTATTTATTTATTTATTTCCAGGATGGCCTCCCAGGTGAAGATAGCTGATTTCCTTTATTGGAGCTGGGGTTTTGGGGGAAAGAGCTTTTGGTGCCGTCTCAGCAGCTCACAGCCCTGCTTACTCATTTCTTACTCGTGTTTGCACGGTTGTGTGATTTTTAGCTGCCGACAAGAGCCCGAGGAGGCTTAAGCCTCACCTTAATTATCCCTAGATCCACACCGCGTTCGACCTCTGTCCCGGCGGTGCCCGGCTCTGCGAGTGTATGGCGGAACCAAAAAAAGACACCGAGGCCGAATCCGACCCCAGAAAATGCGTAAATCCAGCAGGCTTGTTCTCCAAAGTGAGTGAACAATGGCGACTTTCGTTTTTCTCCACCTTTTGTTATCCCCGGCTTTCTTGTGTACTCCTGTGAGGTGATGCAACCATCGCCCGAGGGGAGGGCCGGCTGGAGAGGCCACCAGTGAGTCAAAGTGTTGTATAAGAAAATGTGAATTACAATGCAACGTTATAACGCTCTATGCAACTTAGTTATACGTGTTCTTACACAATGCAACCTAAAACCAGGAACTATGTTCTCACATTCAGTCCAGATGGCGTAGCAGTCTATTCCATTGCTTACCAATGTGGGGATCCTGGTTCGAATCCCTGTGTTACCTCCGGCTTGGTCGGGCGTCCCGACAAGACACAATTGGCTGTGTCTGCGGGTGGAAAGCCGGATGTGGGTATGTGTCCTGGTCGCTGCACTAGCGCCTCCTCTGGTCGGTCGGGGGGCCTGTTCGGGGTGGGGACTGGGGGGAATAGCCTGATCCTCTCACGCACTACATCCCCCTGGTGAAACTCCTCACTGTCAGGTGAAAAGAAGCGGCCGGCGACTCCACATGTATCAGAGGAGGCATGTGGTAGTCTGCAGCCCTCCCCGGATCGGCAGAGGGGGTGGAGCAGCAACCGGGACGGCTTGGAAGAGTGGGGTAATTGGCCAGGTACAATTGGGGAGAAAAAGGAGGGGAAAAAAGTTTTCGCATTCATGGAGCGTCTGCCAGTGAGGTCACCGGTGCACACAATTTTGGCGGCGTTTCAGAGACATGCAGAAGACTGCTCGGTAGCGTGCCTGCTAAACGGAGTGTCATGCCTGCAGGGATAACGTCAAAAATCGTGACTGCAACCCCTAAGAAGGAGGCTGGTCAATGCAAACTGTGCAACAAATAGAGAGACACACTGGAGAGAGTCACTAAACCCGGTTTAGTCCTTACTGTAGAACAAACACAGTACATCTAGCTGAACAAGGATGAAACGCAACAGGGAATGTGCAATATTGATTGAGAGAGAGAGAGCGAGAGCGAGAGCGAGCAATTGAGGTCTGCAAGAAACTGAAGCTAAAAGGGAACCGATATGGAGAGACACCGAGGGAGGGTGAGATGAGGAATTGGGAGAGGAGTCCAGAAGGAGGGGGGCTGAGAGACTGTCTAAAACCTGCAGTGCTGCGAGGAGGCGCGTAGCCGGCTCTCACTTGGTATGCCCGACAACGCTGAGTCCTGTGGCTTGCCTCATTATACACACACATACGTTTTCACAGATGCCTGATGCATGCATACAGTTAAACAAAGGACTGTACACCTTCATCCCCCTTTTCTCATTCCCTCTCTCTCTCTCCCTCTCTCATATAAACAAACACAGAGAGAAGGCGAAAGCATATTTTAAACAAAGCCCTCATACCGCATGCACTTACACAGCATCTCTGTCTAAGCTGGTTCCAGATGAATAAGGCAGAATACCAAGTGGCCCACTTATACGCTATGCAGAGACAAATGGACCAGTCAATCACCGCTGACTGCAGCTGAATAACAAATGCCTCCCGGTCCTGGTGTATGCCTCCCTGTGTGTACGCCCGTGTTTGTGAGGGAGTGTGTGTGTGTATGGGGGGGGGGGAGCGGCTTTGTTATTTGTTTTTGCAGAAACATGGCTTTACGCTTTTCCTGCAGGGACGCAAAGCACCGCCGCGGAGGCGACACCGCCCTGCTTCTCCTCGACATTGACATGTTTGAGTTCCTGTTCACCCAGCAGCAGCACCGTGACCATGTTTCTCTTGTATCTGCACCGATGGCAGTCTCCCCATCCAGCTGAGACAGCAGACCTCCAGCACCGTTCTCCTCCCAAGTGAAGAACCGCGAGCCTGGCAGACCCACAAGACAGACGGAGGAGGTCACAGGAAGAGGTACAACCATTATATCTGAGGGAAACGCATGCTTTTCCAAGGTACCCTCAAACAACTTCAACACACACCCTCCACCCGCTCAATGGAGACCTACCCATCTTTCACCTCAGTCACATCACAACGCCGCTGCAGACAGACCGACAAATCTCTTCGACAGGGATTAAGTGAGGTGCACGTTTGTTTCATATTTCATGGTGTAATAGTGGCCCAATGGTTTCCCCGGGGTAATAGTGATGGAGACCTTCTGCCAATGACACCGCCGTGCTTCCTCTGCAGCACGTTTACTGATATGCAGTGTTGGTTGGAGGCGATAAAGATATTTGCTGTCCATTATAACGGAGCAATGAAGAGGGAGAAAACAAGTCAGACAAGGCTCTGGAAGAGCTGACAGAAACAGATTCCTCCACTCGGCAGCGGAGGAGGTGACAAAGTTTATCTTCAGTTTAATCTTCCAAATCCAGACTTGCACAGCAAATTGGATTTCCATTAATGTGTTGGGGAAAAATACCTTTTTTACCTCAACGTATGACCCATTTACGATTTTTCTGTACATGCACTAACATTTTGAAAAAAATCGTGATATTGGGCTATACAAATACAACTGATTTGACTTTTTTAAAATTTTAAACATTTACACAAATATTTTATTCTTCTGAATCAAGATTGTAACAACTAACTAATGTCTCAATAATGAACCTTGTTGTTCCCTCTGTATTCTGTGCAACTTGTTTGTATATATGTATTAATTGTTTAAGCTTGTATTTATTTTTTGCTAAATTCTGTATTCTTTTATTGACAATACACTTTAATAATAGGTATGTATATATATATATACACACACACACATACATAAAGAATATATATTAAATATTAAATTATAATATTACATATATATAATATACATTATATTTTATATTTATATATAATATTTATATATCATATATCTCTCTATATTAAATTATTATATTAACTGTTATATTTACAAAGAATATTACATGAATAAAGAATATATATTACAAATTACTATATTAAATTATAATATTAAATACATATTATATATTATATTTTATATTTATATATATATATCAATATATATAATATTATTATATTAACTATTACCATAAAATCTATATATAATATTCTTTGTATAATATTTGTTTTATATTTTATTGCTTTTGTCCCTGCTGGAAAACAGTTTTTGAAGAGTCAGAACCACAGCTGGTCATGGTTCTACATCACTCTGCTGTTTTTTCCTTTCAAATATAAAAATAAAATGATTTGGCGTGATGGGGAGAACAGAGGGGCACATGTGACACATGAAGCAAGAAGGAAGAAACCTGAGGTGAGGCGTTTGCCCTCCACAACACCGCAAACCGAAGACGAAGGATGAAGATTACCCGGGGGAGTTCCCTCGCCGCATCACACGCTATGGTGTCCCTCTGGGAAGCAAAGCGTGTGAAATTTCCAAGGCTGCACCTCAGGATGAGCGTGCACACTTAGCAAGCCTTAAGTATGTGTGCACCATGTGACCCGGCTGATGAGGATTGCCTTAATGAGGATAGCCCAAGGACACCATGTCTGCTTGCACGGTGGCTCATTTCAGCAACCACAAGTGTGGATATATGCCAGTGTAGTATGTGCCTATGTGCGTGTGCAATATGTGTGTATGTCTGTGTGTGTGTGTGCGTTTGTGTGAGTGCTCGTGTGTCTTCTTAGATGTGACCCATTCATGACTTCAAACCACAAATCCCCTATAAGGCATCTGGTCTCGGTGATAGAGTTGAGTGAGCCATCCACAGCATGGACACACACACACACACACAAATTCACAGCAATTTATGGTCTATTTATGCACCGTGCATCACGGCCACCAAGGAAGGCCCTGACTACCACAAAGAGCAGTGGGAGGACTGTCGGGAGGATAATTATGTTAATTTCTCCTTCCCGCTGAGCAAAACGGAGAGTCTGCAATCATCCCATTCAAATTCCTTATTCTTTGGTGAGGGAATGGGAAATTGATTTTCATATCATTTTCATTGGCTTGAATGAAACGTGAGCACACGCGTTTCTGTGTGAGTGTGTAGGCTTGTTGTGTGTGTGTGTGTGTGTGTGTGTGTGTGTGTGTGTGTGTGTGTGTGTGTGTGTGTGTGTGAGTTTAGATGGGCAGGTGTGCAGGTGGTCACAGGGGAGCCGGGCGACGGCACGCATGCTAATTCCCTGCGGCGCCCGGGGGCTGAGTGAGAGATCAGGGTTGTGGCCACGTGGGAGACTGGGTCCATGTGATTAACACGAGCCTCCTTTCAGCACCGCCTTCGATGACATGAGTCTGCACTCGCCGAAAGGGGACGCAAAACATAATGTCACCACACACAGATGCCACCTGCATGCCTATTTTAGGGGGAGCACGCCAGCAAAGCTGCAGACCCCAACACTTGACATCACACACACACACACACACACGCACACACACACAAGCAGTGGAAGTTAAATGGAAAGAAACAGTAGAAAACTTATGAACACTGAAAAAGTGAAATACATATAAATATATAAATGCTGTTTCAGAAGCAAATTAAGTGCAGAAAAACAGACGGGCGGTGTTGTTCTGCAGGAGGACGGAGGAAAGGTTGCGCCGTCGATGGGGTCAGGGGTACACCGCGAGTCGGCGGTGTTTGTCCGGGATAGAAAAGTGCGCGGACTCGAGGCTCTCTGAAAGGCTCTTTCATGAATAAATGAGCGAATATCTGGAAGCTTTTTTGCAAGAGCGCCGATGTGTCCTACCTTGACCCCCCGACCCCCCGGGGGGGAGGCTCATTGAAAGATCACCCCCCCCCAAAAAAAAACCACAATATGCTGAATCAACATTGCGCCAGCACCAGAAAGGGCACAGGCTTTGTTCGGAAAGACACGAGGCGACACAAAATGGTGAAGGATGGGAAGGAGGGAAAAGCTCAGCTCGGCGGTGACTCAAGCTCAAGTTGTGAGCTTCTCCGGTGTCCTTTCCAAGACGGGAGATAATAAACACAGCAGGTCGGGCTGAAAAATGGAGAAGGACTGCGGGAGAGGAAAACGCAGCAGCACAGCAACACCCACGGGAGGAAACGGTCCACAGCCGAAGACACAACGGCTGGGCTGTACCTCCTCCACCGTGAGCTGACATGCGGCAAGGAAACATACGATCACGAGTCCCTTTGTTTGGCAGCTCCAGTACATAACAAACAACACAACGTTGTCATCTAACAAGACCGCACTCCTGATTTTATTCAGTATGGTTGCCGTTTTTGCCCCGGTGCCACAACAGGCCTGCAGACCAGTCTGGAGCAAGGGTCTACCTTCACGTCCTTCCATCCGTCGCTCAAACCCCGTGCTCAGAAAACGCACAGAAATTCTCCTCCTCCGCCGGCAATCTCTTGAAAAGTGTCCCCCGTAAAAGAGGCTGCCAGAGTGAAGGGGAGTCGGGTCACCTCAACAAAAAGTAATTTTACAAGCCACTGACTCCTCTACATCATTATTTTGAGAACTACGTAACGGTACCGGATGCGAGTGGCACAAAGCCGCAACGAGGAAGGGAAATATGCCAACGGATCATTCACGAATACGCCTCATGAGTCTGTGATGTCGACTCACACAAAGGAGCTATTACCCGGTTCTCAGGGAGGCTGGACCCGAGCCAGCACCCAGCAGAACCCACGCTGCACTTACGGTCATCTTACACGAGGAACCCATCCAAGTCAACGCCTGGAGCTGGACGAGACTTTTTAACCCCTCAATGTCCACTTAGCACAGCTAATTTGATAACTGCATCTCATATCATAGGAATATTACAGGGTCTTGCAAAAAAAAAAAAAATCTCTAGCACGATGACTGTCTTTGTAAGCACATTAAAAACGTTAAAAACGGAGTATTATGTTTTCTGCATAGAAGGATGAAGGAGTGGATGGCCAACTAACAGAGGGATGGATGCATAGGTGTCGGTCATGGCCACTGCAAGCAATTACAGCTGAAGTAAATGGCACTCACAGAGTGGTGGTAACACAAGCTAATGCCGGTGTGAATATTCTCGGGGTTTACAGAGGGTGAGACAGGTCCCCCCCCCCCCCCCGTTAAGAAAATCATCATTAGCGGTTACCAGATCACACCCCTGCTCTACAGATTGATATTCAGTCTATGATAATCTTTTTATTTATTTGGTAACACTTTCTATGAAGCTTGCATCTATAACGCCCTATAAGCACCTATAACGCCCTGTAAGTGTAGCTATAAGTCACTGTAAGATTCATTATAACCATGAATACGCCCTCACAACACCTCATAAGCACCTTTATGATACATTATGTCAATTCAAAACGGATTTATGCATTATAAATATGTCATCATCAGCCTGTTTATCTGTCAAATGTCATAATGCATCATAGCCAACTTGCTTTGCTGAAGTGTTGTAGAAATGCATAATGATACTTCAGTGCTATTTCACAGTTTTCAGCCATAGCTGTTAGTCATTGTAATACACATTATAGGAAAGTATGGGGGTTATAGATGCAATAGATGCTTATAGGGCGTTATAGATGCAAGCTTCACAGAAAGTGTTACCTTTTTTTTTTTTTTACTGCAAACATAAGGGATTCTTGATCAGGCTTTTGGCGGGGTCCTTCTCCATGCTCCGCACACACGCACACACACACACACACACGCCTCATTGCAGCCACACTTAAACGTCTTCTGGTTCTCTCCACAGCAAACATCTGAAGCAGCCCCCTGCTGGCGTGCAGCCACACACTCCTCCTCTATCTGCCATCTTTGAAAATCACCATATTAAACTCAACGTATACTCTCCACAGGCGATGGCGGTTCGAATGCGAGAAATCGACATCAATCTTCTCCCGGTTCCCCCTCATCATCGCCACCGCCCCTCTCCCACGGAGTGAAGGAGCCTTCTCTGTTTATCTCAGCGCGGCAGTCGTGTGAAAAACCAATTGTTATAATCCAATCTTCTCCTGGGCCTTCCTGGAGCCAAAGGGAGCATCTCTCTAATCAGTGCTTTACCGCTGACCCTGGTCATATCCTGTCTAACTAGCACAGCAGTCGCCACGCGGCAACGGCCGCACCCACCATCACAGATGAACGCCATCATATTAGAAATGGAGTGTGTCTCAAATGTAAAACTAAATGAAAAAATATATATTAATAAATAAGGAAACGAGCGATGCCGCTAAGCTTCACACTAACAACTTAACAAGCAAATGGCTTATGCAAACAAGTCTATTAGCCTGTCGCCCTCCATCTGCCCCTGTTTAAGCCTAGCCCGTTTGGGGCGCTGAATGCTAATTGTGCATAAGCTCTATGTCACCAAGCACGGGTCCACAACAAACACGCCTCCTATGCACTTGGTTCCCACCGCGGGCAACGGAATTTTATCTCCGCCATGTAAATTTCTCTCCAACAGATTATTCCAAATATTTGATCTCTGCTGTGCTTCACAGGAGCTCCGCTGAGTGGAACTAGTTCACACCTGCAATATCTATGCAAATATGTTGTTTCCACGCCAGTCGTTCAGCGAGGGCCCTGGCCTGAGTCAAATTACGATGAATGCAGGGGGAACCTGATGTGAGAGCCGATAAAAGCAACTATGCAACAGATCCGATCCCGCCACACTCACGTTGTACCTCGTTCCGTCCCACCCCTTGCTGCCGGACGCCCATCGGGGGGTAAAAGTCTGAATCACCGGGTTAAGGCACCATTCCTTCTCACCGCATGTACGATGTTCTGCCTCGGGGACCGAGGAACCAAACTCACGGTGAACTCTGAGCCACACAATTCAAGGTGTGTGCGAGCAATACAAGAATGTAGAAGACAGGGTATCAAGTCAAAACTCACGGGGCCAGCGACTGCAATAAACCACAGGCAGATGAACAGGAATTTCCTGGTGACTAATTTCTAGATATCCCATTTAAGTCATTTGTTAACATGCATAAATGCACCAAAGCGCTGCTCGACCAAGCCCCTGGTGAAGACATGTGTTTGGTGGAAACTGGGTTCTGAGGCCGGACGCCGTGAGAACTTCATAACCGAGCAACCAGGAGGCGCTCGCCCGGGTCTCACAAAGCAACCCCTCAACCCAACCTACCTGGTTCAGCCACGCGGTCAGCATTCATCACCGCGAAGCAGCAGGGAGACGTTGGCTACATAGAAAAATAAAGGTACTCACGGTCGCTGCAAAAAGAGCCTCCGTAGGACGTCATGGTGCAGTCGCAGGTGAAGCCCTCCCACTGTTGGAGACACACCCCCTGATTATAGCAGGAGTCCTCCGTACAGGTGGTGCTGGGTCCTGCAAGAAAGTGAACAGAAGACTGGCTGAGTGTCGAGAGAGAGAGAGAAATGGTTCAGCATCTTCACAGCGCCGCAACAGTCAACCCGGCATTTTGAAGAAACGGCGTTTGAAGTTTGTGACGAAGCCCACGAGTCGACGCAGTGAAAATGAGCAGGAGTCTCGCTTGCACAAGACTTTTAGATGCTGTGTTTGGTATGTTGAGATACTTTATCAAACTTCATTAGAATAGTTTCTTTTCTTACGTTTCCAGAAACTGCTCACCCAAAAGCCCCGTTCCTCGTCTCCGAACAGGCTACCTGTTCAAAAGACGCCATGACCATCGCCGGATTCATTAGAGCTGCTCATCTGCAAAGCTGAAAGTGATTTGATTAAGGCTGCTTAAAAATGTATTCATATCGAATCTGACATTAATTCAAGGTTGAAACCTGGCGTGATCGACTGTCTCGGGGCCCATTTGAATTGGAAATTAGTGGGGAGGTGTGGGCGGCTTGGGTCGGAGACTGCTGGTGTGTTATATAAAGGGGTGCCCGTGTGTGTGTGTGTGTGTGTGTGTGTGTGTCTCTGGGGGTGCGGAGCTTGTTCTCCGTCACTGCCCTGGATGGCTAAAGACATTTAAATTGTCAATTAGAAGAATCCACCATTTTAATTTCTCTGTGGAATTCCAGCCACTTATTTAATTTGCTGGATTAAATTTCACTGGTCGCTGTGAAAACACAAACCTATCTACTGTACACAACGGTGACGCACACTGATCCGTTAGGCGTTGTCTTGTGGACTGATGATAGTTTCGTATGTTTTTATTTTTTGGGGATTTTTTTCCACCCCTTTTACTCCCAAATTGAATCTGGCCAATTACCCCACTCTTCCGAGCCGTTCCGGTCGCTGCTCCACCTCCTCTGCCGATCCGGGGAGGGCTGCAGACTACCACATGCCTCCTCCCATACATGTGGAGTCGCCAGCTGCTTATTTTCACCTGACAGTGAGGAGTTTCACCAGGGGGACGTAGCGTGTGGGAGGATCACACTATTCCCCCTAGTTACCCACATCCACGAACAGGTGCCCCAACTGACCAGAGGAGGCGGTAGTGCAGCGACCAGGACACATACCCACATCTGGCTTCTCACCCGCAGACACGGCCAATTGTGTCTGTAGGGATGTCCGACCAAGCTGGAGGTAACACAAGGATTCAAACCAGCGATCCCTGTGTTGGTAGGGAATGGAATAAACCGCTATGCTACCCGGACGCCCCTTATTTAGATTTTTCATCTGTATTATGTTTGAATGTGACAAGACTGATGGGAAACGGAAGAAAGTAAAGCTCATCATTATTTACCTTTCTGAACAAACCTGCTTTCCAATTACTTTGCGAAAAACTGGTTGGAACATAAAAAAAAGGCAAATCAAAGATTTGAAATTGGGATGCAAATCAAATTCCAGGCAAGAGAATAGTTCTTAAAATAAAGGAGGATGGCAGTGGGGGGCGGGGATTCTCATTAAAAACTCAATTAAACACAAACATTTCCAAAGAGCCACGGTTCAGTGCCAGACTCATTTGTTTCTGCAGATAAACACACATCTTCCAGGGCCATTTACAAATGGCCCAATTAAAAAAAGTGAGGGGGAAAAGAGACAAATCCATAAGTGCAGCAGTTCTCCAATCCAAAATGGCCACTTGAATCCGGTGACATCTCCGTTTTATCAGCTCGTTCCTTCAATAATTGTCCATCCAGCTAATCACCCTATTAATTACTCGCTAATAAAACGCTCCCCGGAGGTGCCTGTTCAGCATACTGTGGTGATTAATGCCTTATTCAAATAATCATTTCACTACGCTGCCTTCACAAATCTGTTGACCATACGCCACCCAGGTAGACGCTGCCTATGAACCGCTTCCAAGGTGTCTGGGGTTGCTGGAGCGTGAACACACCCATCTGGCGTGCGGGCTCGGGAATATTCACAACAATAAGGTGCTACCGAGCTTCGCCCCTTTGTGAGAACCCAACCGGACACGTGCTGCTGTCCCCCTGAACCGGTTGCCTTTGTTCACGGCCAACAGCTGGCGAGGAAAGGCAAGCACCTGATCACCTCACATGCTCACACGGCAGGTCGCAAGTCTCACAGGGTGACCCGCAAGGGTCTTACAGGGTGACCCGCGAGGGTTTTACGGGGTGACCCGCAAGAGTCTTACAGGGTGACCCGCGAGGGTTTTACAGGGTGACCCACGAGGGTCTTACAGGGTGACCCGTGAGGGTTTTACGGGATGACCTGCAAGGCTCTTACAGGGTGACCCGCGAGGGTTTTACAGGGTGACCCGCGAGGGTTTTACAGGGTTACCCGCAAGAGTTTTACAGGGTGACCCGCAAGGGTCTTACAGGGTGACCCGTGAGGGTTTTACGGGATGACCTGCAAGGCTCTTACAGGGTGACCCGCGAGGGTTTTACAGGGTTACCCGCAAGAGTTTTACAGAGTGACCCGCAAGAGTCTTACAGGGTGACCCGCGAGGGTTTTACAGGGTGACCCACGAGGGTCTTACAGGGTGACCGGCGAGGGTTTTACGGGATGACCTGCAAGGGTTTTACAGGGTGACCCGCAAGGGTCTTACAGGGTGACCCGCGAGGGTTTTACGGGGTGACCCGCGAGGGTCTTACAGGGTGACCTGCGAGTGACCCGCGAGGGTTTTACAGGGTGACCAGCGAGGGTTTTTCACTGCACAATGGAAACAGAAGCAAGAGCCAAACAGGGGGTCAAAGGGAAAAGGTCAGATGCGTTCCCATGATGCAAACCAAGCATGCACCAGGAAGCTCTCTTCCTCCCTCTCCCTCAGTCTCTCTTTCTCTCGCTCTCTCCCTCCCCTTCCCTCTCTCCCTCAATCTCTCTCGCTTGCTCTCTCCATCCTCTTCCCCCTCTCTCTCTCTCCCTCAAACTCTCTCTGTCCTCTCTCCCCCAATTTCGCTTTCTCTCTTTCCCTTAATCTCTCTCTCTCACTCTCAACTGATATGTGAATCAGCTCTGTGATGGAAAATGTCTTTATTGGAAAGGTTAATGTGAAGCAGTGACTTCATCCATATTGTTGAAAAGAAGTCAAGTCTGCTTTTTGTTAAATAAAGACTTGTTTTAAATTCTCAAAAACAGATTCTCTCTCTCTCTCGGTACATGATGGGAGTTGGTGTGTGAGTGAGTGTGTTTTGGTAAGTGACCTGTTGTTAGTAAATTGATGTAATTATCCAGTTTCTAGTAGGTTATTTTTGTCTTGAGGGCTGATGACCTCAGATGGAGTCTTGTTTACTGGTCGTGGGCTGTTTGCTGTAGTCTGTGTTTGTTTGGCTTAGTTTTTCTTTTTTTCGGTGTGAGAGAGATGGCGTGCTCGGAGACGCTTTCTCTCTCTGTCTGACATGGGATGCGGGTTCAGCCCGATCCATCTGTTCTGATACTGGCGGTTCTCCTGGCTGTGGAAGACTGTGTGGGACATGTCAAGCTGTCCTGGGCCTCCAGGATGAACAAAGGTGTGGTGGTTTTCCTGAAAAAACAGTGTTTTGGAGCTAAGCTAATAGCAAGCGGCGTCTCTCTGAATGCGTCTATCTGCAGGTTTCCCCACTCACCTTGCCTTTAATCATTTCAAAGGAGGCGTTGGAGCGGGAGCTGCAGTGCTTCAGGAAGCTGGCGAGCAGCTTTAGGACTGTGGGGTTGGGCTGTACGAACGACAAAGTGAAACATGTCCAGTCCCTCCAGAGACACGTGCTCCTGTATCTGGATTGTTCATCACAGACGCTGGAGGTTTCCTTCACAGTGAAACATGGGGGGGGGGGATGTCCGGGTAGCATGGTGGTCTATTCCCGTTGCCTGCCAATATGGGATCACTGGTTCGAATCCCCGTGTTACCTCCGGCTTGGTCGGGCGTCCCTACAGACACAATTGGCTTTGTCTGTGGGTGGGAAGCCGGATGTGGGTATATGTCCTGGTCGCTGAACTAGCACCTCCTCTGGTTGGTCAGGGTGCCTAGTCAGGGAGGAGGGGGAACTGGGGGGAATAGCTTGATCCTCCCACATGCTACGTCCCCCTGGTGAAACGCCTCACTGTCAGGTGGAAAGAGGCGGCTGGCGACTCCCAATCTATCGGAGGAGACGTGTGGTAGTCTGCAGCCCTCCTCGGACTGGCAGAGGGGGTGGATTAGAGACCGGGACGGCTCGGAAGAATGGGGTAATTGACCAAGTACAACTGGAAGAAAAAGGAGGAAAAATAAAAAACAAAACAAAACAAAACACAGGGAGGGACATTACATGGTGTACACCAGCGGAACGCCTGCGCTCACAGGCCGGCTGAAGGGCGGCCTGAGCCGCAAACCGGGCCAGCCGAGGAGCACACTAACACCAGTGCTCTGCTGGCTGAGGAGCCAGTGGATGCCGCTGCTCCACGGGGGACGGGGGGCCACTGACTGAGCCCAAGGCAGGGGAGGGATACAGCGGGCGGGCAGATAATGAAGCGGGGAAACAGCAAGTTGATTTGGGCAGCCAGAATGTAATGAATGACGGCTCGGCTGTCCCGAGTGTCACAACAGACGAAAGGAAAGGAGTAGAGAAGAAACCAGTAGCAGGGAAAAGCAGCGGAGAAGGACCAGCATCTGGACCTGACCAGAGTCAGGCTGGTGGTGCAAAGGGGCGAAAGGGTGAGTTGTGCGCTATGGAGAGGGTTGCTGGTGAGGATAAGGTAGAGGAAATGGGGTATGACACTAACTCTGACAGTATCTCTGCTACAGACTCACAGTCACAAATTGGAGAGCCATACTCACCAGAAGAAACTAATGGTTTTTTAGATGACAGCTTCAAAATCTGTGAAAGTATCTGAGCACTTTCCAGATACAGGAAAATGTACTGAAAGACTTTGCAGGAAGTAGTTGGTTTTGATATGTTGGATGAAAAAAAAAAAACGTTTCCGTTCGAGAAAACATGTAACAGGTCTCAGAAAACTGCTTAAGGCCAATAAGGGAAAAAGTTCTAAACGGTTAAAGACTAAGTAAGTTAGGTCATGATGAGTGTGTTGCACTGGGGGATCTTCCTCTTACTGTGTCCGCTACTTGTTTATATCATCTCTTTCTCTCAGTGTTTTTTTGCACGAGGGGAAGGATAGTTCCTCCTGCCAAATTGCTATGCCAGTGCCAATTAATGTCAAGGCAGCTCCCCTGAAATGCACAGCAACTGACTTGATCACGAGCTGACTCGACCCCAACGTTAGACTCCAACAAAAGGGATGTCAAACATGTACTACCAATGCTGCTGCAAAGAAGGCCTTCATCACAGAGATGACTTGATGCATGCTCAATAACCCAGGTAAGAACATCAAAGAAGGTTGAATCAGTTCATCTGGATACAGCGTTTATTAACAGATACGTTTCATCATTCAACCAAATGAATCACAGAGATGCCTTCTTCCTCAGGCCAGCCTGGTCAGGAGAAGATGATTGGCCACAGATGCATGGGTGCCTCAGGAGAGACCACCTACAGGAGGACCACATCCTCTGCCCTGAAAGGTGCCATCCAGCTGGGTATAGGTTACACAGTGGGTAACCTGAGGTTCAAGCTGGAGACAGACATGTTGATGCAAGACTTCTATGTCATAGAGAGTATCTTCTTCCCCAGTGAGGACAGCAATCTGACCCGAGCACATTATTTCCCAGACTTTCATTTCAAAATCTACATTCCTGTGGCTTTGCACTTTTTCAGAGAACTGTTCGGCATCAGACCGGATGACTACCTGTACTTGCTGTGTATTGGGGCCCTAACCCAGTTTTCCAACCCGGGAGCAAGTGGGATCTGACCAAGGATGATGAGTTCATTATCAAGACTGCCGTGCATAAGGAGGCTGAGTTTCTACAAAAATGGCTGCCCGGATACTATACGTGCGAAAGGTTAGAGCCTGCATTTCCGTTGCACTGGCTGCTGGAGGAGCCACTGATTCATGGAGCCAGGCTGGATGTCCACAATCGGTGCACTCCAGGACTTTCCCAGAAACTGGTTTCCACCAGGAACATCACCCTACAGCGCATAATGGCTGAAACAGGATCAGGACTCGACAACACCGAGGTGGTAGCTCAGCTGCTCAACACGTCTACATGGCGCACAAGAGATATTTTAATTCTACGGATTAAAAAACTGTCTGATGAGGAGCTGAAGATGCTGAGGGACAACGACAGGGGAGCAGAGCATCCACTCAAAAATGGCCTTTTTCCAGAACTTGGGAGAGTATTGTGCTCAGTGGGAGATGATGAAGACCTGGTTTTCTTTTTTTCTAATTTGTGTAACGAGGGGCAGTCCTGGCTGTATTATTGGCTTATGTCTTGTTTATTTATTTGTTATGCAAATTGTGTAAGTACAACATCCATTGCACAATGTCCGTCTCGGGAGAGCGATCCCTCCTCTGTTGGCGCTCCCTGATTTTTTCTCCCAGTTAAAGGGTTTTTTTAGGGAGATGTTCCTCATGCGATGTGAAGGTTTAAGGACAGAATGTTGTGTTGCTGTAAAACCCCCCTGAGGCAAATTTGTGTTTGTGATGTTGGGCTATACACGTAGAGTTGCCTTTTACATTACATTACATTACAGTCTTTTAGCCGACGCTTTTATCCAAAGCGACTTACAATAAGTGCATTTAACGTAGGAAATCAGGAGAACTACTAGTCATCAGGGGTCATAAATGCATCTAAACAAGTTTGAGTTTGTTGTTATAAATACTCGTTTAAACTACTCAATGGAACTTTTTCTGAAACTGTTTTCATTTTATGAGCTGGATTACAAAAAGATGAATATGTTTGAATATCCGCTGTTGGACTGGAATGTAAACCGAATAAAGGTACCTTTAAAAAAATCAAATATCTCCCTCCCTCCCTCTCTTGTACAGACTTAGATTGTAGCGTTGTTATTCTATGATAAGTACACTGAGAGAGCCACAAAACCAGAATTAAATTCCATATATGTGCAAACCTACATGGCCAATAAACATGATTCTGATTCTCTCTCTCTGCACCTCTCTCCCTCAATCTCTCTCTCTCCCTCACTCTCAATCCCCCCTCCCTCAAGCTCTCTCTCGCTCTCAATCCCCCTCTCTCACTCAAGCTTTCTCACTCTCAATCCCCCCTCCCTCAAACTCTCTCTCACTCTCAATCCCCCTCTCTCCCTCAAGCGCGCTCTCTCCTTCTCTCTCCCTCAACCTCTCTCTCCCTCAACCCCTCCCTCAATCTCTCGCCCCCTCAATCTCTCAATCCCCTCTCTCTCTCTCTCTCTCTCTCTCTCTCTCTCTCTCTCTCTGTCTCTCTCTCTCATGTGCAGACTTAGATTGTAGTGTTGTTATTCTACGATAAGTGCACCGAGAGAGCCACAAAACCGGAGTTAAATTCCATGTATGTGCAAACCTACATGGCCAATAAACATGATTCTGATTCTCTCTCTCTCTCCCTGTCTCTGTCTCTCTCAGTCATAGTTTTCAGCTGCGTAGGGGAAAGCTGAAAGAGCAGCCTCGGTGCCCTGACCTCTGTCTGGCTCTAAGTCGGGGAGGCCAGGCGAACAGTCACCTCTTACCTCTCTTTATCCCCAACTCACAGCTAACACTGACCCCTGAACCAGCTAGTGAATCGTGTGAGTCAGACTCATGTCGGCCATGATTTAAAACCCGAGACACTTCCTGACAACAAGCCATTGTAATTAACCTGGCGTTTACTCAAGTCTTCTAGGAACACATGGATCATAGGTTACGTTTGATGGCAAACTAGTTGATCTGTTGCTGTTGGACATCTGCAGTCATAACAGAACCTTTCTAAGGCTGCAAATGAACAGCTGTGGTATCAGCTGATAAAGTCTTGGTAGGAATTACTATGTTTCTAAAGAATTTCATTATGATCAAATTTGATAGGGAGGATTTCTTTTTTATTTTCTCCTGCAAAATAGATTTTTTATGTAGTCCTATAATAGCAGGGACGGAATATATTGACTCTCAAAGGCCTCAGGCCCAAGTATTTTCCAGCACAATTTGTCAAAACGATCCCGCTAAAACATGCTCTATTACAATGGTTCAATCATGTGGCACATTGAATCATTAGCTAATATCATCATCCCAGTTGGAGTGCCCGTGGGAGTCAATGTGATAGTTTAATGCAGTTTTAAACTATGTTTGGAGCAGAGTAATTGCGGTGTATAACTGTAGGCAGGTAATAACGGCGGCTGGCAGTGGTAGTAGTGATGGTAGGGATTGAGAAAAAAGAAGAAGAAAAAAAAAAGGCTGGGCCGGCGCCGTGTCGAGTCGGCCAGCGCAGCCCTCAGGGAAATCAAGGCTGTGCTCTCCGGTGTGCACTGTGCCATGAAAACTGTGTATGTGTGTGTTTGTGCGTGCATGTGTGTCTCGGGGGGATGGGGAGGGGACAATATAACCAGAGCCCGCTGTCACACTTAGAAACAACTACCCGACTCGGGCCCAAGACGTGGCATCGAGCCACCAGGCTAAGCCAAGCCCAAAACACTGTGAATGCAAGCTTGATAAGCCAAAAGCCCAATGTACTGTGGGGGGCTTCAAGATTGGCCAACCTCACAATAACAGGAGAAATATTCTTCCCTCTTTCAAGTTTTATGGAGCACTAGAGAGGATCAGCAGCGGGGCTTGGACTGTAAAGACTGCTGGATGCTGGGGAAGTATGGGTGGTGCTATGGTTTCCATCACAGGATAACTGTGGTACCATTGAGGAGTGAGTTACTGTACCTGTCTTTGACTCCACTAAAAACTCGACACAAGTGGCATTCTGGTGTACGATTAGGCTGTGGGAGTAACAGATCCACTTTATGGACATGAATTAAAAATATTGGTAGTGTTTAATTCATCTGAGATCTTGTTGATGACTGAAAAGCAATCTGATGTCTACATTAAAATTCCCTTACATGATAGCGTCTACTGGAACATTATCCAGCATGCTTTGGGAACAGGGAGGGGTGTGAGACTCAAGGGTTCCAGTCAATTTCAGTAGAATAAGGTTTTGCGCCAACATTTTGTGAATTATTTACCATATACATTTTAATTCTTCTTTAAAATTAAAGCTTTATAAAAGCTGCAGACTGAGCAGTGTATTACATACAATATGGCCTACTAAAAAGAAAGACAGAAAGAGAGAGAGAGAGACAAACAGACACAGGGAAAGAGGGAGAGGGAGAGAGAACGAGTGAGATAGAGGTGTTGGTTGCAAGAGTCGAACACGTTAAAAACATTGACCATCACCATAGAATTTAACTTCTTTTGATTTAAATGCTTTTCCATGCTTATTTAGCAATTAGCATCCATCCTTATTAGCATTGTTTAGCATCCGTCCTGGCTGTGGAACAACAGACCAACTCTTTACCCTTGCATAAGTGCTGAGGGAGGCATGGAAGTTTGACCAGCCAGTCCACATGTGTTTTGTGAACTCAGAGAAGGCTTACAACTGTGTACCCTGGGGCACTCTGTGGGGGGTACTGCAGGAGGAGTATGGGGTACCAGGGTAGTTGCTACAAGCCATCTGGTCCTTGTATAACCAAAGTGAGAGCTGTGCCTGCATTCTCGGCACAAAGTCAAAAAAGCCTTCAGTGGGTGTCGGACTCCGACAAGGTCGTCCCCTGTCTCCGATTCTGTTTGTAATATTCATGCACAGGATCTCAAGGTGCAGCCAAGGTGAGGAGTGTGTTCGTTTTGGGATCCTCAGAATTGCATCTCTGCTCTTTGCAGATGATGTGGTTTTGTTGGCTTCATCAGAACGCGACCTCCAGTGTGCACTGGGGCGGTTTGCAGCTGAGTGTGAAATAGCTGGGATGAGAGTCAGCACCTCCAAGTCTGAGACCATGGTTCTCTACTGGAAAATGGTGGCTTGCTCCCCCTGGGTTGGGGATGAGTTGTTGCCTCAAGTGAAGGAGTTCAAGTATCTCGGAGTAGGATGGAGCGGGAGATTGACAGGTGGATCGGTGCAGCATCAGCAGTAATGTGGACGTTGTACCGGACCGTTATGGTGAAGAGGGAGTTGAGTTGGAAGGAAAAGCTCTCAATTTACCAGTCAATCTTTGTTCCAACCCTCACCTATGGTCATGAGCTTTGGGTAGTGACCGAAAGGGTGAGATCGTGGCTACAAGCGGCTGAAATGAGTTTCCTCTGTAGGGCATAACACACGAACACCTTCACCCCCAAATCAGTTTAAGTTTTGGGGATAGTCAATGATAATGAGTTCTGCATGGACCCTGAGATGAGGGGTCTCAAACTCAAATTACCTGGGGCCACTTGACAGGTGGTCTTATGGAGGAGGGCCTGTACAATAAGGATGAAGAAAAAACTCTTTAACTATATAACCTTCACATAGTTTTTATTATTATGTCAAATTTTTTCAGAGTTTTCACATGAATAGGTAAGTATGTACATAGTGTAGCCTGGCCTAGGCCTACAAATTTAGCCTACTTCTGCTGACACAGGTGAAGCACATTTGCTTTCAGGGACTGGGCAGTGGACACCCTGATGACAGCCTGGAGATGTTCATTGGTCAGTCTGGACCTATGCTTTGATTTATTGAAGTTCATAGTTGAGAACAGATTCTCACACAGATAAAAATGCTGCTGAAAAGACACATGACCTGCCTGGACAGTTTGGACAACTGTGGGAATGTTTTGAGAAGATCTCTGAGAAACTGTCCGAGCATCTCGTGCTTTGCTTGTGCCTCTCTGAACTTTGACTTGAGCTCAGTGTTGCACTGCAGGTCTATGAGCTCCATGTGAAATGTGCTTGGAGCACTGTCCACATCAGAGGAGAAGGGGTCTGCAAATAAGTGGAAGGTGGTGCTGTGGGTCTTAAGTCAGAAAAGTGATGCCCTGCTGCAGATTGTCAATGGCCGTCACATACTCATCAGCACTGAGTCTGGCACCATCACCAATAATTGACTGGCATGTTGGGAAGTGGACAAATCTTTTCTCTGTGAGCTGTGTTTTCCATAATCTGAGTTTCACAGAGAAGCTTTCACACTATCAAATGCTACAGTTACAAGCTAGCCTTGCCCCTGCAGTTTTAAATTAAGAGCGTTAAGTGCCTGTGTGATATCAACTAAGAAAGCTAAATCCATGAGCCATTTGGGATCATCAAGCTCAGGAACATGTAGCCTTCTTTCATGAATTCTCTGATCGCCTTCCTCAATTAAAAACACCTTTTCAGGACGCTGCTCCTGCTCAATCAGCACGCTTCTGTGAAGTACAACACATCTCCATATGTTGCACCTATTTCCTCTAGAAACGGACAGAACTGACAGTGTTGTAAACCTCTTGATCTGATGTCATTAATGCATTTCACCACAACAGTTGTAACACCGTCAGATTTCAAGCATTTGCTGCAGAGTGCCTTCTGGTGAATCATGCAGTGCAATGCAATTGCGGGAGCTACATTCTCTTCCTCCGGTTTTCTTTGAATCATTGCTACAAGCCCATTTTTTCTTCTCATCATTGATGGGGCACTATCAGTGGTGATTCCAGCCAATTTATGCCGGGGTAGTAGTAGTAGTCTTTCCCTGCATTGTATATAAAGTTAGCAGTTCTTCTGTTGACTCAAAACGGTCAATGATATGCCCTACAAATATAGCGAGCTGAGCATTGTCATTTTGCTGTCATCAAGTGCCAAAGAATCGTGTGTGAAATCTGTCTTTAGCATGCTCAATAATCCAGGTAAGAAAATCAAAGAAAGAAAATTGAATCAGTTCATCTGGACACAACGTTTATTGAGAGAAACATTTCATCACTCATCTAAGTGACCCCTTCATGCCACTGTGTTGTTTATAAGGGTGGGGGTACCTGCAGTCAGTTGAGACTGAAGAGGTCACTTAGATAAGTGATGAAATGTTTCTCTCAATAAACGTGTCCAGACGAACTGATTCAACTTTCTTTCCTTGACTGCGGGAAATCATTTACTTTAGTGCACAACTGTCTGTAAATGCCGCCCGACAACTCGCTGATCTGTTCTGCCATTGTATTTGGGCTGAGACTGACGTTCATGAATAAAGATGCCTTCTCCAGGCAAACGGTATTCGCTGCCTGCAGCCTCTCAGAAACTGTCCCTCCTTAACTAGCTTGCCACCCGTCGCTATGGCCTCGCGGACCACATAGCTAGCTTCGACAGCTGCATCACGGTCTTGCTTGGCTTTGTGAGAAAAACTTCTGCTGACAGGCCAGACCTTTTTGAAAGTGTGCTGCCTCTCTCTCCCTCTCCTCACCTTTGAACCGATCACACTCCTCTGCATGTTTAGCAGTGCAATGTCACTTCAGATTGAACTCCTTCAGGACGGCAACTTTTTCAGGGATGCATTAAATTCAGTGAAGAAGTAGTCACATGTCCATTTCTCTTGGAACTGTCGGTGCTCCTGGTCAACTTCTCTTTTGGCTTTTGAAAGTGACATTTTTACAAAGTATCTGCAAGCAGTGACAACAATTTATGTCTGCAAGCTCAAGTGAGGTATTTCGCAGTTGGATAGCCTACTGAGTGTATGTACTCGTGTTGCCTGGCTACAGTGTATGTGTGTGTGTGTGTGTGTGTGTGTGTGTGTGTGTGTGTGTGTGTGTGTGTGTGTGTGAGTGAAAGAGAGAGAGAGAGAGAGCTGCAAAACTGACATTAAGCACGTCATCTGCAACTGGTCTCATAACTCATCTTAACTGAGTTCTTAGAACTAGAAACACAGAAACGTTTAACAAAAAAGAAACAAAGAAAAAATACACTACATTAATATGCAAAATGGATACACATTCCAGATCCCTCAATAAATCTAAAACATAGCACCGGCCACACAAAACTGCCTTGCGGGCCAGATGTGGCTCACGGGCCAGTTGTTTGAGACCCCTGCCTTACTACATTTCAGCCTAATACAGACTCAAATAAAGGCTTTACCACAGGCCTCAGCTAGCATCTACTACTACCACTACTACTACTACTACTACTACTTTCGGCTGCTCCTGTTAGGGGTCGCCACAGCGGATCATCCCTTTCCATCTCTTCCTGTCCTCCGCATCTTCCTCTGTCACACCAGTCACCTGCATGTCCTCCCTCACCACATCCATAAACCTCCTCTTTGGCCTTCCTCTTCTCCTCTTCCCTGGCAGCTCCATATTCAGCATCCTTCTCCCAATATACCCAGCATCTCTCCTCCACACATGTCCAAACCATCTCAATCTTACCTCTCTTGCTTTGTCTCCAAACCGTCCAACCTGAGCTGTCCTCTAACATACTCGTTCCTAATCCTGTCCTTTTCATCACTCCCAATTAAAATCTTAGCATCTTCAACTCTGCCACCTCCAGCTCCACCTCCTGTCTTTTCATCAGTGTCACTGTCTCAAAACCATACAACATAGGCCTCAGCTAGCATGCGCGGTGCAAAGTTGCAATTTGTAATCAGTCTTGATGCACTCATTTTCATTTTTCATTCATGTCCATAAATGAGATCTGCTTATCCTGATAGAAATATCCAAAAGCCACTCATCCGGAAAAGCCACTCATCCGACTCCTTCGTATCCAACAAACCTCCAAAGATGAGCAACTGTAAAACTGTGGTAATAACATACATTTTAATAGATGTTAGAGAGAGACCGTACTACCTGAAATAAAACCACTGACTTCGACCATTTCAGTGTGTGGCTTAATAAAAATTCATCGATTGAAATTCCTCCATCTTCTTCAGTTGTGCAGCTCCAATGCGTGAGAGGACTGGTAAGAAGTTGATCTTATTTAAAAACACCATCCGAATTTTATCCACATTTAAATCAATGTTGGCATCACAGAGAAGTGTGTGTGTGTGTATCCGTGTGTGTGTGCACCTGTGTGTGTGTGCATTTGTATGCATCTGTGTGTGTGTGTGTGTGTGTGTGTGTGTGTGCACCCGTGTGTGTGTTTGTGTGCATCTGTGCGTTTGTGTGTGTGTGTGTGTCCCTACTCACCATCGCAGCCTCGTTCCACCTGGCCCACCTTGTGGAGGGCATCTGCGATCAGGTCAGGGAGTCTCCCGTTCAGGTCTACAGAGGCCAGGCAGCCCTGGTACCCGTCCCGGGACGCGATCAGTTTGGGCAGATTACTGTACATATTCTTAGTCACACCACCGATGTACAGCTCCCCTGGAAGAAAGACCAAACCACAACCGCCCATGAGGAACTTCAGCGACGGGGACGTCACTTGGAAAGCTATACAAAGCAACAGACCTGGGGAACCATTTCTTCCTGTTACCTCGCCCCCCCTCCCCGATAAATAAAGTTTACACTGAAGTGTAACGGCTCATAGGTCGTGTCTTGAGTAGTTCCTTCACCTTCCAGGATCGTTCTCAACCATTTCATAATGCGCAAAACATTTCAGAGCAACCATAAAAACCAGAAACTGTATCTCAGTGGTCTCCAGTCTGGTTTAAAAGGCACTGAGACAGGTCTGAGGGGCTGCCGCCTGAATGTAATCCCTCTTGTATGTGATCTTGTTTCACAAAGCTTTGAGAATGATGCAATTTAAGGCCCTCGCACATTTCAATAACGCCTTTACTTTTGTGCATCTGCAGAGTATATCAAACAGAACACTAAAACAGGCTGACGGTTGCAGAACTCGCACTGTAACTCCGTCCCATGTTGACTTCCACACGTCAGCAAGACACCTTCCTCCCCAGTAGGTGCAGCCCGGTCGGCCGGATCTGTGGTTTATTTATGGAAGGCATCTTAATTTAAGCTCACCATCGCATTAAACAATAAACTCTGACAGTATCTTAAAGCTCTAACCAGCGTCCTGTTAGCATAGTGGGCTATTCCGTTGCCTAACAACACGCCATGTTACCTCCGGCTCGGTCGGGCGTCCCTACAGACACAATTGGCCGTGTCTGCGGGTGAGAAGCCGGATGTGGGTGTGTGTCCTGGTCACTGCACTAGCACCTCCTCTGGTTGGTCGGGGTGCCTGTTCGGGAGGGAGGGGGAACTGGGGGGGAATATTGCGATCCTCCTACACGCTACGCCCCCCTGGCGAAACGCCTCACTGTCAGGTGAAAAGAAGCGACTGGTGACTCCACATGTATTGGAGGAGACATGTGGTAGTCTGCAGCCCTCCCCGGATTGGCAGAGGGGGTGGAGCAGCGACCGGGACGGCTCGGAAGAATGGGGTAATTGTCTGGATACAATTGGGGAGGAAATCACCCCCCCCCCAAAAAAGTGACCAATGAGGTAAAATAGGACTCTTAATAATAATAATAATAATAATAATAATAATGAGGAACGGAGTGGAGAAACCACGGCATCAATGATGTTCGTTCAGTCCCTGAAATGTCTGCCGAGATGTTCTCTGCAGAGACAGCTTCGGTCCGAGGGCTGAGACTCACCTACTTTTCATTTGCCTTTAAAGAAAAATACCGACACGCTTTATGGAAGAATAAATGGAAAGTGACAGAGAAGGCTTTAAGACTCACTCACATTCACTCATTCTCTCTCCCTCTCTCCCTTTCCTTACCACCCACATCACTCCTGCTTTCTAATTGAAAAAAAAAAAAAAACCAAAAAGATATTTATATAACAATCCATTTTTACCAACTTCTAACTCGGACGCCAAACAATGAGTCTTTTCTTTCTCTTCGGCGAGTGCTTGCTGAAGAGAAAGTCTACGGTATGTGGTTTTTCGCCCATTAGAAGACTGCAAACACTGGTACCGCCGGCTGCCGAGGCAGGTCACGGGCAGCTGAGATTCCCAGCAGCCAGGAAATGAAGGGGTGCAGGTTTACAGCCAGAGAACCCCGTGAGGTTTGCTTTCGGCGGCTGCTGTCTGACAAAACGCTTGTCGTCACAGATGCGAGGAACGCGTTCTGAGAACTGCGTGACTTGGGGAAAAAGCGAAGGGGGCGTCGCAGAGCGCTCAGCCCCGAGCAACCGGGGGAGACATTTGATGCCTGCAGAGAGTTGCAGGAAAATACACGGCATCACTCAAAGGGGAGACTTTGTGAAACCTCAGCCAGGGGTTATCTCGCCGCACAAGCACAATTAAGGTGACTTTACATGATGTCACGAAAGGAAACAACCACTGACTCTTAAGACCAATTATTCCCTCCATCTTTTCATCCCCTCTCTTCCTCGCTGCCCGCCGTTGTGCGGAGCTGGGCAGCAAAATGCCAAGCGAAGTGATAAGAAACACAAAAGAGGCCTTTGATGTAACAGCGTGTAAATAAACGGGATGTGGATTGCTTTGGGTGTTTCTCCTCATTGAAGCCGCACCTTTATCTATCAAACAGCTTGCACTGTAGCGTTCACGCTAAGCGGGCGGACCCTTAACACGGGGGGCCGAGATCCAGCTACCAAGATAGGGCAATCAGAAGCAAATCCTTATTCATGAAAATGCATATTTTAACAACTTAAAAGGAGGAATAGATATTTAAGCAACTCTGAACCGCGGCGCCTCGAGATGCAGAGAGCCCGCTGGGTCAGCTATATGAGGTTTCTGTTTAATGGGACGAGTCAGGGATGCCTGCTGACATCTCTCTGGAATCAGTGAACGCTTGACACTTCACATTTCCCCTGCTCGAGCGCTGAGGATGTACAATCAATAGGGTGAATTCATTAGCCACCGACCGAACGATATCCTAAAAAAAATATTTAGCAAAAGTGAATTTATCGGCGCGGAGTCGTTCCTAAATGAGCGAGCAAAGCGTTTCCTGCAGAAGTGAACGATCGGGCTGAGGATTCCCTTGGCTGCCTTTATGCATCGCGTTGAAAAGAACAGCGGAACATCAGCTGTTCATCAGATAAACCCTGCACACGAATGTATTTCTTCGAAGCAATGCAATTTTCAAAGACGGCAGGATGTTCACTATATATGCACATCTGCAACTGGAAACACATGCACACACAACTGGGGTTCTCGCTGTGCAAAAAAAAATTGTTAAGTTTAATTGAGTTGCTTTTTTTAATCAGATATTTGTTTACTTTCACTTTGCTTTTCATTTACTCGTTTCAAACAGTGTGCACAATCTCTACGCAGGACACAATTCAGCACATAGCCTGAGATTTAGGATCTGGGGTTCAGGTTTAGATCCACACTTTATTCTAGTTTGCTTGTATTCTATTACACATTGTGTGGCTATGAGAAGTAAGTCTGTGGGATGGACTGCATTAAAATGACTCACTATTTAGATAACTTTTTTCTTCTTTTTTTTTTAGCACACAGTCTATCAGTTTCGTGCATTGCTCATGAAGTTGTCCTATTTTTGGAGCGAGAGAGAGATCAAGGAGGGTGAGTAAGCACTTTATTTTCCGTGTCCAAGTGATCTGGGCCGGGCTCCTGGATGGGCCCCAGCAGTGATGAATGTCTGTGCTGCTGAGCCGCTGCAGAAAGGTCCATAAGAGGGGACCAATTACAGCCTCTCAGACGTGACCCAGAGCTTCCTAAGCACCGCTGCGGTTACTTTAATGATCTCTCAGGGGCCACCGGGAAGGCCTCGGCTGTGTCTGAGCAGGCTTTTGGGATGCGGGTCCAGGAGAGCCAGTGACAGCACATACCAGAAGAGCAAACTGACGAAATATTTATTCTGGACAACTGTGGAAGGTTAAAAGGTTCTTGAACTCAATGTGCTGGCAGTCAATTCTGAAGAGTGCAACTGCATGAAAACCTCCAATCCCAAATCTTGGAATTTCAGGGTGTTTTTCCAATCAAACATTATTCATATATTAAATTTATTCATATTATTATTATTCGTGTAGCATGTGGAAAGTCCGTCGACATGTAATCAGGACACGAAATCTGAAATCTAACCAAAACAAATGAGCCTCAAATGATAAATACGGAGTCTTTTTTTCATTTTTCCCCCCTTTTCTCCCCAATTGTACCAGGCCAATCACCCCGTCCCAGTCTCTGCTCCACCTCCTCTGCCGATCCGGGGAGGGCTGCAGACTACCACATGCCTCCTCCCATACATGTGGAGTCGCCGGCCACCTCCCTACCCCTAACAGTGAGGAGTTTCACCAGTGGGACGTAGTGCGTGGGAGGATCACGCTATTCCCCCCAGTTACCCCTCCCCCCGAACAGGCGACCAGAGGAGGCGCTAGTGCACCGACCAGGGGCACATACCCACATCTGGCTTCCCACCCGCAGACATGGCCAATATGTCTGTAGGGACGTCCGACCGTGCCAGAGGTAACGCGGGGATTCGAACCGGAGACTCCCGTGTTGGTAAGCACCGGAATAGACCGCCACGCCACCCAGACGCCCTTTTTTCCATTTCTTAAAACCTTACTTTATTGGAGATAAATCCCTTTAATCCAAAAGCATTGTTATGCTGTACTCATTATTTTGCCTGTATGCTGCAGTCCTTCTTACAAGACCTTCACTTCATCCTCGCCGATGTGGAAGTGGCTCCCAGGTGCAGGGACAGTGTTGTGGACGTCGCCCGTATCTACCAAATCTGCATTTAAGAACAGCCTCGTATTTGTTTATGTCCATCACGCAGAGAAGTCTGGTAATAAGAGAACATTAATGCTTACTGCCTCATCTCTTGACAGTAATCGACCTCATCCCACCAACCCCCTTGCTGATGCAGAGCTGACCATTAATTTTTATTAAAAGCTATTACAAGAACCTCTGGCAGCCTCTCTGGTTCTTAGTCTCCTGTTTCTCTCATTTGTTGTTTTGCTTTTAGGCTGGCTCTCATTGATATAAACAGAAAACAAGCAGATGAGCCGGACCGCATGCTGCACCCTGCTGTACCCGTCTGCTCCTCACGTCCCCATGCCCCACCTGCATCGTGGGGTACTATCAACTCACTGTCGATGTAACTATGAAAGCTCGTCAGCAAGATTTGAATGAGAGGGGGCGTCCGGGTAACGTGGCAGTCTTTTATGTTGCCTACCAACACAGGGCTCGCCGGTTCGAATCCTTGTGTTACCTCCAGCTTGGTCGGGCATCCCTACAGACACAATTGGGTGTCTGTGGGTGGGAAGCTGGATGTGGGTATGTGTCCTGGTCGCTGCACTAGCGCCTCCTCTGGCCAGTCGGGGTGTCTGCTCAAGAGGGAGGGGAAACTGGGGGGAATAGCGTGATCCTCCCACGCGCTACATCCCCCTGGTGAAACTCCTCACTGTCAGGTGAAAAGAAGCGGCTGGTGACTCCACATGTATGGGAGGAGGCATGTGGTAGTCTGCAGCCCTCCCCGGATCGGCAGAGCGGGTGGAGTAGCGACCGGGGACGGCTCGGAAGAGTAGGGTAATTAGACGGGTACAATTGGGGAGAAAAGGGGGGGGGTTTGAATGAGAACTGTGCTGGAACAGCGTAGATTAGAACGTGCTCGCTAATTGATCACTGTCGTCTTGACAACCAGGAGATAAATCTTGTAGTGATTAAACTCAATCTGTTCACCAAAAATCTCATTCTTCTCAGCGAATCACTGACTTACAACGAGAACGTGTTGTGTTGTGCAGTGTGTTGTTTACAGGTGAAGTTTTCACGGACAACAACATGTTGTGTTGTGCAGTGTGTTGTTTACTGGTGAAGTTTTCACGGACAACAACATGTTGTGTTGCGCAGTGTGTTGTTTACTGGTGAAGTTTTCACGGACAACAACATGTTGTGTTGTGCAGTGTGTTGTTTACTGGTGAAGTATTCCCGGACAACAACAGGTTGTGTTGTGCAGTGTGTTATTTACTGGTGAAGTATTCCCGGACATATCAATTCACTGCCGATTTCAAGATTGCAGCACGAGCATGAATTAGCATGTACTTCCTTCTGTTGTTGAGGCGCTCTTATTTGTGCGTGTGTGTGTGTGTGTGTGTGTAGTGTTATTCTGGTCTTTAGCACAACGTGTTTCCACAACAAGGGAGCGTCAGTAAGGGAATTCAAGTCTCATAGGTCACACCGCCATGCACGGTCTGACAACAAAAAGGGTTGATTGAGATAAAATAAATAAATGAATAAATCCTGCGCTAGCACATCCCACAACAGCAGGCTGCTGGAGCAGATGGCTGACACGCAGTAGCTGTGTTGTGTATGCCATCGTCAGCGCTCAAACAATGGCAGTCACTCAGGCAAATGTATGGAGGCTGTGATTGCTAATTACAGGGACGTGGCACTCTGCAAAGACGGCAAAACCAGACAGTTGGCAGCGAATGAATGCTGCTGCCAGTATGGTGTTAACCACTGACACTGTGCATTGTGCCTCAGTTGGCATTTGTGTGCATGTACATGTGTATGCTTGAAACCGATACAGGAAGAGAAGTTACAAATTCAAAAAAGACCTTAAGCAATGAAATGAGACAGTCGATGACTTAACGATGTAACGGTGTGTCTGCAGCAGCAGGTGGCGTCTCTGTTGAAGCTGTTATAGCAGATGTGCGACACAGTCTCCCGTCACAGCCTCTCTCAGTGAATCTGAGTGACTGAGTGCTATGAAGGAAAATGCAAAACAAAATGCGAACAATGAAGCTAAGGATGGGCATAACCCTCACATTCATGCCTTTTCTGATGGCGGGGGAAATCGGAGCACCCGGAGAAAACCCACCGCAGACACGGGGAGAACATGTAAACTCCACACAGAGGGGGACTGGGGATGACAACCCCCCCCCCCCCAAGGTTGGACAACCCCAGGGTTCGAACCCAGGACCTTCTTGCTGTGAGGCGACAGCGCTAACCACTGGGCCACCGTGCTATTGACCGAGGGATGGCAACACGAACTGGAGTTGGTCCCCGGGTGCCACACGGCGGCTGCCCACTGTTGCTAGCTACACAGCTAGAAGGGGTTAAATGCAGACTCTAATTTCCCTACGGAGATCAGTAAAGTATATATATATATATATATATATATATATATATTAAAAAAAAAAGAAAGTTAACTATAAAATAAGGATGGGCATTTTCTATACAGAATTTTTCTGAATTTTAATTATAATTATACAACCAATTGACCAACTAGTCTACAGAATATAAAGAAGGAAAATAATGAACATGGGTTTAGGGTCCCCGCTCGGCTGACATCACCGACACCAATGTCACTAAATCAGCTGTAACGGTCTGTTTTTTTAATGGGATTTGCTCGGTGATGCAGTCTATTTCACTGGCCTCATGAACGAGGTGCTGTTTGTGTAGTGAAGCGAGGCATTCATTGTTCACCACAAATAAATGTTTTCAGTTGCAGAAACATTGTGCTTTGATATTCACCTTCAAACAGAATCACTGAGTTAATTATGACCACTAAAGCCTGCAGCTCATTTACAGATGGAAAACACTATCTGCACCTTGCAGCCCTTAAAATGTTTGTGCAGCACATCGTAATGTTGTATGTATACATGTATATGTGTTTACATGTATACATGTGTATAATTGTATGTATACATCTATGTATCTATGTATGCATATATGTACATACATATGTATGTACGTGTGTATGTGTGTATGCATGCATGCATGCATGTATGTATGTATGTAGTATGTGTGTGTGTGTGTGTGCGTGTATGTATGTATGTATGTATGTATGTATGTAAGTGTGTGTGTGTGTATGTATGTATGTATGTATGTATATATAATGTGCCGTTAGAGATTTCATAAGGAATTCCAGTTTACAACAGACTCACCATGTTGTCTTTCAACCTCCTATTTCCTGTTTTCTTAATTTTATCTTGCATATTTAAGAATCAGATTTCTAAAAAAATCCATATGCCTAAAAGCACATTTGTTATTCACTGTTTATTATTCTGACACCGTGTCATTGTACGAATGATTATTATGTGCATAAAACTAATCAACAGATTTTAGTGGAAAGTCCCAACTTTTTGAAACACGTATTCAAAGCCCACACAAAGAGCAAGAGAAGCAGAGGAGAGGAGGAAAGAGATGAGGGAGGTGGGGAGAAGAAAGCTGGCTGACTGGCAGCCACACTCCATTACCAGTTCTCTGGTAACAGACACGGCGGTCTTGGTCCATTAACCCTACGAGCCCTATACGTTCAGGGTAATTTCACTACCTTTACTTTTAAGCTCCTATCTTGGCTGTGATGACGGCTAGCCAATCATGCTACACGCTGAATCTTGTTTTGTTTTTTTCCCAGAACATTCTAGACTATCCATGTCTTCCATCATTTGACATGGTAATACTTACAGATTTTTTAATATTAGCATTTAGCTCAAGGGAAAAAAAGACCGTCTGAATTTTTTATGTTTTTACATGTATCTCACCATGAAGTGCTGGTGGTACAGATATGTTTTCATCATTGTGTAGGGGAGATTGCATAGGGGAGATAGTGTAGGGGAGATTGTCTGGAATCTGGCATCTTTATGACTTAGCAACTTGAAACGATATGTGCTTATATGTTCCTAAGGTAAATAAATGTCACTGTTTTATTCACTGAAGTCTTGTCCCTGAATCGCTGGATGCAGAACGTGTCTTATCTGAAACGGATAAACACAACATTTATACACATCTTACACACCTGGACATGTGGTGTGTGGACTGTAATGTCCACCCTACGCTGGAGACGATGCAGAGATCTGCTGTAGTTTCAACGCTGGATTACTCAACAACACTTGCCTCACAGACCAGCATCACATTCTGATACGTGGTCCGCTGTGACCCGAGAGGGACGTCACGAGTTACACAACCGAGAAGTAGGAGTGTGAGAGGAAATGAGTAAAGATATTACTTTGCAGAAGTTTAATCTGTCTTCATAACGTGATTATTTTGGTAGGTATAAATATGTTATATATTAAAACGCCCCGGGTCTGATTTCCTGTCACATGTGTTCCACATCGCTGCAGTGACGACTTCCTGAGGCATTCACACAAGAGGACTGGCTGTGGAGATGGATGCAGAGCTGTATACGCAGAATTCGACGTAAATTCAAAAGCACTTCGCCACATAGACAACTAGCGCCGTTGGAAAGCTCAAGTCATGCCGTTTCAGTTGACGTGTGCTCCACCTCGCTGCAACTAATACTGTGTGAGCAACTGGTCTGAGAAGAAGGGACATGAACCTGGACGCAGACTGCTCGGAGAGTTTAATGAGCAGACGTTCATAAACAAACATGGGGACGCACCTCGTCTATCACACAATGAACCCACTGTTAAGAACTAACAAAAGGTCTTCCAGCTACCATGATACACACACACACACACACACACACACATATATATATATATAACTTTGTTAAAAGAAACACTCAATGGTAGAGAAAGTGCTCAACAGCTAGCTAGAAACAGCTAGCTGCTAGAAAAGTGCTATATAAAATGCAACTTGATTGACTGACTGAACAAATAAGGAGCAGAATAATCCAGTTAGTCACTGTCTCAGAGAATGAACTTGACTAACTGGATTTTATATATGTATAGTATAGATATATAAATTATTGAATAAAAATAATAAAATAAGAAAAAATAATAAATCATTGCATTAATAAAGTATATCAAAATCAAAATAATAATAAAAAAATATTCATACATATATATGTGTGTATGTATATATATACACACACACATATATATATACACACACATACACATATATATACACACACACATACATATATATACACACACACACACACACACACACATATATATATATATATATATATATATAAATATAAAGAAAAAAAAACATTCAAGAGAGGTGCCAGGTGTATATTTTCTCTTAAGGTGGTTTGTTGAAGTGCACGTTTGTGTCATATTATTGTTTGATGATCTGTGATTTCTGCATGGCACGTTTGCCATTTTGTGGTAAACACATCATGTACAGATCATAATGACTCCTTAACGTCTGTCTGACGCAGGGCCAGCCAAGCCCTTTTGGGGCCCAGAGCAGAATTTGATTTTCCACCTTCTTGATACAGCGAAGTGTTCATAAGGCACACCCTACGCTGTAATTCTCAAGATCGTGTGAAGCTCGAGGTGCTGTTAGTGTAGCTTAATGGAAACAGCAGGCGACGGAGGCATGCAGCCTAACGTTGCCCGGTTCCACATACGTGACTCACTAGTCGCCATTTATCTGCAGCCATTCCAACCACTTTTCAAACGTTGCCGAGCACGTCCGAGGTCCGGAGCTGAACTTGTCCGCGGCGTGTTCCTTGTTGGAAAAACAACCCAGCTGATCAATGTCTCCGCAGGCGGGACAAACGTTGGGGAAGTTATCAAGCTACGCCCGAGTCAGACAGATAAACTAATAAAAATGGCAACTTCCCAGATTGCTGCGGGGCCCTAAGAGGCCATTCAGTTTATTCATGCCTCAGGCCGTCCTGCTCTGAAGCTGTAATGCACGTCTGTTTATTTCTATTTTAGTTGAGGTGTTGCTGACCAGTAAGACTGTACGTACATACTGTGGGTATTTTTAAATATGTTTGCACTCATCCTCTTTTTTAAACGTACTTTTAGCTTTTGGTCTTCATCTGTGTATATCTTATACTGGGTTTGTCTGTGTCTGCCTTGCACTGTTTGGCGAAGCCGCAGCCCTCATTTCATTTTTAACATGTGCCTGCACATTGTTTTTAACGACAACACATGGAAGTGAACTGAAGTGAGTACTTTACATCACGGGTTCTTCAACCGTGTCAGCCCTTGACTCAAAAACTGAAATTACACATGAGCCGAGCACCTGAGGTCAAGAAAACTGCATTTGGGTCTGAAAGGAAGGACTATTTGACTAGTTACTTCATGAACACTTCAGATGGGGGGGGAAAGAATAACAAAAGAATGTTAGAAGAATAATCATTTTGAATATTTAATTGATATTTATTTTCCCATTCAGTTACACCAGCTATAAACCAAACTGGTGGCTTGAGTCACCGACGTCAATAGAATTTCATTCTAATGAACAGATATTCAAGAGTATTTAAGATAGCAACCCCACCCCAGCTCCCACAGTCATTAAAAAAAAAAACGAAGAAAAAAAAGAATATAAACGAAACAGGAAGTGTCACATCTTTAAGCACGCTCATTAATCCAGGTAAGAAAATCACAGAAAGATGAATCAGTTCAACTGGACGTTTATTGAGAGAAACGAGTCATCACTCATCTAACTGACCTCTTCAGTCTCACCTGACTGCAGGTACCCCCACCCTTATAAACAATACAGTGACTGCAGGTACCCCCACCCTTATAAACAATACAGTGACTGCAGGTGTCCCCACCCTTATAAACAATACAGTGACTGCAGGTACCCCCACCCTTATAAACAATACAGTGACTGCAGGTACCCCCACCCTTATAAACAATACAGTGACTGCAGGTACCCCCACCCTTATAAACAATACAGTGACTGCAGGTACCCCCACCCTTATAAACAATACAGTGACTGCAGGTACCCCCACCCTTATAAACAATACAGTGACTGCAGGTACCCCCACCCTTATAAACAATACAGTGACTGCAGATATCCCCACCCTTATAAACAATACACTGACTGCAGGTACCCCCACCCTTATAAACAATACAGTGACTGCAGATATCCCCACCCTTACAAACAATACAGTGACTGTAGGTGTCCCCACCCTTATAAACAATACAGTGACTGCAGGTATCCCCACCCTTACAAACAATACAGTGACTGCAGGTGTCCCCACCCTTATAAACAATACAGTGACTGCAGGAGTCTCCACCTATATAAACAATACACTGACTGCAGGTACCCCCACCCTTATAAACAATACAGTGACTGCAGGTACCCCCACCCTTATAAACAATACAGTGACTGCAGGTACCCCCACCCTTATAAACAATACAGTGACTGCAGGTATCCCCACCCTTATAAACAATACAGTGACTGCAGATATCCCCACCCTTATAAACATTACAGTGACTGCAGGTACCCCCACCCTTATAAACAATACAGTGACTGCAGGTGTCTCCACCTTTATAAACAATTCAGCTGCATAATGACTCAAACCAACGACCGGTTTAATATGCAAATATGGGCGAGACCATTAACTAGAATTACCAATGGCCATGTGTACTATTCACAGAGGATTGGGGAATGGTTGCAGCATTGTAAGATGGTGACCAATGTACTCTTAGCCCCCCCACCCCCCTCGGTTCAGGGATGGTCGTTTCCTCTTCACATAGACGGCCTCTTCTACTTCCCATTCAAACCAGCGTTCCTCCCTATCAAAGAACACCAGACTCAGTCCAATGACTAATTTAGGGGGGATCTACTCCACTACTGTCGAAACCCTGCTTTTTAAAGCCATCTCAATGGGTTTCCCTTGTCTTATCCTGGGTGTTTAGTGTCGCAATGTCAGCGTTTCAGTTTATATAATCCGAAAATGTCATTGCTAAGCACCTCTCCACACACAACACACTGGGATTGTTCCTCATTATCTCAGAATACTTTTAACACTATTTCACTCCTACCTAAAAGGACCACGGGCAGTCAAAATGACTGCCAGTTTTTAAACTATCTTCTGTCAAGATTAATACCCAGTTGGGATATTAATGCATTACATATGTTAGCATACCTGCTATGAAACTGACACCAAAATTAACATTTTAAGAACTATAATACTGTTTTCAAACAATTTAAACTTCAGAAAGACATGGGCGAACTTCCATCCATTCAATATCCAAACCGCTTATCCTGCTCTCAGGGTCGCAGGGATGCTGGAGCCTATCCCAGCAGTCATCGGGTAGAAGGTGGGGAGACACCCTGGGCAGGCCGCCATGCCATCACACAGCCCCCCCCCATTCATACCGACGGACAATTTAGTACGGCTGAGTCACCTGACCTACATGTCTTTGGACTGTGGGAGGAAACCGGAGCCGCCGGACGAAACCCACGCAGACACGGGGAGAACATGCAAACTCCACACAGAGGATGACCCGAGATGACCCCCAAGGTTGGACGACCCTGGGGCTCGAACCCAGGTCCTTCTTGCTGTGAGGCAACCGCACTAACCAATGTGCCACTGGGCCACCCTGAATAGAACTGAAGTCGGTTAGGATCATCAGATCATCAGAAAACCATACTGATGAGGAGACTGGCTGGTAGTCCTTTTTTATGACCTTTATTCAGGAACAAGAAACCACGTGTGCACACGTGTCCTACCCGACTCCGGATCCAATTGAACAGCAAAACTGAGAAAGTGAAAATATTACCTGAAAAACAAAACGGAAAACACATATTGCTAATCTAACAAACATAACAAGGCCTATAAAACGTGAAATGTAAAAAAAGAACTGAAAATAAATATTGAAACAGTCCCAAACAACGACAACAACTGAAAAACGACTAGAACGACCATGGGCGGTCATTTTGACCACCACGGTTTTTAAACTCTATATTCTGTCAAGATAAATACCCAATTGAGATATTAATGCATTACATATGTCGGTGTGTCTGTTAAGTGACACCAAAATTAACATTTTAACAACTTAAATACTATTTTTCAAACAATTTAAAATGGCCGCTGTCCAACGCCTGTAAATACTGCAATGCCTCGGTGGTAGTCATGGTGCATCTGTAACGGCGTCTGTAACCAGACATGTTGGACATATACAAACATCAAGTTTAGACTATTTCTCTCCACTGGAGGACGCTAGTGTGTTTCTAGGACAGAGCAGTAAACTTCACGGAGGAAATGACGCGACCAACACACGTCATAAATACTGACATGACGCACACGATGACGCACAAATTACGAGACGGTCATGCTGACCGTCCATGGTCATTTCGGGTAGCTCTTATCCTAACTTTTTTTGGGTGTGCGACCGATCTAAAACTTGTTTTAAGGCAACTATATGCCATTTTTTTGAGCATTCAGGGAGCAGCAGATCTGTATCTTTTATTTTTTTCCACAAAGTTATTAAACTTAGAAAATCCAAAACGGCTATACTGGATCTGGTCACATATATGAAACAGGCCGCGGGTGGTAAATCCGCTGTATAATTTGTGGTGGTGCAGGATCTTAAACCATGCGTCCCTCACCCACAGGTGACAGATACAGTCAAAACAAGTTACCACAATGGCAGGGTCCATTCAGCACGACAGAGGCCGTGGTCCATTTCATTGACAAGAAATACAGGGGTTGCACCCTAGCGTTATTTGCAGTGCCAGCATGTGACCCACCTCTGACTGATTTGTGACCCATAATGGGTCGAGAGCCATAGTGGCGACAGGCACGGGCTCAAGTCCATGAACACTGGGATGGCATCCAGCGCTTTACCCGTGCCCCCGTCCATAGGGTTAGCGGTTGTGTCAGGAAGGGCACTGGACGTAAAATTTTGCCCAATCAGTATACGGACTGACAAGATCAGTCGAGGCCATCGGTGCTGTGCCCTTACAGGGTACCGATGGAAACTATAAAAGCCACTGTGGCGACCCCTGAGAAACAGGGAACAAGCCAAAAGAAGAAGAAGAAGAATGGGTCGAGAATCATAGTTTAAGAAAGACTGCTGTGCAGTCTATTCACACACACTCAACCCTGAACCACGCCAGGGTTCATATCCTGTGGATGTTGGTCACAATCCCTCCCCTTATAACGGCCTGGTTAGGAATCCTGCAACACTACTGACCAAACAACTTACACAAATAACAACACTTGCTTCTACACACTTCTTGATCTCTAAATATAGCTGTGCTGTGAACATGGATATGGGCTGGATTCTGGGGAGATTTAGAGTAAACGTTAGAGAGGTTTTCAGGAAACGAGTGCTTTTCGGGTAGATGCGAGTCACACAGGCTGGAACAGCAGCAACGGCACGTCTGTGTTTTGTCTGCACAACGTTTTGGTTTCAGAACACCACTACGTAGACCTGCTGTTAAGCTTTCTGAGGTGTCTTGATCTTATCTCGACTTCATACCCCAATGACAGCTCAGCAGCGACACTCAAATTTTAATATGGAGAAGAGGGAGGTCACAACGGTGCTCCATGTGATATGCACTTGGTGATATGGCCTGTGTTTTTTTTTTTGAGAGGGTGATTTTCCCCCCTTTTTCTCCCGAATTGTATCCGGCCAATTACCCCACCCCACTCTTCCAAGCCGTCCCAGTTGCTGTTAAACCCCCCCGCTGATCCGGGGAGGGCTGCAGACTGCCACATCTCTCCTCTGATGCATGTGGAGTCGCCAGCCACTTCTTTTCACCTGACAGTAGGGAGTTTCGCCAGAGGGGACGTAGTGTGTGGGAGGATCACACTATTCCCCCCAGTTCCCCCTCCCCCCTGAAAAGGCGCCCTGACTGATCAGAGGAGGCAATACTGCAGCAACCAGGACACATACCCACATCCGGCTTCCCACCCACAGACACGGCCAATTCTGTCTGTAGGGACGCCTGACCAAGCCTGATGTAACACAGGGATTCAAACCTGCAATCACCATGTTGGTAGGCAACAGAACCACCACGTCACCCCCGGACTGTGGCTTTATGACAACATAATGTAAAGGTCTCTGTAGGTACTCAGTTGTGGGTCACTACCCGCATGTTTTGTATGTGTGAGTGTTTGCTGCGGAGTATGAAACAAGGGCTTGCAGTACCATACCCTGTGTCCTAGTAAATTCTACATGTGACAACCATGTTGAGACTGGAGTATCAACAGTGGGATACTATATTAGCAGCAAACATGAAAACATTTCTGGATAATGTCCCATTTTCATCAGGAGGTTGCTCCGAGTCCTAACGCCGACAATAAACGGTTTGATTTGTGCCGTCATGTATTCCAAAAGTTCTGCTGAGTTGATCCGTAAAATCTCACATTGCTGTTAACAGCACACAATTTCTTCAAGAACCAGGGTGGGGGAAAAAAAAAGAAAACGAGAAATCACAACAGGGTCACAAGATACAAGTGATGTCGCACATAACAGGATGCTGCGACGCCAGTCGCAACGTGGAGAACCTGTGTTGCCTGTAGCACATCAGAACAGCTGACAGTACTGTATTCCCAAACAATAACTGGGACTTGGAGGAAGGCAAGATGTAGGGATGGATGGTGTTTTACCTGTACACTCTCATACTTTCAATATCAACGAGCACTGTCGATGACATAAATTACACAACTACAAATTCTATCAGTGCTGTCAACACAGGAAATAGCCATCTCCATGGTGCATACTCCTCAGGACATGCATATAGGTGGAAAATAAAAAGGGGGGGGGAAAAAACAGCTGCAACTGAAGGCGAACTTTTTTTAAATTAAAAAAAAATATTCTCAATCATTATATTTTGTCATACAGTGTAGCTGACTCTGGTTATTTTCAATTAATTTAAACCGGAGTTTTTCTCCACCTTAGTCCTGTCTTCTGCTCTCCGTCCTTCTGGCGGGGAACACAGCCTCCAGAACACACCGACACCCGCTGAGCCCTCCCGGCCACGGTGGCTCCATGAATTTGCTCATCTCATTTAAGTGGAAATGTTCTTTTTCCTCTTCCCGCATGCTGGTGTATTTCTTCATTTGAATTCCACACCGCTGCTATAGCCCACCAGGTCCAATTGACGATTTCCTAGAACTTGACCACGACCTTAGCACATGGCCCAATGATGGCACACTTTCCACTTGTCCAGGTGACTTCAGAGTCCCCGAAAAGAAGTTCAATTCTATTTCCTCTTTCCTTTCGGCTTTTGATCTCGCCCTCCTCCCCACACACCTCTCCCCTAACCCATTCCACTAACCTCTGCGCTGGCCCTCCCTGCTACCTTTCATCTTCATGACCACCCTTTTAGTTCCTCCTCCACTCCACTCTCTACTAACCCTTCCAAATCCATCCACTCTCACGCCGTCAACCTGTTCCCTGTTTCACCTCTTAGCTGATCCCGTTGGGATACGATTACGCCGGACATTTTTTAATGTGAGGCATGCCGTACAGCTTTGTTTTTTTTCTTTCTTTTACAAAGCCCTGATCCTGATTACGTTTGACACATTTTCACCACTGGAGGCGTTTGCAATTGCTAGGTAGCCACAGAGACAATCACTTATGTGGCCGCGTTAGCGATAAGTGAATTAGCCACTCAACTCTACTCATCCAACTTTACATTATTTCTTATTATTGTTCAACAAAGGATCTGTTTTTAATAAGTATGTGTCTGTTTATTTCTTTACATCACAGAGAGATGGAGTATTTGCTTGAGCTCTTTTTGGAAAGTGAAAGTCTGTTGACCAAGAGGATCCAGCGATCAGCCTTGGTTTTCTTTGTTGGAAACACCAGTTGAGACGGCCCACCACTGCTTTGCTCCTCTGACTGGACGGCAGAGGGACCGGAGGGCATTATTCTGTCCAGAACGAACATTATTTTTCAACTTCAAGTGCTCAAGGCAATTCTCCAAAAACGCGAGGCATGCTGAAGAATTTAAAAAGTGGAAGTGCCCAGGGTGCATAAATAGTGAGCCAGCACTTCAAACTATCCATCCATTATCCAAACAGCTCATCCTGCTCTCAGGGTCGCGGGGATAGTGGAACCTATCCCAGCAGTCATTGGGCGGCAGGCAGGGAGACACCCTGGACAGGCCACCTGGCCATCACAGCCCCCCCCCCCCACACCTCTCAATACCAAAAAGGATTGCAGCCTTAGTGCTCTCTACAAAAGACCAGAGCATCGTGCACCCTCGCTACCCGAAGCTTTGTAAACGCAAGATACATGGCCTCTTCATTTTAGAGAAAGATGCACAAGAGTGGCTTTTTATTTTGATGACCTCTCACACTTGAAATCTCTACTTCTATGCTCCTAAATCAGTCTCTTACAACTCCAGTCATCTGTTTCCAACCATTAGAACCTCTCTCTTCTCTTTTCAAAACACCCATTCCCCAACTCTGTCCCTGCTACCTTTCTGCCGACAATGCCCCTTACTTTGAGAAGAACGATGACAACATCCGAGGCCCCATCCATCCTCCAGCCTCTTGCTAGCCCTCATCCTCAGACACTCCCTGTCTCCTTTTCTAACCCCTCTGGCTTTATCAGTTTTCTCCCCCAGATGAGATCTTTCATAGGCTTCTCCGCCAGCACACAAACCTCCTGCCCTCCTATGGAGCGCCACTATTGAAGCGGTCCTTTACCAGACTACCCTCATAAACTCCTCTCTGACATCCCACCTTAAAACCATCTACTCCCCTTCCCAAGAAACACAAACTCACTTTGATAAGAAAGGCTACAGACAAGCAGAACTCCTTCCTTTTCTCTACCGAAACTCTGACATGTACTGCCTCTTAAAAAAAAACTCACAATACCAGCTGTTTTCTTCTCAGCTTGTCCAGCTTTAAGATGGACAGTTCCTCTAAGTGTGCTCCTCGCTGTCATAGAAGCCCTTCACTCTGCCGGCCGCTTCTCTCTTGTCAGTTATCATCAACCCACGCCAACCAATGACATTCAAACTCTCGATCTCTGGATACTCATCACCACTGTCCCTGAGCTGGGGATCTTACGCCTTGCTGTCTACATCTCTGCCTCCCAACTTCAGGCCTGCGCTTGTGAGGTACTCTGTTTTCACTGTTTAACTTCCCCGGCGGGGTCTACTAGAGATTTCCCCATGCCAGAATGCATAGGGGTATAGATTAATTGGCTTTAACTATGTCCAATGCTAATACTGACTCCTTCACTTTTGAGAATTGCTCACTTGTTCATTTCTAGATTGGTTGAGGGGATTTTGATCGGTTTTGAAGCTGCATTAAGAGATCGCTATTAGTTCTTAGCTTACTATGTCCCTAATGTTAACCAGCGATGTGTACACAACATTTGTGATCCCTTTTGTACATCAGTGATCCAACATTTGCACAGTGGTTGTTAGCCAAATGATTCTTAAAAATTTACTTACATGTTAAAAATATGTAATCACCCATTCATATGTCATTTCTGCTTATATTACTCAATATATTTTAAAAGCAAAAATGATCCAAAACCCTATTCAGTCCACGTCCCAAGGACCAGTCAGCGATGCAGCAAGTCGGCACGCCCCGGTCCCCGCCTTTGCCTGCTGCAAGGCCTGCATTTCAGTTTACCCCAGTGCTGACCCCCGCGGGTGGTGGGTCCACGGGGTGGTGGTGAAGGATTTCAAGTATATTGGGATCTTGTTCACGAGTGAGGGTAGCATGGAGCGGGAGATTGACAGGAGGATTGGTGCAGCATCAGCAGTAATGTGGACGTTGTACCGGACCGTTGTGGTGAAGAGGGAGCTGAGCCGGAAGGCAAAGCTCTCAATTTACCAGTCAGTCTTCGTTCCAACCCTCACCTATGGTCATGAGCTTTGGGTAGTGACCGAAAGGGTGAGATCGCAGATACAAGCGGCTGAAATGAGTTTCCTCTGTAGGGTGTCTGGGTTCAGTCTTAGAGATAGGGTGAGGAGCTCAGACATCCGGAGGGAGCTCGGAGTAGAGCCGCTGTTCCTTCGCATCGAAAGGAGCCAGTTGAGGTGGTTCGGGCATCTGATTAGGATGCCTCCTGGACACCTTCCTTTGGAGGTTTTCCGGGCATGTCCAACTGGGAGGAGACCCCGAGGTAGACCCAGAACTCGCTGGAGGGACTACATGTCCAATCTGGCCTGGGAATGTCTTGGGATCCCCCGGGAGGAGCTGGAGGGCGTTGCTGGGGAGAGGGATGTCTGGAGTGCCCTACTTAGCTTGCTGCCACCGCGACCCGACCCCGGAGGAGCGGCTGATGATGAGATGAGATGAAACCCTATTCATTTTCCCCATAGGCGAAAAATAAATTAGTCTGAGAGCCTTGAAACAACATCAACAACACGTAAGAGATCTTTTGCTGTGCCAGGAAGTTTTAAAAGTCAGATTTTTGATGTGCTCTGTGAGTCTCTTCCTAACTGAGGATTATTTTAGAGAGAGACTATTTGCGACATTGGGTGTTTCTTCAAGTACTATCTTACACTGTGTGTGTGTACGTGTTAACGCACGGCAAGGGGGGGGGGGGACACGTGCATAAGTATGGCCACACAGCAGCCACAGCCATCCACACAGTGGTGTTGGTGGTGCCTGGTGACAGTAATAGGTTTAGACAATGTCTTCTTTAATATGTCAATGTCTATCTTAAATGGTATTTTTATGCGAACCCTTCGCCGCTACCATAACACACACACACTGACGTGCGCACACACGCACAAAAACAGAAAACGTAACACCCTGCTGCCTCTGATGGGGGAGAACCAAGAACTACCTTGTGATAAGTACTGACACACCTTAGGAAGAGTCAGGAGACTAAACGTGTTCCTGTATTTGGCTGTGACACTGCCTGGGAGATTGTATAGAGTGACACAGACAGGCATCATTACACACTTTCATGCCTCCTTTCTTCCTCCCTCTGAAATGTCGCCCTGTATTCATCACTACTAATCCCGTCCCGCTGTGGCTGGCCTGCGCTCTCTCTTCTCCCTCCTGTTCCAGTTCTCAGAACCAACATAAAGTGTCTTAGTATAAAGTGTTGGTCTACCACGAGCCTCCAGAACAGGTTCAGTGCTCCTTGTCATGGATTCTACAAGTCTCTGAACTCAACCGGAGGGATGGACAACATTCTTCCAAAATACATTCCCTCATTTTTCTCTTTTCTCAGTCTATGATTCTGCATTTTTGTGTCTATTTCTCAGTAAAATGATCAAAAAGGAGACATGGGGGTATCTGGATAGCGTGGTGGTCTTTTCCGTCGCCTACCAACACAGGGATCACTGGTTCAAATCCCTGTGTTACCTCTGGCTTGGTCAGGCATCCCTACATACACAATTGGCCGTGTCTGTGGGTGGGAAGCCGAATGTGGGTATGTGTCCTGGTCGCTGCACTAGTGCCTCCTCTGGTCAGAATCAGAATACTTTATTCACCCCCGAGGTGAAATTGGTCAGTCGAGGTGCCTGTTCAGGGGGGAGGGGGAACTGGGGGTAATAGCGTGATCCTCCCACGTGCTACGCCCCCCTGTGGAAACTCCTCACTGTCAGGTGAAAAGAAGCGGCTGGCGACTCCACATGTATCGCAGGAGGCATGTAGTAGTCTGCAGCCCTCCCCAGATCAGCAGAGGGGGAGGCGCAGCAACCGGGATGGCTTGGAAAACAGGGTAACTGGCCAAGTACATCTGGGGAAGAAAGGGGGGAAAAAACTAAAAAAAAAAAAAAAAGGGGGGGGGGATGGGTGTATTTTAAAAAAAAAAGGTTCTCAAATCAACCCCGGTCTGATAGATGGACATCATTACTAGCCAGCCTGTGTCAGAGGTGAAAAACAGCAAGTAAGGCCCAGTAGATTTATGACTAATGGGCATGCTTGTTCTCCCCTATATCAGCCTGCAAACCCCTCTCCTTACCACACTGGCTGCTGGTGTTCTATGCAATGGCTGCTGCAATGTGTTGCCCTTAACTGTGATCAAAAATTACCAGTCTTTAATCCCTTTTATTTTTGAGTTTTTTTTTTTGTTTGTTTGTTTTTTACCTACTCAGGAACATACATAGTTAAGACTGCAAAAAATACAATGGACCCCATGTTCATGTTTATTATTTCAATGCATTATCCATCTTGAATTTGCCAGCTCTTTCTACCTTCCCTCTCTACCCTCCAACATGCGCTCAGAGTAAACCACAGCCATTTCTTAAGTGGCCCATCAGTTTGAATTAGAAAAAAAAAACAACAAAGAAAGAAACGAGCCTCGTTAAAACTGCGACAGTAAAGTTTAAATACCTTGATGGATCTTAATGAATGACTCTATCAAAATATATCCCCTAATAGGTACAGAACATGATAGAGTGACGTGTTCTTCAGCTTGTTTTGTCGGTCCCTCTTCATTTGCACATAATTAAACGTTTCACTGTTTAAATTCTGGGAGAAAAGGTGTTATCTTTGTAGCCTGAGCACGTGCACACGTGTGCAAGCACAGACTTGAGAGAGATCCTCTTTCCGTCTCCTCGTCTGGTGCAAAGGCCAGCTGTTGACAGGAGGGATGCAGAAGGAGGTGCAAAGGCCAGCTGTTGACAGGAGGGAGGCAGGAAGGGACCGTGGCGTGGTGGAGATAGCAGGGGGAGATGGCCAAAGCTCTGAGTAATGCCGTAATAAATTGCAGTGGCGGACAGGCTGCTTGAATTCAAGTACAACACACAACTCTATGGCAGCCTTCGAGCCACCTTTACCCACCGTTTACTGAGACAGCACCAACACCGCGGGAGAAGTGGAATAAAAGCAAAGACTGCTCGGACCAAAGTACGTCAACAATTTTGCAGTAATGGGGCTCCAAACACATCTTTTGATTTTCTCTGGAATCATTAACCGCAATTATCAAAATGATGACTAACTCTGATGACAAATCGATAATCCATTGATCGGGTGTCCGGGTGGCGTGGCGGTCTATTTCGTTGCCTACCAACACAGAGATCACGGTTCGAATCCCCGTGTTACTGGGAGGAATAGCGTGATCCTCCCACACGCTGCGTCCCCCTGGTGAAACTCTTCACTGTCAGGTGAAAAGAAGTGGCTGGTGACTCCACGTGTCTCGAAGGAGGCATGTGGTAGTCTGCAGCCCCCCACGGCTCGGCAGAGGGGGTGGAGCAGCGACCGGGACAGCTTGGAAGAGTAGCGTAGTTGGCCAAATACAATTGGAGAAAAAATCATCCATTGATCATCCTAGTATCTTTGCATATCCTGGTGGTAATGATAAAGTAGGAAGGTGACGGTGAAGATGATACTGACAGGATGATGATGATGACAGTTATTGGTTAATCGCCTCAATCTTTCTCTTTCTGTGGTGTTGGTGAAGATGAAATGATCATGAGCACGGTCAAGACAACGATGAGTGTTCATCTGATTGTTCGTGTCGACATGTCAGATGAAGATGACAGCGATGATGACGATGGTGGCGAAGAGCCATCGGCTCGGCTTCATGAGATCATGGCCATGATTCACTTGTGATGAGAGCGACGGACACGACGAAGACGGGGGGAGTGAAGCAGCGGCAGTGACAAGCTCCCCCGCGAGACGATATATACCGTCTAACATGAAGCGCTAGTTAACTAACGCTGCTCATATTTTGTTTTGTGCTTTTAAGCAAACACGTGCAGGCGCTGCTTGACAGGTCATCATCACATCTCCTCCAGCCCCTCTGTTGCTAGTCTACCCAGGTGCGAAGCCAGCTGGCGTTAAATAGGAATTAAAAAAAAAACAAACAAAACAGTATGTTGCCACACTGTGAGCCAGCATAGAAACATGCAACTGTGTTTAAATCCTGGCCCAGCTCACTTTATTTTCCTGTCCAACTTAGTCTCGGCCCTTGTCCCATAAACATCATTTGCTGTGCAATGTTCTTTGTGGCATCGGAGCTGCATCTGCATAAACATTTCATCGAAGAGAACCGTAGGCTTCCAAAAGAGGGTGTGTGTGTGTGTGTGTGTGATTTTATGCTTGCATAAGTGTCTCCGACTGTTCTAGACTTTGTTTGTCCCTTTGCCTTGCATGCACATACATAGATGTGTAAGGCTGCAAGGTTGTGGCTGTTTGCCCCATGCTATACTTGGCTGAGGATAACAAGTTTTGAGCTGAGTTTTGAAGTACTTTTTTTTATTTATTTATGGTGTTGACGTTGTATGGTTCTGCAGCATGGAGGTAGCCTCTGTGTTTAACATTTCAACTCGCACACAGTCTCTTTGCGATCGACGTCTTTGGTGTTAGAAGAAGAGATGAAGACATTTTGTCGTAGCTCTCGCGTGAAACCGATTTATTTCCGAAAAGTATAAGCATCGGCGTGATACCATTCCCTTCCCCCTGCCGCTATTCTGCAAGGAGGCCAGACGAAGAAGAAGAAGAGGAGGAGGAGGAGGAAGAGAATTCAGCTCAAGTTCAGGCATCATTCTCAACTCACCACCCACACGAGCCCTGTCATCTCCTGCTGTACTCATCAAAGGTAAGCTAATTTACACTTTCAGACCACAGTAGCCTATTGCCTGACGGTAACACAACTTCTGAACATGTTTCCATATCCACTCTTTGTGGTGACCTGACTGAGGGGGTTCAGGCCTATACAAAACAGCGGTGGAGATAGTGCATCACCTTGGTATATGCCACATTTGATGGTTACGTGTGTGGTTGTCTTCGAGTTAGCCTCTAGCGTTGTTTTCCACTGCCGCACCGAGTTCTTGATGAAGGCTACTAGTGTCCTGTTGTCTTTGTATAGCGCCGAGCCCTCCAGTAACCATGTGTGGGGCATCGAATCATACACTTTCTTAAAATCAGCCTAGGCTGTGCTCAGGTTGGTCTGTCCGGTTCTCATCTTGGGTGAGTGCTCTATCAACCGGTAGCTGATGCTTTGACCCGCCGGTGTTGTTCCAGATTCCTTTCTGCGTTTCGCTCATGTATTGATTCATGTGCCCTTTCAGCTTATCTGCAATGATGCCTGACAGGATCTTCCATGCTGTGGAGAGGCAGGTTATTGGCCGGTAGATTGGTGTGTGTGTGTGTGTGTGTGTGTGTGTGTGTGTGTGTGTGTGTGTGTATACACAGTAGCATTCTGTGGGGTTTCAACAAGGGCCTTCAGTAATGAACTGCACCCCCCCACCCCCCCAACACACACATACGCCCACACACATACGATCAACATGTCATGTCAATACTTTGTAATAAAGTTTATTAAAATGTAAAAAAAAAAGAAAAAAAAGAAAACAGGCCCCTGGGTTATTCTGTCACCACACAACAAAATTTGATTGGCTGATGATACAATCACTCAAAGTTGTAATCAGTTTGTAACTTCGGACTTCAAGGAAAGGCTAGCAATACACACTATTGCTGGTCGAAGGAACTGTGCTGTGTTTAGATTACATAGGAAATCACTGCTCAGCCCCACGAGAACACAAGTCTTTGAATTCAGACACATTTCAGGGACACTTCAATTAAACTATGAAATTATGATTTTGACTTTGACAGAACTACTACTACTACTACTTTCGGCTGCTCCCATTAGGAGTCGCCACAGCAGATCATCCATTTCCATCTCTTCCTGTTCTCTACATCGTCCTCTGTCACACCAGCCACCTGCATGTCCTCCCTCACCACATCCATAAACCTCCTCTTTGGCCTTCCTCTTTTCCTCTTCCCTGGCAGCTCCATATTCAGCATCCTTCTCCCAATATACCCAGCATCTCTCCTCCACACATGTCCAAGCCATCTCAATCTTGTCTCTCTCGCCTTGTCTCCAAACCGTCCATCCTGAGCTGTCCCTCTAATATACTCGTTCCTAATCCTGTCCTTCTTCATCACCCCCAATGAAAATCTTAGCATCTTCAACTCTGCCACCTCCAGCTGCGCCTCCTGTCTTTTCATCAGTGCCACTGTCTCCAAACCATACAACATAGCTGGTCTCACTACCATCTTGTAAACCTTCCCTTTAACTCTTGCTCATACCCTTCTGTCACACATCACTCCTGACACTCATCTCCACCCACTCCACCCTGCCTGCACTCTCTTCTTCACCTCTCTTCTGCACTCCCCGTTACTTTAGACAGTTGACCCCAAGTATTTAAACTCATACGCCTTCATCACCTCTACTCCTTGCATCCTCACCATTCCACTGTCCTCCCTCTCATTCACACATAGGTATTCCGTCTTGCTCCTACTGACTTTCATTCCTCTTCTCTCCAGTGCATACCTCCACCTCTCCAGGCTCTCCTCAACCTGCACCCTACTCTTGCTACAGATCACAATGTCATCCACAAACATCATCATCCACAGAGACTCCTGCCTGATCTCGTCCGTCAACCTGTCCATCACCATGGCAAACAAGAAGGCTCAGAGCCGATCCTTGATGTAATCCCACCTCCACCTTGAACCCATCTGTCATTCCAACCGCACACCTCACCACTGTCACACTGCCCTCATACATATCCTGCACCACCCCTACATATTTCCCTGCAACTCCTGACTTCCTCATACAATACCACACCTCCTCTCTTGGCACCCTGTCATATGCTTTCTCTAAATCCACAAAGACACTATATATTTTTTTTTCTTTTCTCTAATCCCATTTCCTCTCTTTCCTTGTCTAGAAAAAGACTTTACAAGACATTTTTGTCAAGATCCAACCAGATTTGAATCATATATCTTTATCTTGGTATGGCAGCTTTTCTTTAATATGGCTGTGCAATGATTCTGTTTAAGGGGTTAATTGTCCATGTTCATATTGTAGACCTATGACACCATGATGTTATTTGATACTTGACTGATCCAATGAGTGACGTTAGTCTGGAGTGTGACCTTATTGGTCCATGTGAGTCAACCAACCTATCCAAGATGGTTTCTCCTTTTGTCTGGTAAAACAACCTGATGAAGGTCTGTGTACCGAAACGTTGCTATTAAATCTCTGACTGCAAGCAAAGAAAACACAGTGTGTGGGAGTCTTCTGCTCTGCTGTTGTAGACCCAGGGTCTTCTCCTACGCACCCGCTGACCTACAGGTGTGCAAAACTTCTGCTCTTACAAGTAAACTCTTGAAATAAGTATTATGAGACTTAAAACAACATCAAATAACTTGGCATTTTTTCCCCTTTTTTTTGCAGTGGATGCAATGGCCTTAAGAGAGAAGGGAACTGCACGAACCAAACTGGGATGAAAAGAGGCGCTAATCCAAAGTGATAAATACAAAATAAGATAAAAACGAATAAAGACGTGTTGTGAAACAGCAGAAGTTTCCTACAGTATCAGAAGGGAACTGCACGAACCAAACTGGGATGAAAAGAGGCGCTAATCCAAAGTGATAAATACAAAATAAGATAAAAACGAATAAAGACGTGTTGCGAAACAGCAGAGGTTTCCTACAGTATCAGTGCAGCGAGGTCTTGTGATTGGAGGGTTGGCAGCTGAGATGTTAAATAGACGCTGCACTGAAGTTATCTAGTGTTAACTAACTGGGGTTATATGATATTATTAGACCATGTGAGTAAGCCTTTAACTTCAGTAACTGGTGGTACCCCCTTTAGCAGTATTAAGGTCACCCAGACAGTTCAGCTGGCTTGAGTCCAACATATCTGCTTCGAGGGCTATTGACCTGTTATTTCCTTTTATCAGATCAATCAACTTGATGGGGTCGGGATTTCTTGCATGAACCCCTGGATTCAGATTCTTCAACAGCAAACACAATTCCTCTGTTGCAACTATTCTGATGTAGACTGTCTCATGCCATGTGACTGGCAGCCCGTCCAGGGGAGGCTCCCCGCCTGCCGTCCAATGACTGCCGGGATAGGCTCCTGCATCTCGTGACCCTATGCAGGATAAGCGGCTTGGATAATGGATGAATGGAGGGATGTGTCATGCGTTCATGGTTGTCGACTTGTTGCAAGACATATCTTGTGTGGAGCTGACAAATGGAGACTCTGACATTCTCTCATGGTGTTTGCTGGCACTTTCCAAAATTCATAGTTCTGTGAAGTACGCGCCCCGAGACTGCAAAGAAGGCCTGGAACGAGGCACTGCCGCCATTATGCTTCATTGTTGGGATAAGGTACCTTCATCAGTCATAAAAAATGTCATTTAAGTCAAAGTATACAACTCTCTCCGACATATTTTGGCTTATCCAGTTGGGTGGGTTTTTCCCCCCATATTTTTGAAAGGTGACTATGTAAATTTGGACAGTGGTGGCGTCCTCTTTATTATGCTCCTTTGCACACCATTCTTGTTCCTGTTGTTAGACTTTGAACACTGACATTCACAAAAGCCAGACAGACTTGTGGGTCCTCAGATCTTCCATCTGCTATTCTTTGATACTTTCTGGAATAATAAATGACTTGCTCTTGCAGCGATTATTTTGTTAGATGAAAAGCAACGGCGGTATAAACACATTTGTTTGTCACAGCACACTGCACGAGTCGTATGAAAAATATGTTCAAAACATTAATTGAAGGGCTTTTTTTCCTTTGTAACAGCTGCAGCGAGGATTATCTCACTCTCAGTGTTTCTCACTTGTTTGCAAGAAAAATTAGTTATCTTGTCAAATGAGCTTTTTTTAAACCATGTAAATGTCAACATGCCTTAAAAGCAAATCAGTACAAATCAATACAAGTTCAGGATATCTTACACTGCCAACCTTAAAGAAGATGAGAGCCAACACAACATTTTGATTGGTCATATACAGTTGAATAGGATTCAAGGATGCAAATTGCTATGATTTTTTTTTTTTGGTGGTATGTAATGAGTCCGATAATGTCTCTTGTCCTCTGGCGATAACTAGGCACTCTCTTTCATTTGTGTTGTTACAACTAAATATTGTATGACTACATTCCAGGATGCCTTAAAGCAGCTGCGTTTGTATGCGCTTCCTGAAGTACTGTTTGTACCCTCCTTCGTGGCAGTTACCGCTTTATCACTGGCACAGCTTATGGCCTTGGCGGTGACATGAGAGAGAGAGAGAGAGAGAGAGAGAGAGAGAGAGAGAGAGAGAGAGAGAGAGAGAGAGAGAGAGGAGAGAGAGAGAGAGAGAGAGAGAGAGAGAGAGAGAGAGAGAGAGAGAGAGAGAGAGAGAGAGAGAGAGGAGAGAGAGAGAGAGAGAGAGAGAGAGAGAGAGAGAGAGAGAGAGAGAGAGAGAGAGAGAGAGAGTAAGAAGATAGAGTGAAGAGAGGGAGAAAGAGAGTGGAGAGACAGAGAGAGAAGAGAGAGCGTGGAGAAAGAGAGTGAAGAGTTGAAGAGGGATAGAGTGAAGAGAGAGTGGAGAGAGCATGATGAGATAGAGAGAGTGAAGAGAGAGTGAAGAGAGTGAAGACAAAGAGTGAAGAGAGTGAAGAGAATGAAGACAGTGAAGAGAGAAAGAGTGAAGAGAAAGAATGAAGAGAGAAAGAGAGTGAAGAGAGAAAGTGAAGAGAGTAAAGAGAGAGAGAATGAAGAAAGAGAAAGAGTGAAGACAGAGTGAAGAGAAAGTGAAGACAGAGAATGAAGAGAGAGAAAGTGAGTGAAGAGAGAAAGATTGAAGAGAGAAGAGAAAGTAAAGAGAGAATGGAGAGAGTGAAGACAGAGAAAGTGGAGAGTGAATAGAAAGTGAAGAGAGAATGAGAGAGTGAAGAGTGAAGATGGAGTGTAGAGTGAAGAGAGAGAATGAAGAGAGAGAGAAGACAGAGAAAGAGTGAAGACAGAGAAAGAGTGAAGAGAGAGAATGAAGAGAGAGAGAAGACAGAGAAAGAGTGGAGAGTGAAGAGAAAGTGGAGAGAGAGAATGAAGAGAGAGTGAAGACAGAGAAAGAGTGAAGACAGAGAAAGAGTGAAGACAGAGAAAGAGTGAAGACAGAGTGAAGAGTGAAGACAGAGAATGAAGAAAGAGAGTGAAGAGTAAAGAGAGCGAATGAAGAGAGAGAGAGAGAGAGAGAGAGAGAGAGAGAGAGAGAGAGAGAGAGAGAGAGAGAGAGAGAGAGAGAGAGAGAGAGAGAGAGAGAGAGAGAGAATAATTAGAATTAGTGTTTCTATTTGGACTGCTGTGAGCTATGTGGAGGTTTTGGCATGGTGGCAGGATTTGGGAATATTTTACCTTCATTTGTCAGGCACTGATATTAGCCAAAAAGAAGAAAGAAAAGAAAAGCCTGAGGATGATCAAACGGCTTATCTCAATTTTAACTTTGGCAAGCAGAGAGCTCATTAAAATACCTGTTTCTCTTTCTCTCACCCACCCCCTCTGCTGCCAAACCTCTCCTCCGTATTGTTTCTCAATTTGCTCTGCTTTTGTCGAAAAACAGAGCGTGTTTGACGTCGCCCGTTTGCAGTTGTACAAGCCATGCTCCATTAGCAAGCGTCCTCACAAGGATGGGCAGAGCTTTTTCAGACAACGTCAGATGAAGTTATGCCAAATTTTGCCTCCCCCCCCCTCCCTCCCTCCCTCTCCTCAGAATAAATAAGAGTGGTTTAGGTTCAGTGCATTATAGTTGTTCTTGGTGGTGTTTTGTGTACTTTACTTGCTCTGACTGTGTGTAATGATGACATTAGCATGTTTGGCATTGTCATGCTATTAACATAATGAAGCCGGGTGTTCCCCCAGCGGCCATGGAGGTTTCTGTTTATTTCCTCCTCTGCATGACCAACGCTGTTTACATCATCTTCAGCTCTGCAGAGGCAGTGAATGCATGGGGCAAACAAGAAACATGGTGATGGGGCGTCCGTGTAGCATAGTGGTCTATCCCGTTGCCTACCAACACAGGGATCGCCGGTTCGAATCCCCGTGTTACCTCCAGTTTGGTTGGGGAATAGCGTGACCCTCCCACACGCTACGACCCCCTGGCGAAACTCCTCACTGTCAGGTGAAAAGAAGCGGCTGGCGACAGCACATGTATCGGAGGAGGCATGTGGTAGTCTGCAGCCCTCCCCGGATCGGCAGAGGGGGTGGAGCAGAGACCGGGGCTCAGAAGAGTGGGGTAATTGGCCGGGTACAATTAGGGAGAGAAAAAAAATCCAAAAAAAGAAACATGGCGATAGCAGGAAGCCATGTGTACTTTTTTTTGCTTGGCTCACTTCACCAGTTTAGCTTCATGGAACCTATTCATTCACATTATCAAGTAGAAATCAGTGACTTTTGTCTTCATAACCAAGTCCTCCTCTAAAACAGCCAACGGACAGGAAGCAGCTGCTTATCATACAAAAAAACCAAAGGGCTTTGGGTCTTAGCTAGCTATACGTAATGCTCTTGTCAAATCTGTGTGTGAGACCCATCACAACAAACTACAAATCAAAAATTCATAGGCCCGAGGTCTTCTCCACCCTCACAGATGGCAGCGATGTTTTAACAAGGAAACAGTTGTTAACATGCTCACCGGCCGGCCATATTCTATGCTGCTCTGCAAACTGTCAAAGGAAACAAACATAAGTGTCATTCTCCGGCTGTATAGCTTCAACGCATCCTCATTTGAGACTTGTTCACCACACAAATAGCAATTCATTCAGCTTTCTCCTTTGGGCTATTGTGTTTCTCTCTTATCGTATTAAAACTGACAAACAGGGAGGTCTCGATGATGCCTATTCAAAACTGGGAAAAACTAAAATCTAAAAAATCTGATCAATTACATTAGAAAAGTTTAAAGAATTGTGCTTTTTTTGTTCAAAATTGTTTTCAATGGGGGCAAATAAACTGTTAAAAGTACCGTACTGTAGGACAGCTGGATAGCGTAGCAGTCTATCCCGTTGCCTACCAACACTGGGATCACCGGTTCGAATCCCAGTGTTACCTCCGGCTTGGTTGGGCATCCCTGCAGACACAATCGGCCGTGTCTGTGGGTGGGAAGCCAGATGTGGGTATGTGTCATGGTCGCTGCATTAGCGCCTCCTCTGGTCGGTCAGGGCGCCTGTTCGAGGGGGGGTGGTGGGGGGAATAGCGTGATCCTCCCACGCGCTACATCCCCCTGATGAAACTCCTCACTGTCAGGTGAAAGGAAGCGGCTGGCGACTCCACATGTATGGGAGGAGGCATGTGGTAGTCTGCAGCCCTCCCTGGATCGGCAGAGGGGATGGAGCAGCGACCGGGATGACTCGGAAGAGTGGGGTAATTGGCCGTATCCATTCGGAGAGAAAAAAAATACCCCCCTGTAATTCGAGCCTCAGTGCTGATTAGGAAGCTCTGCTCCTGGGGAGCATCCTCTGCAGCTACGGACTTCGGTGGTGGTGTAAAATGGGTGTGTATGCAGGCATGTGTGTGGGCAAATGTGGACAGAATACATAATCCTACCTGCTGTGTTAGGCATGCTAGTGTACTTGTATGTGCACATCCACGTAAACTTGTGGCCGGCTTCGGTGTGTACTCCCTTCATACTTGTACTGCGTGTGGGATTACTACATGTGGGATTACTACGTGTGGGATTACACTGTTTGAGCTGCGTGTGATGTTTCTACAGGGGGATTGGCCTGTGAGAACTAATGAATGCTCAATAAGACTTGGGAATAGAGGATAGAGACATCTTCCCACACCAAAGGTCCTTTGAAACAAGATTTGCAACTATTCCTCTTCTCACATTCAGCCAGCCTCTATCCCCTACAGACAACACTTCTTCAGATACACAAAAGAACCTTGCAAGAAATAAACACAATGTAATGGCTAACCATTCAATATCACCAAGGGAGCTAATGCCTATATTCCAAAGCCATGAAGTGCTCCTCCTATCATCCGCAAGCCATGGGGCCTCCATAATGGGAAAGAGGAGGCAAAAATAGTCATCAACAAATTACCAGCCTCCTGTTTCATTTGTGGAGACAAATGTATCGACGGGGAGGCTGTCATTTTGCACAATTTGAGTCTGCAAACGAGACGGCTCTTGCCACATGGCTGAATGGTGGGCAGCTGAAGAGCTTGTTGTTGCATGCTTGGCTGGTGGCGCTTCATTAGGAGGAGGTACCGTGGCCTGTTAATTACTCAGCCTGCTAGGATAATATTCCAGTTACAAGTGAGGGAGCACAGAGTATTGTAGGAAATGGAAGGAAAAAAAATGACTCAGTTATGTGTAGATCATTTCAGCAGCATTGGTGATTTTAAAGCACATAGTGAAATGGACAAGAGAAATGTTAAGGAAGTACAATGTGCAACTACGGTCAAGAGTTGAACATCAACTGATAATATCCAGGGCATGCTCCTCGTGCTCCGGCCTATAAAACCAACAGGATGCCTCAGTAGTAAGACGGCTATCTTTTCATGACTCGTCTTATTAAATGTCATACTTGATTGGTAGCAGTCTCTGCCACAGCCCTCGTAGCAACCATCAATCACTAACAAAACCCTCCTCATCACAGATATCAGTCGCATCAATTTAAGAGATTATCAGGGTAGAAGTGCTGCAAAGAGTGCACAAATGCACAGGGCCTTGATTGGTTTAATCTATCAGTCACATCCCGTTTGAATACCAAGCTGCATCTATCTCTACTCATAAAACGAGGCACGGTGGTCCAGTGGTTAGCGCTGTCGCCTCACAGCAAGAAGGTCCTGGGTTCGAACCCTGGGGTTGTCCAACCTAGGGGAGGTTATCCCAGGTCGTCCTCTGTGTGGAGTTTGCATGTTCCCCCCCATGTCCGCAGTGGGGTTTTCTCTGGGTGCTCCGGTTTCCTCCCACCATCAAAAAAGACATGCATGTTAGAGTTAATACTCCTGTCTGTGCCCCTGAGCAAGGCAATGGAAAGAAGAACTGGAGTTGGTCCCTGGGTGCTGCACGGCGGCTGCCCACTTCTCCTAGCTACACAGCTAGGATGGGATGAATGTAGAGAGGAATTTCCCCACAGTGATTAATATAGTATATCAAAATAAAAATTTAAAAAAGCATTGTTTAAGTATCTGGTTATCTATTTATTTATCTATCTATTTATTTATTTTTATTGACGTATCACTGACGTATCACATGCTGGTTTACTCTTGCCAAGTTCGTCATCTTTATCCCCTGTACTTCTGACTTATAATAAGGCCTTCCTCTACTGATTGTGCTCAGTACCCTTCCCTGGAACCCACACTGAGGACACCGGCATAGTGCCATTTATCTACATCCTCCCCTTTTATGATTAACATAGTGCTTTTTAATTGCACCATGCAGGCCCAAGAGCACAAACCCCCACCTCAACCCCCACCAACCTCCCAAAAAAAAATTGGACGTTCATCAATGTATCTTGGCTCTCAGAAAAAGCTTGGGGTGCCTTTTGATCATTTGATTCCTCACATCCTCTAGAGCCCCCTCCTGGACTTCTAACCGCCGATGAATCTTACAAAACAACCCTCTGAACCCTCGACAGCTTCCCTCAATTCACGAGGGTATGGCACACACGTTATTCGAGACACTCACTCACGGCGAATACCCATCTTGGTGCAGTCAGCAGCATCGGTGCCTGCAACACTGCCCTCTCCCCCCTCTCATCCATTACCACCGTCTTATGGCTTCTTTCCTCCGACTCAGTGGAGGGGGGTCCCAATTCTCTCAGCAGCTTTTTTTGTTCCTTTTCTTGTCTCTCCTTTTATTTCCATGCTGTGGCCCTCTTGCTCCGTGGCCAGCCTCTCTCAAACATCCAAATGGCATGTTAGAGAGAACTTGACTTCTGAAGTCTGTAGCCTGCAATTACCTCAGCCACACGCGGACCGAGCAACAGAGCTACCCATTCACAGTGAAGTGGCTTTTCAGCATGACCATTACTTCAAGATGCTTCACCCGCACGGGGCTTTACACCGAGAGCTAAAAGTCTCTTCATGAAAGGATAGGTATCACTGGAAATATAGGTTGAAAGTCAAATGCAGACAAGGTGACTTTTTTTTAAAGTCCAGACTGGCAGCACGATGGAACGAGAGAAGAGCGTAAATAAAGTAAGATACAAGAGTGGCGTGATGGTTTGTTACTGCCCCCTCGTCTCCAGCGTAAGATTTTTATCATTTTGGAGTATCAATTGGCTATCAAAAGGATATAGCTGGAATATCAAGAGGATATGGCTCAGATTATTGCTCTATTCTAACCTAAAAAATCAGCTGGGGGGGGGGGGGTGTCGCGGTCGTCGAGGAGCAGATTCAAACTTACCGACAGGATTTAGTTCCCGCCCCCAATGTGAATGTTCCCCCGAGCCGCTGCACTAGAATCACCAACACCACACGACCGAACAAACATACTTCACATGCACAGAAACAAATCAACCGCGGAAGTGCAGTCAGATGAAGACCAGATTCATCTGAACCTTGGATTGTCTCAGCAATTCCCCTGACTTCACCAAAGCAATATAACATGGCGGAAAAGTGAAATTTTAGCAGTGTTTGGCAAATGTAATAAATTGCCTGGAAAATTTTGAATGAAAAACACCCCTCTCTGAATGGCAAAGGAATATCCATCCATCCATCAATCCATCCATCATCCAAACTGCTTATTCTGCTCTCAGGGTCATGGGGATGCTGGAGCCTATCCCAGCAGTCACTGGGCAGCAGGCGGGTAGACACCCTGGACAGGCCGCCAGGCCATCACAGGGCCAACACACACACACACACACACACACACACACACACACACACACGCACCTAGGGACAATTTAGTACAGCCGATTCACCTGACCTACATGTCTTTGGACTGTGGGAGGAAACCGGGGCACCCGGAGGAAACCCACGCAGACACGGGGAGAATAGGCAAACTCCACGCAGAGGGAGACCTGGGACGACCCCCAAGGTTGGACTACCTCGGGGCTCGAACTCAGGACCTTCTTGCTGTGAGGCAACCACGGTAACTACTGCACCACCGTGCCGCCGCATAGGAATATTCCACTTCAAAAACAAGTTGAAAAAAAAAATGTTAAAAAAAAACTGACCGGGAGTGCAAGTTAGAGTATCATAAAAATCAACTGGGATCACAAAGTTAAACTTCATTTGGATTTGTGTTGGAATTTGGACCGGCACTTGTGACCCGCACCGCGGGCAGCAAAAGCGTTAACAATATCTCCTTACCTTTCAGGTCCAGGTTGCGGGCTCCATTGGAGTGCTGTGTAACGGTGCGCGAATCGATCTTAAGGGTATGTACATTGTTGGCGTCCCGGGACACCACCACGTTGTGCCATTGGTTGTCATTGAGCGGCTTATCCGAGTTGCCCTTCATCAGCGACGGCCCGTTGCCAAGGTCGAAGACGTAGTGGACGTACCTGTGGGAAAAGAAGAGGTCGGCATGAGGACTGTATGTATGTGCAGCAGCGACTAACTTCCTGTGTGTCTAATCTTAATTACAAATCTTTTTTTTTATTTTTTTTTTACAGACGTGCTGGAGGGGAGGAAGATCATCAGAAGGCCCGTGGCGAGTCGGGCTCTTTGATTCTGTGAAAAGTCCCTGTCAATAATCCAATTTCTCTGCAAACTGGGGACGATTCTTGCGGCAGTGTGACTTCAGAAGTCATATTTTCCAATCAGAACGCCGTTCCCGCTGATGACATGCAACACTGATGACAGGACGCAATCTACACAGCACTCAGGTGAGGCGACTGAAGATGAAAAAACATACCTTCCCCTGCTATCACACTCACGCTTTCCCTCTCTCTCACTTAGTGTGCGCCTCCTTCTTCGCCCACGCTCTCTGATTACGTCTCTGTCTCTCGCCTCCTCGGCTGTTTCCTGACACATTTTGGGGAGGTCAGATATTTCCTCAACTCTGGAGACGCTGCATGATGCCACAGCTCTGGAGTTCTTCTTTGTGTACCTCTCAGTTTGACATGGAAATATAGAACTTCCTGTTGAGCAAGAGCCCGTTTGCCCGCTGGGCAGACGAGGTGGCACTTCTTCTTCGTGCACACAAAGATGGCTGTGTTTTGTGTTATTTGGTTGTGGCTATTGTGGCTGTGTTTCACCCAGGCTATGTGTTTATTCTGCTTCCAGCAATAAGCAGTTTTCTTAGCTGCATTTCAAGAGCAAACATGCATCTTGACTGTGGTGTTATCTGTAACATTTCACTTTATTTCAGGTTATTCCAACTAGTCATTTCTTTTTTTGGGGGGGGGATTCACCCCCCTTTTTTTCTCCCCAATTGCATCCGGCCAATTATCCCACTCTTCCGAGCAAGCCTGCTCGCTGCTGCACCCCCTCTGCCGATCCAGGGAGGGCTGCAGACTACCACATGCCTCCTCCCATACATGTGGAGTCACCAGCTGCTTCTTTTCATCTGACGGTGAGGAGTTTCACCAGGGGGACGTAGCGCGTGGGAGGATCATGCTATTCCCCCCAGTTCCTCCTCCCCGAACAGGCGCCCTGACCAAACAGAGGAGGCGCTAGTGTAGCGACCAGGAAACATACCCACATCCAGCTTCCCACCTGCAGACACGGCCAATTGCGTCTGTAGGGACGCCCGACCAAGCCAGAGGTAACACGGGGATTTGGACCGCCGATCCCCATGTTGGTAGGCAACGGAATAGACCGCTACGCTACCCGGACACCCCATACTAGTCATTTCTAGCTTCACCAGGCTGTTACTTCAAATCACTGAGTAATTTACAGGTCACAGTAACGCCCTCGTTTTGCTTATTTTATCACGTGCTGTGAATGGATTGTAAAATGTAGATTTTTTTTGACACCCTCTAAGTTAATATTCCCCCCAAGCTCTGCTTCTCAACTGCTTTACACCCTGTGTGCAAAACTTCCATTGAACTGATTCGTGGTTTCAGCCAACCGTGAATCATAACAGCACTGAATCACATCCCCCCTTACTGAGGTGCACTGCAATAGGTAATGAAGAGGTTTCACTAAATTATTGTATGGTTCATGTACATGAAACGTAATCAATTTAGCATTTAATCACAGCCAGTAATTGTATTTTATATGCACAACACACACACACATACACACACACACACACATTTCCTCACACTATCTCTCTCGCTCACTCATACACACACCGACACTGTCATGGAAATGATCTGTACCACAGTTTGAACATCTGGTCATTTCCATCTAAGGGAAGCCATTTTACACAGAGTTATACAACCTCCCATCCCTCCGTATCATGAATACAAGATCTCCTTTAAAGGGGATCTGGCCAACATAAGCATAGAGAAATTGATGCAGAATGAATAAAAGATTCCTGTTCTTTCACAACACACGTATTCCCTGCCATAGACCCACACATGTTCTCTTCTTGTGCACGAGCTCATGCGTATCAACATATCATGAAGGGTCCAGCCGGATCCTAGGGGGTTTTCCTTTTGTGTAAAAATCCATATGCCTATGGGGCCCAAGAAACATAATTCATGCTAGATGTCAAAACATGAGGGCATTAAAAGCCTTGGATACACAAGGTACACTGAACTCCACTTAGGAATTTCCCTGCTGCACCAACAAGAACATTTCTGGGGTTTGCAACTTTTTGTATGGTATTGTTAACTTTGAGGAGTCTCAATAAAACTTTTTTAAGGAGAAACAGTTCGTGTTCGAGTTTTTCTCAAGACCACAACTCTAAAGAACCCATTTTGGCATTGAAGGCGCCCCCCCCACCAACAGTAAACCATTTTAGTTGGTAGAAACCCTCCCCAAAAACAAAACTATTTTAGCTGGAACGGCTTTGCAAATGTTGACTGGTGGCCTCTGTTAAGTAGACTAAACCTCTACTTCCATGGAAGCGCCATAAACTCAAGTAGTACCGCATGCATTGTTTTACAACCAGGTCAATACCGGGAAAACTAAATGACTGTTTTGCACTGCTTGCTTTCCTACAATTTTGTTTTTAGATTTTTGCCCCGTTCTCCCCAATTGTACTTGGCCAATTACCACACTCTTCCGAGCCGTCCCGGTCGCTGCTCCACCCCCTCTGCCACCCCCTCTGCAGACTACCACGTCCCCTTTAATACATGTGGAGCCACCAGCCGCTTCTTTTCACCTGACAGTGGGGAGTTTCACCAGGGGGACGTAGCACGTGGGAGTCAACTGACTATCTCTATATTGTCATTCATTCCTGTTTGTTATATTGTCATTCAGTCATGTTTGTTATATTGTCATTCAGTCATGTCTGTTATATTGTCATTCAGTCATGTTTGTTATATTGTCATTCATTCCTGTTTGTTACATTGTCATTCAGTCATGTTTGTTAAATTGTCATTCAGTCATGTCTGTTATATTGTCATTCAGTCATATTTGTTATATTGTCATTCATTCCTGTTTGTTACATTGTCATTCAGTCATGTTTGTTACATTGTCATTCATTCATGTTTGTTATATTGTCATTCAGTCATGTCTGTTATATTGTCATTCAGTCATGTTTGTTATATTGTCATTCATTCCTGTTTGTTACATTGTCATTCAGTCATGTTTGTTATATTGTCATTCAGTCATGTGTTATATTGTCATTCATTCCTGTTTGTTACATTGTCATTCAGTCATGTTTGTTAAATTGTCATTCAGTCATGTCTGTTATATTGTCATTCAGTCATATTTGTTATATTGTCATTCATTCCTGTTTGTTATATTGCCATTCAGTCATGTTTGTTACATTGTCATTCAGTCATGTTTGTTATATTGTCATTCAGTCATGTTTGTTACATTGTCATTCAGTCATGTCTGTTATATTGTCATTCAGTCATGTTTGTTATATTGTCATTCAGTCATGTGTTATATTGTCATTCATTCCTGTTTGTTACATTGTCATTCAGTCATGTTTGTTAAATTGTCATTCAGTCATGTCTGTTATATTGTCATTCAGTCATATTTGTTATATTGTCATTCATTCCTGTTTGTTATATTGCCATTCAGTCATGTTTGTTACATTGTCATTCAGTCATGTTTGTTATATTGTCATTCAGTCATGTTTGTTACATTGTCATTCAGTCATGTCTGTTATATTGTCATTCAGTCATGTTTGTTATATTGTCATTCAGTCATGTTTGTTATATTGTCATTCAGTCATGTGTTATATTGTCATTCAGTCATGTCTTATATTGTCATTCATTCAGGTCATTCATTCTCTTGTAATGTGTGAGTCATAACTTACAAATTACAGCAGGTGATAATGTATGTTATTTCTTGTGTTCGTTTACTTAAAACAAAGGGTTGACATGTATTCGAGTGAGTATACGTTCCAGTCCATTAGTTAACTATTTGGACTTAGGTAGCATACTGCTATCAGATCCTGGAGTACATTTCCTGTTACAGTACAATTTGAATCTGGTCTCATCTTAATTTATTTCTATTTAAAGAGGGACAAATAGGTACTTGGTTACATACTGAATAAGGAAAAAATTGACAGCTATTCTCCCCAGTTCCCCCTCCCCCCCGAACAGGCACTCCAACCGACCACAGTAGGCGCTAGTGCAGCGACCAGGACACATACCCACATCCAGCTTCCCACCCGCAGACATGGCCAATTGTGTCTGTAGGGATGCCTGACCAAACCGGAGGTAACATGGGGATTTGAAGTGCCGATCCCCATGTTGGTAGGCAACGGAATAGACTGCCATGCCACCTGGACACCCTTCCTACAACATTTTAACTGCGATCCTGAAATGGCTCATAACTAGCACTAACATTCTAAGGGTTTCATCTCACCCCTTGACCAGCTCCACGACGATAAAATCGCTCCCATCTCCGGAGTTGAAGAGCATCAGGCCGTCGGGCGTGGTGGTCTTAAACTGAAAGAAGAGGTGCATGGAGGCGTAGGCCTGCAGCGTGGCTAGTGCCAAGTAGCTGCCTTTCGTTCGAAACGTCACCGGGTCTGCGATGATGTGGCGCATGCCGAAGCGGGCGTTCAGCTCGCAGTAGGAGATGTCTCCATTTTTACACTGGTCCAGGTAGGCCACCCCGTTGAAAGTCAAGCCCTGGAGGTGGCCGATGAAGTTGGAGGGCACCACGGAGATGAAGCGGCGCTCGGTCATGATACCCGTCTCTATGTTGTGGAACTCAAGACGCGTGTGGGCTCCGGTCATTTGGCCTAAAAGATGAAGGACGCAGAAAGCGCAGAGGGAGCATATATCAAAAACACCAATAACTTATTTAAATTATTTCTAATTGGGCACTAGAATCATAACAAGTTGGCTGTGTGTTGAGATTATTTGAATGGTAGGAATGTGAAAGATTTTAAAATGCTGTGGAAAAACACGTGGTTTAATATTACCTGAGGCAACTGTAATATCAAATTATGGCTAATATGATTTATGCCTCAGAACTCGTTAATGCCATCAGGGGTTACGGAGCATATGAAATAGCACTCTGACTGAAAAGTAATGTCTGCTTCTGACATGATTACAATGCAAAAACAGAGACCATGACAAAATGTTGGAAACAGTGCAAATGAACAGCTTATGACATGCCTGCAATGTGTATAAAGTTCACTAACGACAGTATGTTAAGATGAGTTTTATGCTCAGTGGAAAATACCTGAATGGTTAAACTTTCTTCTACAGAATACATTCATGCAACCATTTTGGGGAGGGGGACCCTCTACAAATACATTTTTGTGGGCAGTTTCTTGAATTTGTTCCAAACTGCATAATTAATGTGCGTCTACTATGAACTGGGCAGTAATACGCTTGGCAAGATACCGATTATGTCCTCTCTGTCAAAGCTCGACCCAGTCCTTGCAGGGCCTAGCATACAGGGTTTTAGTCTTCTTTTTTTTTCTTTCCATAATCCAGTTTGTCAACCAGTCAGAGCCGCCTCATCTTGGCTTGTTACTTCACAGGGTCATTCTTCGCCTCGGGCCTCTGTACGCCCACGCTCTCTTTCCTCACCTATCACATCTCTCTCTCACACCTTTCACTCATTCTTTGCCCTCCCACCCAATTGCCCAAGGGCTGGATAGGGTGGATTTTCATAATGCCACCTCTTCTGTTGACCTTTCATCATTTTATCGATGATATCTTCGTAGGTGGCTGGCCCATATCCCTTCTGTTGACATTATAGCCGCTCGGATCCAAATTCACAGACACTAAAGCCTTGGATAAGGGCTTGATTTGTAATTTCTCTTTAAAGCTCAGTGTTCCTGCATATCTTTAGGACAAGCGTATAGACGCCTGCCAGCATGAGTCATAACTCAGTTATATGTAGTTAACATGGTCAGTCAAATCAGGCTCACAAAACACAGACCATTTAAAAAAAATTTAACTGATGAACCAGTATGTGGCTAGGAATGTGGCTAGGAATGTACTATGCAGCATGAGGTGTGTGGTGCATTTTGAGCAACACACAGTCATCATACCCTATCATTGCAAAACCACTGCTTCTCCACGCAGATCCTGGATCCATGAGCCCACTAACCTTCTACAGTGACATTGTCCACAGACAGCTGCAGGTTCTTGCCTCTGCGCACCACCTTCACCATGTGCCACTCATTATCATTCAGTTTCTGCCCCGCATACAGCATCTCGGGTCCTTTACCTGAGGTGGAGTGGAGAGAAGTATGTATGTCACCCAGACGCACAGCAGGCGGCACACTTGCTCACATACACATGCAGGGCTCAGATGGATCTCAATTCTATTTTGGGAGAAAACCTGCGTGTTTGGCGGGGGGCAGCATGCCGAAAGACGCCTGTGCACGCACGCACGCACGCACACACACACGCACGCACACACACACACACACACACACAGAGAATCAGAATCAGAATACTTTATTTATCCCGAGGGGAAATTGAGTTCTATTACAGACACTCACGCTCTAATAACTAAAAACTAACAAGAGCAATCTCCAAGACAAGGATGTTGTCATTATTGCCTCATGCCAACCTATTTTCCTATGATCTGATTCTTCAACACAGTTTTGATATGATTGGGTTATTGCTTCCCTTAAATGAAGCTTCCCCATCCGACTATACTTATGCCCATGTAGCTCGGGATAATAAACAAGGTGGGGGTGTTGCCTTAATATATAGGTCTATTTTCAAGCTGACATCTAGACTTGAATCTAAACTCCAGTCCTTTGAAGCTCTTATTCAAAGTCCATCCCCTTCAGCCATGAATAGACTGCTCAGACCAGACTGTGATACTCTATCAGCCTACTGGCTCTTACTCATGATTTCTTGAAGAATTTGTCTCAGGTCTTGTTACTGATTCTGATGAGATTCTAATTCTTGGTGATTTAAATATTCATCTGAACAAGGCTGCTGATTCTCTAAGTAAAGCCTTTCTGGCACTAGTTGATACTTTTGGGTTCGCTCAGTTTGTTCAAGAGTCGACTCATTGCAGTGGTAACACCCTTGATTTGGTTTTATCTAAAGGGATAGCTGTTTCTGATCTGAATGTCTTGCCAACTACATCTGCTGTGTCAGATCATTTTCTCATCAAATTTGAAGCATTACTGGCCTGTCCAGTTGATGTCGGCACAGATGTAATTGCCACTCGCCACATTGGTCCATCCACTGTAGCTGCATTTGGCCAGCAGCTGCCTGAAGTCTTGGCTCCTTTCGCTGTACTGACTGATTATGTTGAAAATTTCACTAGTAACTAAATATGGCCCTCTCTAGTAGACTCCTTGATTCAGATGCACCCCTCACTACCACAGCTAAGCGACTAAAGAGGCCTACACCCTGGTTTAACGATGAGACACGTGCTCTTGAGCGGGACTGCAGGACACTGGAACGACAATGGTGAAAATCAAAATTGGAAGTTTTTTTTACCTATTGTGGCATGAGTGTTTATTGAAATACAAACGTGCTTTATCTGCTGCAAAAGCAGCGTATCTCTTTCGATTAATCAATATTAATAAACATAACCCCAGATTTATCTTTGACACTGTATCTAAACTTACTAAAAAGCAGCCATCAATTAGCTGCTCATCATTCACAGCCCATGAGTTTCTAGACTTTTTCTGCAATAAGGTTGATAAGCTCATAAACAAAATTAGCTCTTCAACTCCAGCTACTCCTGTAGATCCTGTCTTACCAAATTCATATCTATACAATGAGTCACTGATAGTCCCTGTTATTACAGCTTTTGAGATGATCTCTCTTGATACTTTGACTAAGCTCGTGTCAGTTTCTAAACCAACTACTTGCCTACTTGACCCCTTACCAACAAAACTTTTTAAAGACCTCTGGCCTTTCCTGGGACCTACAATGCTAGACATTGTTAATTTGTCACTTACTACTGGTACTGTTCCCAACAGTTTTAAGACAGCCATGGTCAAACCTCTACTTAAAAAACTGCACCTCAATCCAGGGTCTCTTAATAACTAACGACCAGTCTCTAATCGTCCATTCTTTTCTCAAGTATGAGAGAGAGTTGTGTATCAACAACTTTCGACACATATAGAAGAAAACCATCTATATGAACCTTTTCAATCGGCTTTCAGGGCCTGTGCTCTGACCAGAGTGGTGAACGATCTTCTACTTGCTATGGACTCTGATTCCACTTCCGTGCTTCTACTACTGGGACCTCAGCGCAACTTTGACACCACTGATCACTGTATACTATTAGACAGAATAAATTATAATTTTGGTGTCTCTGAGTTAGCTCTCTCTTGGCTCAAGTCCTACTTATCTGGAAGAACACATTGTGTCTGCTATAATAATATTACATAAAAATTCCGTCACATTAGATATGGCGTACCTCAGGACTCAGTTCTAGGCCCTCGACCTTTCTCTATTTATATTTCACCACTTGGCCAAATTATGCGCAGTCATGGAATAAAGTTCCATTACTATGTTGATGATACTCAGCTGTAATGTGCCTATAAGGGCTGATGATCATACTCAAATGACTAATTTAGAAGCCTGCTGGGCTGCTGTGAAAAATTGGATGTCACCAAGTTTTCTGCTTTTAAATTCAGATAAAACTGAGATGCTGGTCATTGTCCCTGCTAGACACAGACACCAATTTGATCAAGTAACAATAATAATCAAAAACTCTGTGATTACAAAGGGTGGGAGCCAAAAATCTTGGTGCTATGTTTGATCCCAGCCTTTCCTTTGACAAGCACATTAAAGAAATCACCAACACTGCCTTTTTTCACTTATATAACATAGCTAAAATTCGGTCTTTCTTGTCAATGGCTGATGCAGAGTCTCTAATACATGCATTTGTTTCATCCAGTCTATATTATTGTAATGTTCTGTTTTCAGGTCTGCCACATGCTAGTGCTAAAAATCTTCAATGGTTCAGAATGCTGCAGCTAGAATTCTAACTGAAACTGGAAAATTTGACCATATTACACCAATTTATATGTCTCCATTCATTAGCTTCCTATCCATGTTAGATCAGACTTCAAGGTGCTTCAGCTGACTTATAAAATCCTAAATGGGCTTGCCACATCTTAACTGTCTGATCTCTTTAAACCATACATTCCATCTCCAGCTCTTCGCTCCCAACATACAGGGCTCCTGTGTGTACCCAAAGTTAAAAAGAAGTCAGCTGGTGGCAGGGCCTTTTCCTATCGGGGCCTGTTCTTGTGGAATAACCTGCCTGCCATCAGACAATCAGAGTCTGTTGAGTCTTTTACATCCAAACTTAAAACTCATCTTTTTGCCTTAGCCTACAATTAGTTGCCTTTAAGTTGAGTGCTTCACAACTTGTAATTCATGGCGGGTCAGTTTCTGTCTCAATGAATTTACCAAGCACTATCCTGCCTATGAGGTTATAGCATATAGATTATTGATTATTGCAAACTTTTCTTCTCTCACGTCTTTTCTCTCTCTCCAAATGTCTTCTTTCTCTTCTTCTGTGTGTGTGAATGGTGTGATGTGAGTTTCCCTTGTGTGCACGTGTAGTCTGTCCTCCTCCCAGGTCTCCATGGTGATAGTGGTTGCTACCTGGAAACTGCTTGACATCCCCCTCATCACATTTTCTTTTTATAGGCTTATAAATCCACATAATTTTGTTATGCTGTTTCAATATTATATCCTTCTCTCACTCAGACGTGTGACTAATGTGTGTGTGTTTTTTTTTTGTCTACATGGTGATGGTGGTTGCGTGGCGTGGGTTCTGGGCTGTTCCGGTGGCATCTGGACACTGCTCAGCATTCTCCTCATCAGATTCTTCATATATTTTATAATTCCATTATAATTCTGTTGTCTTCTTTCAGTGTTGTATTATGTAAATTGGGTAAACACAACATCCATTGCACATTGTCCGTCTTGGGAGAGAGATCCCTATGTTGCTCTCCCTGACGCTTCTTCCTAATTTTTCTCCATTAAAGTGTTTTTTTAGGGAGTTGTTCCTAATCAGATGAGAGGGTCTAAGGATATTGCGTTGCTGTAAAGCCCCCTGAAGCAAATTTGTAATTTGTGATATTCGGCTATACAAATAAAATGGACTTGACTTGACTTGATTGTCTCTGAAGTGGTGGTGGATTATGGTTCAGACAACTGATTATGCACCTGTGCTCATACTCTAGCTCAGCCTGAATAATGACCGATGGCAACAACCTACAGCCCCACCACCACAGAAGGTTTCTGTTCCATTGATCTTACTGCATTAGTCAAGGTGGTTTGGGCTGCATTCAGACCGAATCAGGCAATGCATGAAAAACGCCAATTCTTCAATTCATTTGTATGAGGGTAGTGCATTTAGGCTGCGGCAGTGCATACCGCAGGGGGCTTCAGTAAAAAATTAAAAAATGCAGCGGCCATCTGGCAAGTGGTAGAACCAGAATCACCTTTTAAATGGAATGCAACCCAATGCCACGCCAAAGTGGCCAATCACGTAAGAGACCAGTGTAGAACCTGGGTAACCCCTAAATTTAGACACTGATTGGCTGACACTGAAGTCTTTGCAGGCCTGGGTGATTGCTTGTTGCAAGAGGTAGACATGTTAGGAGGAAGGAATTACAAATAACCATCACGCTTTGCTACTGGCTGTCAGACAATCTTGAGGGTTAAAACATTCCATGGGTGTGTACATACAATTGTGCCCATAGTAACAATTGATACATGAGGACCCAGAGCTGTACAACCCTGCCATGAGGGAGTATAAAGGCGTTAATCACCGTAAATTCTTTCTTTTGCGCCCCCCCCCCTTTTCTCCCCAATTGTACCCATCAAATTATCCCACTCTTCCGAGCTGTCCCAGTCGCTGCTCCAACCTCTCTTCCGATCCGGGGAGGGCTGCAGACTACCACATGCCTCCTCTGATAAATGTGGAGCTGCCAGCCGCTTCCTTTCACCTGAAAGTGAGGAGTTTCGCCAGGGGGATGCAGCGTGTGGGAGGATCACACTATTCCCCCCAGTTTCCCCTCCCCCCTGAACAGGTGTTCTGACCGACCAGAGGAGGCGCTAAGTGCAGTGACCAGGACAAATACCCATATCCGGCTTCCCATCCGCAGACACGGCCAATTGTGTCTGTAGGGACGCCCATACAAGCCAATGGTAACACAGGAATTCGAACCAGCGATCCCCGTGTTCGTAGGCAATGGTATAGACCGCCACGCCACCCGGAAGCCCCGTTTGTGGTTTAATGGCTGTTGGCAAAACACTTTTAGTTACATAACCACTTTATGGATTAGGGGGTTAAAGTTCACAACATGACGTCACACAAATGGGCAAGTAGTGACACGCCCACACCTCCGCAGACTCCTGGGGTAAGGTGCCGGATTGCTGGATTCAGTGTGAATGCGGCCTTACACAGGCAACATGGCGACCAATGACGGATGACTGCTGCTAATTATGCAACAACAGCCTGCAAACGGCACACCTCTCGTTTACGCCGCTCCTCCACGTTCAATAAGTGTAATCTTCAAACGGGAGACAACAGAAGACAAGCCCACGTGACATGTTGGGGAAATGTAACGGGGGGGGGTTGAACAGAAAGAGGAAATGTGCCTTTGTTGATGTGATCACAGGCTTTCTCCTGACTGATCCGAGACAAAGCAAGAAAGTACAAGCAGGGCGAACAGAATTAACTGCATTTTAATAAACGGCAAGCTCTTCAATGAATGATCACTCCATCCTCTTTTGTCTCTATGGTGATGAGTAGTTTTGTCTACAGTGTAAAAAAGTCTTTTCACAAAAAAAAAAAAACCTGCTCTAGCTGGATCTCACCAAGGACAGCAACGGGATTAAATAACCAAGAGAAAGCAAATCAAATCAGAGAGCCAGAGACAGCTGGCGGTCCGCGGCGATTGCTATAGGAAGTCAACATGGGAAGCTTTCACAGAGGAATCGTCACCTCTGTTCCAGCATATACAGAGCTGTGGAAAGCCCTCCAACGGTTCCTTTACGTGGAGAACCAGACAGCTTAACTGCTCATCCCAATGCCGCCCCTCTCACCAACCCCACATCTGCATTTCACTTCTCCCAATTTCCTCTCTCTTCTCCTCTCTTCCCTCGCTCTCCTGCGCTACTGAATGAGACAGTTTGATGCTGTGGCATTTGGCGTTGCAAAAATGCTTATTAGTGCCCTATTTACATAAGTACCCTTTCAAAGTGGGGCTATTTATATCCTTGACAGTGAAACAGCCTTATTACACTAAAATTTGAGGGACTTGTCAGAAGCAGCGAGTGACAGTGCAAAGTGTGGATTTTGAAGAAAGGAATCCTTCCCTCAGTGCGGCGTGACGAGTTGGTGTGAGTCACGGCGAGGTGGCGGGATGGCTGGTAGCTGCTGGTAGCTGTGCCAGGGTGTGTTTACAGAGTAGAAGAAGAAACATGCCCTTGGTTGGTACATGAGTATGGACCTTTTTTTTTTTTACTACTTTATTAATCCCCCCTGGGGAAATTCTTTCTCTGCATTTAACCCTGTGATTTATGTTGTTTTTTTTTCTTTCCCTTTTGCATCTGTCCAAGTCGGAGAATACTGCTGGCGTCGTGTGTGGCTGCCGCTTCTCCCTCTCGTAGCCTCCCTTCCCGTCCACCCGTGTAAGTCTGTGTTATGTTTATCTGTCATCTTGTTTCACCCTGTTTACTGTAAAGCGACTTTGAGTATTAGAAAAGTGCTATATAAGTTTCATTTATTATTATTATTATCATTAACCCATCCTAGCTGTGTAGCTAGGAGCAGTGGGCAGCCGCTGTGCAGCACCCGGGGACCAACTCCAGTTCTTTTCCCATTGCCTCGGTCAGGGGCACAAACAGGAGTATCAACCCTAACATGCATGTCTTTTTGATGGTGGGGGAAACCGGAGCACCCGGAGAAAAACCACCGCATACATGGGGAGAACCATGCCACCTTTGTCTTAACCTTGTCTTGGTCGACTTGGTCTCAAGTCCATACTCTAGAGTTCTCAGTCCCTTCTCGGACTTCATACAGTGACTTGAACTTGACTAGATCTCAGACAAAGTAGACTCATGGTAATTTTTCAAGACCGCTCGACTAAGAGGCTTCATTTTGGAAAGGAATATCGATCTTCCCCTGAGGAGATCAATCAATTGCAATCTAATCTAATTTGTTTCATTTTTTATTATTATTAATTCCCGTCTCAAACATGGTCAGGGTGTTTAACTTGCACTATTCTGTTGTCAGTCTTTACCGACATTTTGGCTCCACTGGTGTTGAGTTGGACTTGCTATCTTAAAGTCTTGGAGTTGACTAAAACTCGATAATCTTCGGTATTGGAAGAGAGTTAGGGTCAGCGAGGCGTAGACGACGTGGAAGCAATACCGGGTCTGATCCCATGTAAGAGCACTACGCTAACCGCAAAAAGTTACAGAAAAAAGTTTCAAAAACAAAAAATATAGCAACAAAAGTTTAACACAAAGGATTACAAAAGAATACGTGGTAAACTGACGTGCAGCGGCTTTCACAATGTTCTGGCTCCCTTGCGGTCTTTGAACGTTGCTTGCTTGATGAGCGTTCAACTCATCAGCAGAAGCTGAAAACACAAGCCCAAGTGTAAAGAGAAAAACGAGGATGCAGAGGGAAGGAGAAAGTCTTAAAAACCAGAGCAGGAGCATAGCCCTGGTTGCACAAGAAAAAAGAGCCAAGAAGGGGAGGGAGTGCTCAAAAGGTATAAACAACTTTTATAGTTTTAGGTGGATGTTCAATGAAACATGACACTTTTGTGGGCTACTTGAAGAATGCTCATGTTCCTTTGTTTGAGCAAGACCGTCTTATCTTCAAATGAAGAAGAATGGTCTTGTTGAAAAAGAATGATCTTGTTGAAGAATGAAGAAGAATGATCTCGTTAATGTCCTATCTAGGGAGGATATCTGAAGGCTACATATTTTTAATTAGCCTAGATACCCTCTCATTTCTGTCATAAATGTTGACACATCATGTAATTCAATGGGCAAACACTTCACTGCCACCATCCTCCACTTCACAGGTCCCAATCTGCCTCAGAGGGTCAAAATCATATGCAGGACTGATGAGAATTTTCGGAATATCAACAGAGTCAGGGTTAAAGGTAGAACCACCACCACATCCATCATAGAGCTGCAGTACACCGATGACAACGCATTAGTGTCCCTCATAAAAGAGGAACTACAGAGCATACTGGATGCTTTTGTGAAGGTATATGAGCAGCTTGGCCTGGCCATTAACATAAAAAAAGATCCATATCCTCTAACAACCCCCACCCAACAGAAATATACCTGCTCTGCCCCCATCCATCCCTGTAGACAACACCAGACTCAAAAACATGCAATAGCTCCCATATCGTGGCAGCCTACTCTCCTCCAAAGCCAACATTGACATTGAAATACACCATTGTCTCAGTTCTGCCAGGCGGGTGTTCTCAAGATTGAGTAAAAGGGTTTTTGAAAACCGTGACCTTCAGATCAAAACAAAAATTCTGGTGTATAAAGCAGTAGTGCTGCCCACCCTACTGTATGGGTCAGAAACCTGGACCACTTATAGCAGTCACCTGAAGGCACTCGAGGCATGCCAACAGCGATGCCTCAGAAAGCTCCTTAAGATCAGCTGGGAGGATAAGTGCACCAACTTCAGCATCCTCGAGGTCAACATGCCTACTATAACTGCCACATCGCACAACATCAGCTGAGACGGACTGGCCATGTCCTCCACATGTCTCACTCTCACCTCCCGAAACAAGTCCTTTACTCTCAGCTGTGACAGGATGCCGTGGCCCAGGAGGACAAAAGAAGCGATATGAAGATAACTTCAAGGCCTACATAAAAAGGGTTGGCATCAACCTTAACACCTGGGAACAAGCAGCAAAAAACAGGGAGGCCTGGAGACTGGCTGTCCGTGAGGGTGCTGGGAGCTACAATCATGACCTCCATGTGCTGCTGAGAACAAGCACAGACTCAGAAAAGAGCGAGTTACCAGAAAGGCCCAAAACCACATCCTCAACCACTTCTTTACACCCCTGCCCACATTTACCCCAAAATATGCAGCTCCGAGATGGGCCTCTACGCCCACCTAAAGACCCAAAAGGACCTAGGAGGACGACAGTCATACTCCACCCCGAGTGACCGCTGATGGTGTGTGTGTGTGTTTGTGTGTGAAAGAGATTGGAGGATCAAGAAGGCCTTCAATAAAACTTGTTCTTCTTTCCTGGGAAGTTCAAAAATAATTGATTATAATGCTGAGGTAAATTTTTAATTTGTGATAATGGGCTATACAAATAAAATTGACTTGACTAACATGGGAGAGAGAGAGAGAGAGAGAGAGAGAGAGAGAGAGAGAGAGAGAGAGAGAGAGAGAGAGAGAGAGAGAGAGAGAGAGAGAGAGTTGAATTGATCAAAATTCAAGTCATTGTCCTGTCTGTTTCTGTCTTGTGTGGGAACGAGATTAAATCTTCCTGTGGTCAACGGTGATGATGACTAGGAAAGGTCGTTAAGGGGTCCTACGGGTTCTGCTATAAATCTGATAATCATGTGAAAACATGGTTTCTCGGGTGAGTCAATTTGGCACTTTTATGTGAGGTGAAGATCAGACCGTTTGTGTGCGAGTTTGCCCTTGTGCACGTCAGATTAAATCACATAACATGAACACACCGCAAAGACTACAGCTAATGGCCAACTAGCATGTACCTACGTTCTGCACTGATTTGCTTCGCTGAACAGCCAATCAGAGTGATCTCTCTCACCAACGGGCTCCGGTGATTCAACATGCTGAATCGGCCGAAGAGCTGCCGACAGGGGTCCGACTAGTGCCAATGGTGCGGGACACAGCGCAAAAATTAGGGTCAGACGCTCACCGATGGTCAGACACTGGCCGACGGTCCATTGACGTGGTGTGTCAGGGCCCTAAGTGACCTCTTCATTCTAAACTGACTGCAGGTATCTCCACCCTTATAAACAATACAGTTGCACAATGACCGAAACCAACGATCGGTTTCATATGCAAACAGGTGTGACCATTAAGAGTTACAACGGCCATGTGTACTATTCACAGAGGATATGGGAACAGTCTGTGTGACTAGTACACATGGCCAGTGTAACTCTAGTTAATGGCCATGCCTATTTGCATATGAAACCGATTGTTGGTTTCAGTCGTTATGCTACTATATTGTTCATAAGAGTGGGGATACCTGCAGTCACTGTGTTGTTTATAAGGGTGGGGACACCTGCGGTCACGGTATTGTTTATAAGGGTGGGGACACCTGCGGTCACGGTATTGTTTATAAGGGTGGGGTAGCTGCAGCCAGTTGAGACCGAAGAGGTCACTTAGATGAGTGATGACATGTTTCTCTCAATAAACCTTACGTCCAGATGATTCACTGATTCAACTTTCTTTGACTTTCTTACCTGGATTATTGAGCATGCATAAAGACGTAAATACTATTCTGGTTTTCTAACACCATTAGTGTCAATCAATTGCTATATATATATATATATATATATATATATATACATATATATATATATACATATATATATATATATATATATATTTAAAACCAGCCACTTAAAGAGCTGGTTGGCTAGATGTCCAGCTAACTGGCTGGGGTCTGAGTGTGATATAGGATATAGGTCCCTCTGGCAGATGATGAAGTATAGCCTGGCAGAAGATGGTAGTCCCCTTCCCAACCCCGCCGGGTTGTGTGTGAAATGATTTAGTTAGAGGCGGCTCCATCAATTGATGGCCCGAGCCCAGCACGCACACACAGCCCACTGGAGAATTGTTTTCCCATTTACCGCTGGCACTTTTTTCTTTTCTTTTCATGGGCTTTTTGTCTCCCGCCACATGGAATTGGATAGAGAGACTTTTAATCACACCTCGTGTGTAGTAAATATACAGGAAAAAGCTGCCATCACACCATGTGTGTAGCAAATATACAGGAAAAAGCTGCTGTGTTGCTACAAAAGAATGGTAGCGAGAGTGGATGAAATTTGCTGCTAGAGAAGTTAAAACTAATAGGGAGGAGGAGAAAAAAGGATGAGAAAAAACAAAGGAGGAACAGCATATAGAACGGAAAAAAGAAAGCAGGAAGGGACTTAAAATCAACCTCAAAACGAAGAAGCTAAGGAAAACAGTAACAGCAAACCTGCAAGTCAGATATACGACCACAAAACCTAGGGGACTCATTTTCAGTGCTAATGAATGGGAAATGCTGGTCTTTCTCAGGGAAGATCCATGTAATATTCATCCACCTTGGCCACTAGAGGCCTGACAGAGCAAATGCCTCTGCTTTTGGGTAATAACAGGGCCATGACAGCACTAACCATAGAGGTCTTAAGATGCACGAAGAACTAATGCAGTCAATTATACAAGGAACCCTCTAACCTGGCGCATCATTAAAAATAATATTTACATTAAAAAATTCAGCCCAAAGCAGCTTCTGGTCTGTAATTTCCACAGAACTGTAATTTCCATTTCAGGGCAACGGGGAGAAAAACAAAAAAAAAGCGATTCAGGGATTAGATGAATCAGTAATCAGATTGTTATGATGAAGAAGAATGATTTGAATCTGGAAAACAATTAAATGAACCCAGCTCTACTGTGCAGCTCTAGTCAGGCAACTGAGGCTAGACAGGGCTTTTGGCAGGAGGTGAGAAAAGAATCAGAATCAGAATGGCAATGTGGGACCCATGAGGGTCTAGGAGCAAAGTCTGCCACACAAAAACACCGCCGCATTTGGAAAAGAATAGCAAAAGTCTCAAGCTCTGACTCCTTGTGCATATTTGTGTGTGTGTGTGTTTGTGTGAAACCACCTAAATAGTGGGGACATTTTATGGGTTCCCATGAAGAAAAGGTCTATTTTAGGGTTAGGACTTGGGTGTAGGGGTGGCACGGTGGCGTAGTGGTTAGCGCAGTCGCCTCACAGCAAGAAGGTCCAGGGTTCGAGCCCCAGGGTAGTCCAACCTTGGGGGTCGTCCCGGGTCGTCCTCTGTGTGGAGTTTGGACGTTCTCCCCGAGTCTGTGTGTGTTTCCTCCAGGGGCTCCGGTTTCCTCCCACAGTCCAAAGACGTGTAGGTCAGGTGAATAGGCCGTACTAAATTGTCCCTAGGTGTGAATGTGTGTGTGTGTGTGTGTCGGCCCTATGTGATGGCCTGCTGGCCTGTGCAGGGTCTCCCCCACCTTCCGCCCAATAAGCGGCTCAGAAAATGGATGGATGGACTTGGGTTTAGGTTGTTTTTTTTTAGTTTTTTTTTAACTACTTTATTAATCCTCGTGGGGCAAGTCTTTCTCTGCATTTAAAACATCCTAGCTGTGTAGCAAGGAGCAGTGAGCAGCCGCCGTGCAGCACCCGGGGACCAACTCCAGTTCGTCTTGTGATTGCCTCAGTCAGGGGCACAAACAGGAGTATTACCTCTCACATGCATGTCTTTTTGATAAGGTTAGGCATGTTGTTATGATGGTTAAGGTTAGAGTTAAGGGCTAGGCAATGAATGTAGTCATTGAGGGGTGGAAGGGTCCCCATAAATATAGGATGACATGGTAGGGGTATAAAGGATGATTCAGTGTGTGTGTGTGCGTGTATTATACTGTGTTCTGATCCAGAGTATCCCTCCAATATGTGGTGCATAAAATTACAGAACTTGGCACCTAATTCAAAAATCGTCCATACAGTATAATGGAGTGTTAACTGCAAACAACCGGAGGCTTAGCAGTGTATATTGCTGTGCCACCTGGCTGCGGCTTTGGCCAAGAGTGCTGTATATCATCGATGGTGGAGCTTTTCTCTCACACCCGGGTTGCAGTTGGACCAAAGCAATCGGAGAGCCAGTAGAGTCTTGAGTTAATGAGCCGGTGAGCCCTTAATGCTGCCAGGGGCCAGACAGTACTACTCACCTCTATAATAATAATACTAATAATAATGAATTACATTTACATAGCGCTTTACCTTGACGCCCAAAGTGCTTCAGAGTGAAGGGGGGAAACTCCCCTCAACCACCACCAATGTTTAGCACCCACCTGGGTGAAGCACAGCCGCTATTTTGTGCCAGAACGCTCATCACTCTCCACACCACTCATCAGATTGAGATGGAGAGGGAGGACTCATTGAGCCAATTACACAAGGGGATGATTAGGTGGCCAGATGGAGAGAGCCAGGTTAGGACTTTTGCCCGGACACCAGGGGACCCCCTACTCTTTGTGATAAGTGCCATGGGATCTTTAATGACCGCAGTGAGTCAGGACCTCGGTTTAACGTCTCATCTGAAGGACAACATCTCCTCCAGCACAGTGTCCCCGTCACTGCACTGGGATTTCCGTTGTTTATTAGGGCCAGAGGGAAGACTGCCCCCTACTGGCCCAGCAACACAACTTCCAGCAGCAACTCAGTTGTTCCGGGACGTCTCCTATCCAAGTACTATTCAAGCCAATATCTGCTTAGCTTCTGTCAGTCAGCAGAATCAGGGTACATGTTGGTATGGGCTCCAGCTATAGAGACAAAAGAGGACGAGTGCCGAATCATTAAAGAGCTTCCTGATTATTAAAATACAATTACTGTACAGACAATGGACTATACAATAATTCAAAATGTGTCCATGGAGTAAATCTATAGCCCAGAACTACGTCTGGCTGTGAAAAGTTTTGACTGACTTTACACTTGCTCCCATTGGGTCATGGATAGAGGAGGGATATACGTAGGTCAGATCTTTGTCTTGTTTTGTTTCTTGCCTAAAGGCATCAATTTTTATTTTGTGTATTTTTAAAAAAAATGTGTTTTTTAATCTTTGTTATTCCCCCTGAGGTGCAGAATCCATCCATCCATCCATCTATTCATCTATTCTCCGACCAGCTTATTCTGCTCCCAGCGTCACGGGGATGCTGGAGCCTATCCCAGCAGTCATTGGGTGGCTGGTGGGGAGACACCCTGGACAGGCTGCCAGGCCATCACAAAGGGCCCGCCCACACACACACACACAGACACACAGACACACACACACACACACACACACACACACACACACACACACACACACACACACACACACATACCTAGGGGTAATTTAGTATGGCTGATTCACCTGACCTACATGTCTTTGGACTGAGGGAGGAAACAGCAGCACCCGGAAGAAACCCACGCAGACACGGGAAGAACATACAAACCCTACACAGAGGACGACCCAGGACGACCCCCAAGGTTGGACTAACCCGGGGCTTGAACCCAGAACCTTCTTGCTGTGAGGCGACCGCGCTAACCACTGTGCCACCGTGCCCCCGAGGTGCAGAATTTTTGTGGAAATTTATATGGCATGTCTTGGCAGCATGGTGGCCCAGTGGTTAGCGTTGTCGCCTCACAGCAAGAAGGTCTTGAGTTCAAACCCCGGGGTTGTGTGGAATTTGCATGTTCTTCCCATGTCTGCAGTGGGTTTTCTCCGGGTGCTCCGGTTTCCTCCACCATCAAAAAGACATGCATGTTAGGGTTCTTACTCCTGTCTGTGCCCCTGACCGAGGCGTGGCAAGAAGAACTGGAGGTGGTCCCCGAGTGCTGCATGGCAGCTGCCCACTGCTCCTAGCTACACAGCTAGGATGGGTTAAATGCAGGGAGGAATAAAAACAAGAAAAAATTGGCAATACAAAACAGTTGGATGGGTTCTAATACTATAAAGGTGATAAGTTGGAATGTAAATTGGGTCTCAAATAAAATGAATGTTATAAAATAATTTAACACTTCAAGTCTCTTGATTGTGACATTGCCATGTTGCAGGAGACCCACAAAAATGAGAAGAAGAAAAAATTTCACTTTACACTTAATTACTGATAAAAATGGAAGGAAGGTACATCTCAGTATCTGGACTCCTCCAACATGAAAAAAAAAAAACACTCATGAGCATTTATGCCCCCAACCCCGGGGAAGTTGAGTTTTTACCAAACGTAACTGTTCTTTTATCAGGGTTTATGGGAGATCCTGTTCTTCTTGGTGGGGGTTTTAATCTGGTACATGAGCCTTTGTTAGATTGCTCTGGTCGTCCCCTTCCAGCAGATAATGCTTTCTCCGCTTCCTCTGAAGAACTCCAGAAGATGCTGGGATTAACCGATGTGTGGCGACGTGTTGATTCACTCTCTCATGAGTACGCTTTCTACCCTAAAGAGCATAACTTCTATTCTGAGACTATTTGTTATTGTCGAATTCACTAATTGAGAACGTCATCAATTCAGAGATTCGTGATTTCCTAATATCAGACTATGCTCCCGTATCTGTAGCATTCTCTCCCTGTCCTAATTTACGTAAAACAAAAAAATAGAAGTTTAACACCATGGTTTTACGGCATGAGAAATTTGTGTCATTGATAAAGGATAGAACATCACCTTTTTTTTCCTTTTTTTTTTACATTTTTAATCCTTTTTCTCCCCAATTGTATTCAGCCAATTAGCCCACCTTTCCGAGCCATCCCAGTCGCTGCTCCACCCCCTCTTACAGAATTGATGTAACTGCTCGAGAACTCATATGTACTCCGTGCAACCCCTGGTGAATATCCAATATCCTGGGCCTACCAGACAAATCATGGAGATGCAGGTAGCTGGAGCAGAAGATTGTTTCTGAAAATAGCAAACGTCTCCCCAGCTTCCTTCTGGTATCCCCGTAAAAAAGCCCTTTAATTCCGTTTTCGTGCCAAGTGGATAAATCATTACATAAACACTTTAAAATCGGTGGTTCCTCCATGCCCTCTTGTTCTACTATATAGAAGAACCCATTATTTACAGCTGGTGGTAAACCTGTCTAGTAACATATGGCAAAATAAATACATTGCTGAGCTGGGTCAGCTACTAAAGGATGGAGCTATAATACATTTTCTTGAACTCGAGATTAATTTTGGTTGAAACAATTCAACCTTCTGCTAGCAGCTGATATCTATTCTGCACAATTACACACCTAAAAACATTACTCTTGGTAACAATGAAAACTATTGATATTCAATTAAGAGATGCAGCTGCTGGCGGAGGAACTGTCTCCAAACTATAGATTTTTATGCCATGCCTTTTGTAGTACATCCAAAAGAGCACGGTGGGAGAAAGACGTGGGTGTAGCTCTCACAACAGACCAGTGGAAGGCCATACTGAGTCACTCAAACTATCTCTCAATCTGTGTGAGATATGAGGATTTTGTTTATGCCATATATCACCCCAAACAAACTGAAGCAAATGAACTGTGATGTTTCAACTGGCGTGGCTGCGGCACTGCCCAGAGGTAAGAAGATTTTGGGTAAATGTAAAAGATTTTTTTTTATGCAAAATATTAAATATGAATTTCCCCATCATGTCCAACATTGGCTCTACTAGGAAGTAAGATAGACAAGACAAACATCAAAAAAATTACAACTATTGGGGCGTCCGGGTGGCGTGGTGGTCTATTCCGTTGCCTACCAACACAGGGCTTGCCAGTTCGAATCCCCGTGTTACCTCCGGCTTGGTCGGGCGTCCCTACAGACACAATTGGCCGCGTCCGCGAGTGGAAGCCGGATGCGAGTATGTGTCCTGGTCGCTGCACTAGCACCTCCTCTGGTTGGTCGGGGCACCTGTTTGGGGTGGGGTGGGGGGGTGGGAGAAATAGACTGATCCTCCCACGTACTACGCCCCCCCTGGTGAAACTCCGCACTGTCAGGTGAAAAGAAGCGGCTGGTGACTCCACATGTATCGGAGGAGGCATGTGGTAGTCTGCAGCCCTCCCCGGATCGGCAGAGGGGGTGGAGCAGCAACCGGGACGGCTCAGAAGACTGGGGTAGTTGGCCAAGTACAATTGGGGAGAAAAGGGGGGTAAAAATCCCCCCCCCCAAAAAAAAATTAACACTCTTGATTGGATTATCCTCTCTCAGTGAGATGGACAATACTTCTTCACTGTAAGGTGAGGAAACTGAATTGCTTTAACACAGACAGCTGGCTTTATTATAAGATTAAGCAGCATCGATGTAGGGTTGGGCGATCGTTCCAATTTCATATTATCTGATTGCGGCTACTCCAGATTGCCAGGGGGTGGGGCGGGAGTTATGTCACAGCACACCAGTGAAATGCCAATCAAAGAAAAACATAACATCTCATATTTTGGAATATTATGGGGTTTTATCCAGATGCTGTAGGTGAGCCTCAGGATATTCCCCAGCCTATCTGCACGCCATGTAAAAGATGTGTGCCAGTGAAGGACATGCAGACCACTAATTCATCTGCACATGTGCAGGTTCACCACCCCTCTGAGGCTGCAAAACTGTCAGTCCAGTTACATTTACGTGAATAAACATTTATAAAAGAGTGTGAACATTTTATTTGAAATGTTTAAACATTAAAAAAAAAAATCTATTTAATAGCAATGTCTCCTCTATTCAAACTACGGCTCCCTTTTAAAAGTCTGTGCTTAGTGTGACAACATCACAGCATCGTTTCCTGTTTAACATCCAAATCATATCCATAACGTTAGCTACTCTTATGGAGCACAAAGCAACGCTTTGGTGAGCAGCCACATGGAGAACAAACATGTAGGGTGTCACACCAACCAGACCTGCCAACATGTACGCATTTCTCGTACTCGGCACGCATTTTGACCCTTAAGTACGCTTGTACGATTCACTGCTCTCCAGGTACGCATTTTGTTGCATCTCGCATTTCACCGGTTTCAGTTTCTATGCATTTTATGAAGTTGATTCTGCCACTGAGCCACAGCAATCTATCTAAGTGGAGTGAAAAGCTTTCGGCCAATCAGAGCGCAGTATTTGAACCCGCTCGCCCCCCTGCCCCTCCTAGCAAATGCTTCGCACGTTCAATTCAATTCAGTGCCTCTGCCTCAAGCAAGATCCCTCTTCGGCCGCTTGCTCATCACGGCTATTCGCCTGCATCCCTGTTTCTCACCATTCTAGCTCAGTGGTTCTCACCGATGCAAAGATAAGAAGTTACCATTCCATCTATACGATGTCGTGTGTGTGTGTGTGTTGCAAATAGTAGGCTCACAGTCACGTTTCCCCGAATCCATTAGCCCACAGACAAAAACTGTAGGCTCGCGTGCCATGGCTGAACCGCCTCAAAAAAAGGTTCGGAAACAACAAAGATTTCTGGAGAGCTATCGAGAGAGATGGCCTTGCCATCTGTCTAAATTCCCCTATGGGGACGAATTGCTGCGTCATGCTGCCGTAGCTGATATAAGCAAACGGCAAACAGCCAAATTCTCCTCACTGCCATACTTTATAGACAGGTTCCCCTGCTTGTTGGGAAATAGCGTGATAGTCGAAGTGGAGGAGGAGTTTCGGCTCTTCCAGTCCACCATCTTGAACGATGGTATTCTGACCAAAAGGGCTGATGACGCTTGGACAGAACTAGGTTTGATGAAGTTAGGAGGGAGGAAACTTTTTGAAAACCTCTCCACTGTAATGCTTGGTGTGTGTTCGAATTTTCACAGTAACGCAGACTGTGAAAGGATCTTCAGCTTGGTCACTAAAAATAAAACACAATGGCATGCTAGCCTGAGCACAGAGATGCTCAGTTCTCTGGTGACACGAAAAGTCATGATTGCCTCCAAAGGCAGCACGTGTTACAAAGAGACTTGCAGTGACGCAGTACTTAAAAAAGTCAAATCTGCAACGGCAGTGGCTGGGGCAGATCCTGTAAGTTTCTAGGTGAAGCCACTGAACTTATAGTACATTTTATTTTTTTATTTCACTTGCGTACATGTATCGTTTTTTTGATACCCGTATTTTGAAACCAGGAGGTGAGAGGTCGTCACCAAGACACAAGGGGCTTGATGACCCCCCCCCCCCCCCCGAGATATAAAATGTTTGTTTCCTATTGTAAACATGCTTTCACATGGGTTTAAGATAGTAACAGTGTAACGACCACGGATGTGTTGACTCGCTAGCTGCTGGCTAACGGGTCGGACCCTTTAGTTGACTGGTTAGTGCAGTCGCCCGTGGTGCGGGGAACCCAGGTTCGATTCCCACCTGCCCCCTGAATTCCCGCTTCAATAGGTATTCTGCACTTCCTGCCCCGAGCCTGGTCCTGATGGAGGCATGCTGGGTACCTGACGTGTGCTTCACAGCACCAGGCCGTTACCATTGGTTGTTCTTTTTATATCTTTGCGTGTGCGTGTACATGGGGCTTTAATGTGTTATATCCTGCCCTGTCATTGTCTCCGTATATTGTCCTTGTTGTATAAATTTGGAAAAGAAAAAAAAAAGCAATTAATTCTGTTCGCCCCGCTTGCACCCTCTCGCTGATCAGTCGGGAGAAAGCCTGTGATCACATCAACAAAAGCGCACTTCCTCTTTCTCTCCACACCACCCCCCCCCCCGCCCCATTACATTTCCCCAACACTTCATGTGAGCTTGTCTTCTGTTGTCTCCTGCTTGACGATTACTCTTATTGAATATGGAGGAGTGGCGTAAACGAGAGGTGTGACGCTTGCAGGCTGCTGTTGCATAATTAGCAGCAGTCATCCATCACTGGTCGCCGTGTTGCCTTTGTAAACAACCTTGATTAATGCAATCAAATCAATGGAACGCAAGCTGTCTGTGGCGGCGGGGCTGCAGGTTGTCGCCATCAGTCACCAAACATCAGTCACCATTCAGGGTGTTTGACGGCTCAGCTGGGGCGCAAGAGCGGCTGCATAATCAACTGTCTACACACTAATCCACGGCCACTTCAGACACAATCGGAAAATCAGATGTCACGAGACAATCAAGAAAATATCCTCATCTTGGAGATTGCTGTACTGGTGGTGGTGGGTGGGAAAGGTGGGGTAGTGCTTTTGAAGGGCCCTGCAGGCATTGGATTGAGTTACTAGGTGGCGTGGACGGAGTTTCTAGTAATTACCCCACCCCTCTGGAACTGAATGAATCATGTTGAGCATATGGCAAGCTCTTGAGCAGAGTTTGTTCCCTGTAACAGGTCTGTCGCATGATGGATTGCCACACACGAGGACCAATAACGGGACAAGTGTTGACTGCATCTGTGTTCATGAAACACAATTTTATTTCTTTCCTCATTCCTAGGCAGATGTAGCTGCTGATGTTTTCAAGCTTCCGGAGAATCCTGGCATCTCTCCTCCCAGCCCTACTGTGAGGGAAACATTGGGTGCGCTCTACAACATGACTGGCAAAGTGTGCGTTTGTGCCAGGTGAATGTGGCGTGACGTTCATACCACTTAACTTCGGCACACAAAATAGCATATGCTGCTTGTGCCTACCTGGACTAGCTGAGTTGCCGACCGTTGTGGTCAGTTAACAAGGTGTCACGTGTGCCATCAGCATGGAAATCAACGGAGACTGGGAAAACAGACCTGGGGCACGGCTTGGCATGGCTTACTCTGAATAGAAAAGTTAATGTATTCAGAAAACTCATCCTAAACCAGCCTCTGCCACACTACCTGCCACTGTTTGATCATTCGCTGATGAGGATTCGCCATAATCAAGAACGCATCGCTCGACTGGCCGCCGATCATTCATCGGCAGATAGACACTCTACCTAGGCTAAATTAAAATGAAAAACAAAGGACCGAGCTTTGCCAAAATGTTTGGTGCATAAAGATGTTCCATGTTTGTTTCTGTTGAAGGCTACCAACGGCCTAGAGGTAAAAGGAGGAATTACAGACTTATCCAATCAAGGTTGTATTCCATTTTTTAAGTATGAGGTTTTCAATACTGCGGATTTTTTAAAACCTTTTCATGAGGGATGACATTGAAAAGAAACTATAGTGGAAGATCCAAAAATCCGCTGAAAGAGGCTTGCTTGATTTTAAATCAAAAGGGCAGTTATGACCAATATTAAATATTTCAGCTATGTACTCTATTTGTGAAGATAAACGCATTGAATTTAACTCTGAAAACTAGGGCTACATGCATTTTATGAAACGTGTCTTCCACTAATGAGCCAATACGTCTACTAACAGCCAGTGACTGAAGTAGTCCAGCACAGTGGTTCACAATCAAATCCACAGGCAACACAAGTACAACTGCTCCCCTGTTTTGCCATTTATAAATACATCCACATGCTTTAGACCTGGAACAACAGGCATGCCATACATTCCTATGAGCTACCCGGCAGAATAGAAAACCAGCGGTACTTCTCTTACACGAGGTCTGGTTTGAGAACCGCTGCTCTCGCCTAGTATGTTGCTGTAAAAACTATGTGGTAACATGTGGTTACAGACCTACCTTTACTGTCTACATCCCTCTTTACAGCCATCTGTTAAGAACCGTTTGGCTACTGGCAGCTTTGATGCTTGAATTATTTCAATCACTTGTGCATGTGGTAAATTGGACCCCCCCCCCTTTTTTTTTCTCCCTACTTGGCCAATTATCCTATTTTCTGAGCCATCCTGGTCGCTGCTCCACCCCCTCTGAAGATCCGGGGAGGGCTGCAGACTACCACGTCTCCTCCAATACATGTGGAGTCGCCACCCGCTTCTTTTCACCTGACAGTGAGGAGTTTGTACAGGGGGACGGAGCGCGTGGGAGGATCTCGTTATTCCCCCCAGCCCCCTCCCAACCAGAGGAGGCGCTAGTGCAGTGACCAGGACACATACCCACATCCGGCTTCCCACCCGCAGACACGGCCAATTGTGTCTGTAGGGACACCCGACCAGCCAGAGGTAACGCGGATTCGAACCGGCGATCCCTGTGTTGGTAGGCAACGGACTAGACCGCTACGCTACCCGGACACTCACAGAATGCATTTTTTTGATCAGTGATCAATCGGTGACCGGCCAATCATACCGTAAAAAAAAAAAAAAAAAATCATAACCAGCCTTAATAATCCTGATTGGTGCATCCCTAAACATAATGCAAGCGGTTTTCTCCATCCTTGCTGCTATGCAGCATGCCGGTAAGGCCACATAGGGTGCACTCATTTAGAGAGGTTAATGACAGATGCGGTACAGCTGTGTGTAATCACTAACCCCCACCCCTGCAGGTGTGCTGCTGATGTGAACGCGTCCCTGCACGCTCCACCACAACTCACTACCACGGTCCCTACTGAGCCATCCAGTAAAATAAACAAAACAAATACTGTCATGATGCTGCTCGGGTGAAAATGTTCGCCAACATAAATCTGTTACATGAAAAAGGACTCATTAATGTCAGCGTTCATGACTGCCAACTTCCACATGAAGAGAGAAGGGAGTGGTGGGGGGAATACTGGTTGTGCTTCTTATATAGATTCTCATATATTTACTGACTGTGTTGTTGTGCAGCACATTTGCTTTCCTTGGTGCGCGGCAAGCCTAAAGAAGTTTGACACGGACATGACAACCCTGTAGTAGTGACAATGCATAAAGTATTTTTAGCATTCGTCACTGTAGGAATGCTTCCAACAGAAATGCCTCGGCAATAATGTGGCATAAAATTAAAGCAACATTGTCCCTCATGCACAATGAAAGAGATAAGGTAGTGACACATTGCATCAGGCAGGCTGAGCAGTAACAGAAGGGTTTCCTTCAATTTCATACATATATTTGTCCACAATCGCTCACTTTTAAGTCTAATCTGTATTAACTCTGTTTTCACTCAATTCAGTGCAATATACCTGCACTGAATTGATTCTCAAATTACAGAACAAAATCTGTCCTGTGTTTATTTATTTTTACCTTCCAATTACAGACAATGTTGTGGTTTATGGTAAGCGGCTGGCAACTCTCATCAGGCCACAACACAGACTGAAACCACATAAAGCAGAACTTCTACTTCAAGCTACATGCATGCAGTCACTTAAGATCTTTTGATATCAGAGTGTAAGGAAACTGAAATGCTGCGTGGTCCAGCTCACAGTCCGGAATATCACACACACACACACACACACACACACACACACACACACACACACACACACACACACACACTGGCGACACAGATGACCCACGAGCTCTCCTGACAGGACTCCATTCCAATCTAGCGAGCCACTTTCTGAGGCTGGCCGGAGGGCTTCTGGTCGACCGTAGAGAACTCAGAAGCCATAACTGCTAGTCCAAGCACCAGTGAAGACGACAGACATGTCCACTGGCAGTTGTTAGCAAAGCTGCTTCTCGCGCAGCGGCAGTGGGCTAGCGAACCAGCTGTGAGTCGAGCAGCAAGGGATGGAGGCATGCCAGGGTGGCTAACAGTCCCCCAGGGTTACTCAAGCATATGTGGGCAGAGGGTCCATATTGTAGGGGTCAGGGGTGACTGCAGAGTGTAAAACTGTGTCAGGTAGCCAAAAGGTTAGCACTAGCTTGGAGGGACACAGTGAGATTATGTGTCTGGGCAAAGTGGACAGTTTACGCCATGCTCTGTTGCATTGCTCTCAAGGCACACTCAGGAGAATTTTGGAGAACTTTTGTGTCTTTGCTTCAATGTGAATGTGGTTTCTACATCTCAAATTACTTTGAGGTTTTTGTAAATGTTATGTAGAATGTTCCTTTTTATGGTCTTTTGCTTTTCGTTTATTTTAACATCAACTTTACTGGACCTCTCTGTTAGTCTTCCATTACAATGGTAGATCCTCTTTTAGAGCTGCACCGGATTCTCCTCTGTCAGGTATGGTAGAAGCTGCTGCCTTTAAATATGGAACAGAGCGGCTGCCTGTTGAGATGAACTGATCCAAATTCCCAGGAAAGAGCATAATTATGGGCAGCTAGCACTCCGGGTTGTTGAGGTCAGGCGGTTTCCGTGAGGCACACGAATGCATGCATGCATACTAACACACACACACACACACACACACACACACACACACACACACACACACACACACACACACACACACACACACGTACACACACACACACGTTGCTGTGTGCTGCAGTCCAATTAAAATGGGTCCAACACAAACCAACATCATTTCTGCCGTTTTCATCCACCTGTCATTGGCAGCTCATCTGCCCCACTCTGAGGAAAGGGAGACGACTTAAAGGCCAACTTAAAGGTGCTTCGTATTATTCCGGTTGAATCCGGACCTCTTAATGACATTCAACAATGTCTGTAACAACGATGAGTAAAAGCAAGCAGGATAATGTAATGTGAAATAGGACAGTAGGGGCTACACAGTGCGTTTCTTTGACATCTGGCACTTTTGAATGTCCTCAAGGATTGTCATTCGCTGGAACCACTGGGTAAGTTTGCTTGGGATGACAAGAGCGAAAGATAGGGCAGGACAGAGGTGGATTTTCGATACAGTGGCTTCAGAATAGACAGAACCGACACACGGGAAAGATGGCCACGCCGCTGTGTTTGGCTGTTTGTCATCACCTGTTGCCGCTCTTGTTTGTCCTGGTTCTGTTTGTGTCTCTGTGTATGGATGATGTGCAAGCCACTATTGCCTACGATCGTCAAACACCACTGAATATCCGAGCCTCTGTTGTGGACTTGTATGCTTGGGATCCTGGACAAAGAAGCTTTCACTGCTGTCTACTTTCCCAGCTACCGGAAGGTATATGTGCTTGGCCCTGCGGCTACCACTGTACAAAATGAGCTAAGAGAAGAGTAAACGTACAGGCGCCTCAGTTAAATGGAAGAATCTTGCCCGCTCTCGCTCAGTCCACCTTTTTCAGCTCAACGTTGTTGGACCTGGTCGACCACGTCGCTTCATTCCTCAGCCCCCCCCCCCAAAACCAGATACGCCTTCGTCCGAACGATTATCCCAGACAACAATCTAGATGCCGAACCGCTGCCCTGTGGACTCCCCGCCAGGCTAACTGGGCTCCGCCTTCTGGTGTAGAAGCCATTGTTGGATTATACAGCTATCCCGATCAAAGTGGCTCTGTTCAACGTGAGATCCTTTTCTAATACTCAATTTTCAAAGTATGTTACGGACCAGTCGGGTCTAGGTGTTAAGGTTTAAACACGCAATACTAGTCCTACCCTGGAGTGTGTAGACAAGATGGAAACAAGAGAAGAAACAGGAAGAAGAACTGATTTCCAAGACGAGAGAAATAGCCGGGAGGTGGGCTACCTTACCGAGGTAGCAGGCTAGCAGTTAGCAGGTCCCTCCGACAAGGCCTCGGCCATGTGGATCTCACCTACTGTAAGCGGCGGACTCCTTCTTGGTATTTTAGTTCAGTTTAGGTTGATGGTGGATCGATCCTCAAAAATAAAAGAAAGTTGGTTTTCTTCAAAGTCCTTGAGCTAGAATGGTGTGAACCTGTAGTGTCCTGAACAGCGTTTTCAGAGTGGCGTATCCTGAGGCGTTTATGCGTTTAACTAACTCCAGGGGATGCACCGGCACCTCACAGTGACGTCCTCTTATAAACTGGTCTGCTTAATGTCAATAGTCTCAAACGGCCCATGTCAAATCTTTTTGTAATACACGTGTGAACAAGTTAATCGTTGTAAATCACATTTTGGTGGCCTTACGCATACGAAATAGGTGGCGACTGTACAGAAAACAGCTTGTGTTCTATTGTAACAGGTGTCTGAAATTCTGATTTGACCAGAAATGTACAGCGCTTTGAGTGGCTGTTGCAGCTAGAAAAGCGCTATATAAAATGCAACTTGATTGATTGATTGATCAATAAGACTTTTATTGTCGATGACTTTTTCACTGCCCATGGACTGGTGATAGAAACCTGACTGCTCCACTTAACTTTTATAACATGCCTAGACCCTACAAGCATGGCGGGTGTCAAGCCGCTGTGTTTAAAAACAATTTAATTGCTGCCTACTGAACTCTGATCATTTCCCCAGCTTCGAGGTGCAACTAATTAAAGTGGACCTGGTCAATCCCCTCATAATTGCTCTTGTGTATCGTCCAAGAAAACCGCATAAAGACTTTGTCACTCAATTTGAAGACTTCCTTTCAAACACTATGTCCAACTTTGATCGAGTTCGGATTCTTGTTGATTTTAATATTCACTTTGCTGTCCCACTAAGCGATTTTATACACCTGGTTGAGTCTTTTAATCTTGTTACCTTTACCACTGGTCCCACTCACAACCTACACTCAACCTAGTCTTATCGTTTGTTTTCCAGATCTGCAATGTGGATATAATTGATGCTTCTGTGTTGGATCATAATCCTGTAATATTTGATGCATCTCTGCCTTTCTCTTCTACTAAATCTTATCTCCCTGTACGTTGCTCTGGCTACATTAATTCTTCAACTGCCAATAAATGCGCTGAGGCTCTCATAGCTGATCCCAATACCTGCACTATTGAGGTTTCTCCCCCCATCTCAGTACTGAGAAGCTCACTTCCTTATTTAACACCACCTGCTTTTTTATTCTAAATACTGTTGTTCCCCTTTAATTGGAAAAAGCCTAAGCCTAAAGTTCTGCCTTGGCTTAATGACACCACCAGAGCCCAGAGGAGGGAGTGCAGAATATCTGAACGAAAGTGGAAGAATGATAAGATTCAAATTTCCTTCAAGATTTTGAGAAATAATCTTCACAAATATCAAGAAGCAGTTAAGGCTGTGAGAACAAAATACTTTTCTGACCTAATTTCCAACAACCCTCATAATCTTAGGGTCTTATTCAGTACCATAAATTCTGTCATCTGCCCCGCCCTCAGTACCAGCTTAGATATGTCCCCTGCTAAGTGTGAAGTTTTTTTTTTCATTAGCAAAGTTGAGGATATAAGAATGCCCCCCCCACACACCCATGACTTAGCTGTCTCACACGTAAGTTCTTCTAAATTGGACTGCTTCCAACCTATCACGCTACCCACCCTTACAAAGATTGTTTCCATCATGAAATTTACAGCCTGCCCTCATTACATTATCCCTACTGCCCTCCTGAGGGATGTCTTTGACATAGCTGGGCCCAGCATCCTCTCCATTATCAACAGCTCCCTGGCAACAGTACCATGTCAACCTATTTCAAGGTTGGAACGGTACCAGGTTCTGCATTGCAGTGGTCCAGCCCCTCCTGAAAAAAACAAGTTAGACCCTACCTTACCTAGTAACTACAGACCTATTTCTAAACTTCCATTCCTGTCAAAGGTTCTTGAAAAAGTTACTCTCAGTCAACTGCTGCCCTGTCTACACCAAAACAACATCTTGGAAAGATTTCAGTCAGGTTTTAAGGCTTATCATCGCACAGAGTCTGTCTTGCTGAAACTGTACAATGACCTTCATCGAAGAAGGTTGAATCAGTTCATCTGGATACAACGTTTATATAAATGTTGTATACCTTAAATCTTGTGTCCTGTGGTAGTGCAGTATAGATAGGGTGTTATGTGCACCATGCTTGTTGATATAGTTTGTTATTATTTCTATTTCTTGTTTTATCTTTATTTCTATTTGGTTCTGTTTTTATTTTCTTATCTTGTATCTTGTTAGTTTTTAGTTATTAGAGCATGAGTGTCTGTAATGTAACCCAATTACCCCTTGGGGATGAATAAAGTATTCTGATTCTGATATCCAGATGAACTGATTCAACCTTCTTTGATTTTCTTACCTGGATTATTGACGCATCAAGACATGTACAATGACCTGCTCCTTTCTACCAACTTCGGTGACTGTGCCATTCTAATTCTTCTTGACATCAGTGCGGCATTCGATACTGTGGATCATGACATTTTAATAGACCGTCTCCTGTAAGGGGTTGGTGTCGATGGCTCTGCCTTGGTTCACATCCTACCTCAAAAATAGAAGCTTCTCCATTAACATAAGCAATTTTTCCTCTCCCCAGCTAGTCTCTCCTACGGGGTCCCACAAAGTTCTATCCTAGGTCACATTCTTTTTTCCATATACATGCTTCCCCTTGGTCAAATCATTCAAAAAATATGATATTATGCTGATGACACTCAGCTTTAGCTCCCCCTGAAATCAAACAAGCAGTCCAATCCAGTCAGCCTCTATAACTGCCTTGCAGACTATAATGTGCTGGATGGCACAAAACTTCCTAAAACTGAATGAAGGTAAATCTGAAGTTGTCCTGTTTGGCTCCCCCGACTCTGTTAAAGTTTTTGCCAACAGTCTTGGCAACCTGTCCACCCGTCAAACATCATGTTGCAAAACTTGGTGTCATATTTGATTCCGCCAAGTTTGACAAGCAAGTTATGCAGTAGTGAAAGCTAGTTTTTTCCAGCGTTGTACGATTGCCAAAATCAAGCCAAACTATGTGCCTTGTTGTCTATGTCGGTGTTTCTTGAATTTACTTGTGTTATGCTCTGGTCTGTTCATCACATTGGTTAACATGAGTTGTTTTTAAATGTTCCCTATAAATATTTTTTTTCTTGGTAAAATACCGTAAAAGCATGAGCAAAAGCACTCACACACAAACGGCTTTGACATGCATATCGAACATGTAAATTAGGACTCTCGTATAACCAGCTATGAGTGTGGCGTTGGTGGGAGGTTAATGGTGTACAGTTCAGCATGTACACTGTCAACGGGACATTGTTGCGTGGCGGCTGAAAAGAAAAAAAAATCCTTGAACTTCATAGAAATAGAAAATAACTTCATAGTGTAGATCCTTTTGAACATTAAATTAATGTAGAAAACAAGCTGCCACCATTTCAATAGTGGCAACATTATTTTGTTCCATAGCCACAAGTGAAACTCTGGATTAAAAAAAACAAAAACAAAAACATTTGAAGCTGGAACATTTTGTATCTGTCAAAAAGATATAATATATACATATTTTTTTTAAAAATTAACAGAAGGGAGTATTTCTGAAGACAGAGTAACGCCAATGGCATTAAATTAACACTAGAACAACTGGGATTTCGCTCCTATGTAAAACGACCATCTGTCAAGATAAATGCCCAATAGAGATATTAATGCATTGCATATGTTAGTATGTCTGTTACAAAATGACTGACACCAAAATTAAAATTTTAACAATTTTAATACTATTTTTAAACAATTTAAGCTTCAGAGACATGGTCGACCTTGAATAGCAAAATTGATAAAATGAAAATATTACCTGAAAAACAAAACGGAAAACACATATTGCTAATCTAACAAACATAACAAGGCCTGTAAAATGTTAAATGTAAAAAAAAAAAAAGCACTGAAAATAAATATTGAAACAGTCCCAAACAACGACCAGAACTTAAAAACTACTAGAACGACCATGGGCAGTAATTTTGACCACCACAGTTTTTAAACTCTATATTCCATCACAATAAATACCCAATTGAGATATTAATGCATTACATATGCTAGTATGTCTGTTAAGAAACTAGCTGACACCAAAATTAACATTTTAACAACTTTAATACTATTTTTCGAACAATTTAAAATGGCCGCTGTCCAACGCCTGTAAATACTGCAATGCGTCGGTGGTAGTCATGGTGCGTCTGTAACGGCGTCTGTAACCAGACATGTTGGAAATAATCAAAAATCAAGTTTAGACTATTTCTCTCCACTGGAGAATGCTAGTGTGTTTCTAGGAAAGAGCAGTGAACTTTGTGAAGGAAATGACGCGACCAACACACATCATAAATAGTGACGTGACGCACACGACCACGCACAAATTACGAGCGGTCATTTTGACTGCTCGTGGTCATATTTGGTAGATCTCATCATAACTTTTTTTGTGCAACTGATCTAAAACCCATTTTAATCCAAATATATGCAATTTTAGGAGCGTTCAGGGCAGGGAGCGGCAGGTCTTTACCCCCCCCCCCCCATAAAGTCATTAAACTTTGAAAATCCAAAACTGTCAAAATGACAGTCTCGGTCGTTCTAGACTGTCGATACCTTCCTTTTGATGTTACTACACAGAAGGACATAATATTGCACTGACACGGAGATTTGGCATCTTGGTTAAATGAATAAAGTTGCATAACGAGAACCTTCACATGCTACCTTCAGATCAACCACAGTGTAAAAAAGTTGGTGTCAATGTCCATCAATGTAACTTGGTATCAAATCACAACAGACCTCTAAATAGGCACGGTGATTGAAGTCAATGGAAAAATGACTAGAAAAAGTCCATAGTTTAAAACAAAAAGGCCTCTTTCTATGTGCACCGCTATCATTTTATTATCTGGCTTCAGATTATCCCTTTTATTCATTTTTATAGCTGTCAAAATGGATTCAGGCAGGCTTTGAAGTTGCAATAAAAAAGAATTTGAAATCACAACTGTTAACTAGCTTATCATTATTTGACATCCCTCTGTAACTGTCCTTCCAAACACTCCACTTCTGCCCTCCTTCCTAAGTTGTGTGCTTTCATGGCACTATCGATTGCTAACAATACATCTTTTTATAAAAGATGAACACAGAAGCATTAGATGGAAAATCATATTGTCGCTGGGCACACACGCATCCTAGGGACTCCAAGGACTACAAACCGGTAGCACTGACCTCACACATTATGAAGACCCTGGAAAGACTCATCCTGGAGCAGCTTTGGCCCATGGTCAAGCCACACTTAAAACCCCTCCAGTTCGCCTACCAACCCCAACTGGGAGTTGAGGATGCCATCATTTTCTGCTAAACCGTGCCTACGCCCACATGGATAAGCCAGCAAGCATTGTGAAGGTCATGTTCTTTGACTTTTCTAGTGCCTTCAACACCATCCGGCCAGCTCTACTGGGTGAGAAGCTGACAGCAGTGCAGGTAGATGCTCCCCTTGTGTCCTGGATTGTTGACTACCTTACTGGTGGACCACAGTATGTGCACTTGCAACACTGTGTGTCAGACAGAGTGGTCAACAACACTGGGGCTCCGCAGGGGACAGTCCTGTCTCCCTCCCTTTTCACCCTCTACACCACAGACTTCAACTACCACAAAGAGTTCTGTCATCTTCAGAAGTTCTCTGATGACTCTGCTGTAGTCGGATGCATCAGTAAGGGCGAGGAGGCTGAGTACAGGGCTGTGGTGGGAAACTTTGTCACATGGTGTGAGCGGAATCATCTGCAGCTCAACATGACTAAGACAAAGAGCTGGTTGTTGATCTGAGGAGGGACATGACACCAGTGACCCCTGTCTCCATCCAGGGGGTCAGTGTGGACACTGTGGAATACTACAAGTACCTGGGGGTGTATACAGACAATAAACTGGACTGGGCTAAGAACACGGATGCTCTCTTCAGGAAGGGACAGAGCCATCTCTAATTTTTGAGGAGGCTGAGGTCCTTCAACATCTGCCAGACAATGCTCAGGATGTGGTATGAGTCTGGGGTGGCAGTGCTCTCCTGTTTGCTGTTGTGTGTTGGGGCAGCAGGTTGAGGGTAGCGGATGCAAACAGGCTCAATAAACTAATCCACAAGGCCGGTGACATTGTGGGGGTGGAACTGGATTCTCTGGTGGCGGTTCCCGAGAGGAGGACGTTGTTGAAATTATGTGCCATCATGGATAATGTCTCCCACCCACTCCATGAGGTGCTGGTTGGGCACAGGAGTACTTTTAGTAATAGACTCATTCTGCTGAAAAGCACCACAGAGCGCCACAGGAGGTCATTCCTGCCTGTGGCCATCAAACTTTACAACTCCTCCCTCAGAGGGTCAGACACTCGGAGTTAACGGTCATTGGTCTGGCCCTTCGACTTGTTTTACCCTGTCAGGTTTTGTTTGTGCTGCTTGTTGTGTGCTGTGGTAGTGCAGTATAGATAAGGTGTTATGTGCACCATGCTTGTCGAATTTTGTTCTTATTTATATTTATTTTATCTTTTATTTCTGTTTTTCTTGTTTCTATTTGTTTCTATTTTCTTGTTATCTTGTTAGCTTTTAGTTTTTTCTTACTAGAACGTGAGTGAACCCAATTTCCCCTCAGGGATGAATAAAGTATTCTGGTTCTGATTCTGAGGTCAGCTGCTGCAAAATGACAGAACACACACCACATATAACAACTTGTTTAAATACATACTGTAATAACTGTGGCATGTGTCATCTCTACTCACAATAATAAATATATCTTAAAGTACAGCGCGATTACCAAACTGCTACTACTACTACTACTACTTTCGGCTGCTCCCGTTAGGGGCCGCCACAGCGGATCATCCATTTCCATCTCTCCCTGTCCTCTGCATCTTCCTCTGTCACACCAGCCACCTGCATGTCCTCCCTCACCACATCCATAAACCTCCTCTTTGGCCTTCTTCTTTCCCTCTTCCCTGGCAGCTCCATATTCAGCATCCTTCTCCCAATATACCCAGCATCTCTCCTCCACACATGTCCAAGCCATCTCAATCTTGCCTCCCTTGCTTTGTCTCCAAACCGTCCAACCAAAAAGACATTACCAAACTGGATACTATGTATTTTCCCATAGACAAAAAAACTGAATGGATCTAAATTTCATCTCCAATCAAACTGACTTCACCACTTGAAAGGCCAGTTGTGGTCTCTCAGCCAAAACATACATCTGCAAAACTACAGAGACAAAGGGTTTCTGGGTCCCTGTAGCTGGCAGACTGAGGCTTGCAGAGAAGCACATGTGTACACCTCTAACATCTGATTTTGTGGGAAAATGCACCAATGCTGATTGGTGTAGTACCATTTGGAGCAGGTCAGGATATCGGGTTCTTTCCAGAAATAAAAATAAAAAATCAACCAATAACTAATTTTCTTTCCCAGCGTGTATGATTACAGTGTAGTTCAAGGTATTCTGCACCTGTTTATATTAATTTTGTACTGCACCCAGAGCCGTGGCTCCACGTAACACAATTTATTTACATAATGATTCATACCCTGTGATTTAACTCACTCTATGTTGCTCCCTTGTTAATCTCCCCAGTTTACGCCTTTGGCAGAGAAATTGCAGGAATACAAGGAATATTCCCAATTTGGCCTTTTCTCGTATAATTTGGTTTGTGAAAGCAGCGCTGCTCTCTAGGGTACACAAGAGAGTTGATTCCAAACTTCAACAATTATTATTCACCAAGATGGCGAAGGATTTGCAAGGCTTAAAAAAGCAGGCCAACCGCCTCCCCTAGCGATGAAGACCTGTCATATTATTTATCAAGGGTGTTGAAAGGTAGAAGGATCGGTCCAACAATGATACCACCCTGTCAAATGCCCCATCTGATAAGATCTCTTCAGAGGTTAACGCTTCGACAGTCAATAAGCCTACAAGGTCAGTTACAATTAGTTCTCTGTGGAACACCAACGATTTCTGTTTCACGACACGACAGGTTATACTGTAGCTCTGAGGAACAGACTTTTCCTTATGTGGTATATGATGTGTGCGCTTACAAACTCAATCCCGAACATAATTAATCAAGTGTGAATAGCGATTTACTTTTCTGCGATAATGCCTCTTTGTTGACAACAATATTTGATGTAAACTGTGTGTTTGCATTTGTGTTTTATGACATATATTTATTTATTTGTTTGTTTATCCAAGTTTCTAAATGTAAATTCACTTTGACTAATACGCCAGACAATTGAATGGGAAAACACACAAAGACATTTACATTGTCAATGATATTTTACATTTACTTATTTGGCAGAAGAGAAGAGTTACCAACTGGCATCATAGATCACTAAATACAAATCATATAAAAGCAGCACCATGTTAAATAGTAGTAGTAGTAGTAGTAGTAGTAGAAGTAGCAGTAGCAGTAGTACATTTGCTACATCGTAATAATATACTAGACTACATGAAGTAGCAGTAGTAGCATATTTGCTACATCATAATAATATAGTAGACTACATGAAGTAGCAGTCGTGGTCGTAGTACATTTGCTACATCGTAATAATATACTAGACTACATGAAGTAGTAGTTGTAGTACATTTGCGACATCGTAATGATATACTAGACTACATGAAGTAGTAGTAGTCATAGTGCTTTTGCTACATAATAATATAATAGACTACATGAAGCAGCAGTAGTAGTCGTAGTACATTTGCTACATCATAATAATATACTAGACTACATGAAGTAGTAGTAGTCGTAGTGCTTTTGCTACATCGTAATAATATACTAGACTACATGAAGTAGCAGTAGTAGTCGTAGTACATTTGCTAATCATATCATAGCCAAGAGTGCATGTCATGCTGGGTAAATGTAGCATGTGTGTCGTAGACCATCAAGAGGCGGTGGATAGGAGACTCAAAATACAAAGTATATTTATATTAATTTATATATAATCAAAAAGATGTACAATAATTGTTTTAAAGAGGTACAAGGATGAGGAGGAGGTTTCGCTCCTCTCATGACAGTGACACCCATAGTGGATGCTGTTGTTGTTGTTTGGAAATCATTGTTATTGTTTTCTGTATTTGTTTGTTTTTATTTTTATTGCTTTTATTGTTTTTGTATTGCATCACTGTGCGATAGATATTGAGAATGATACTCTGATGTGTGGAAAACTAAGTTTTTTTTATTTTTTTATTAACTGAGCATTAGAGAGGGGGCAGGAAATGATAAGTAGGAACTTCCTCCTGCTCATTTTTCAACATATAATATTTGTTGGATTCTCTATTGAGAATTCTTGTTGAATTCTTCTGGTTTTATTTTTATACATTTTTTTTGTTTGTTTTATTTATGCTTGGTCATTTTTTCTTTTTATTTTGCATGTTCAAAATAAAGACATTTGACTTTGATATTGCCACATATGTATTAGTACAACAGTTGTATTGTATCAGTACAACAGATGTATTGCATCAGTACAACAGATGTACTGTATCAGTACAACAGATGTATTGTATCGGTACAACAGATAGATGTATTGTATCGGTACAACAGATAGATGTATTGTATCGGTACAACAGATGTATTGTATCGGTACAACAGATGTATTGTATCAGTACAACAGATGTATTGTATCGGTACAACAGATGTATTGTATCGGTACAACAGATGTATTGTATCGGTACAACAGATGTACTGTATCAGTACAACAGATGTATTGTATCAGTACAACAGATGTATTGTATCGGTGCAACAGATATATTGTATCAGTACAACAGCTATATTGCTAGAAGAGCACAACATGTCAGGTGCAGGGTGAAACAGCACACACGAATAAGTAACGCTGTTAGTGCGTCGCAGTAAGGTAAGGAGGGTACAGTAGTCACAGCCAACATCCATAGTAATATTACATGATTCATACAAGTATTAACTGTCGAGTGCAAAGAGACAGGTTGCAAAACCTCGCTAAGAGAATATTAAAGGATTACGTTAGGCGTAGAAGAGGAACGTTTTTAAGTATTTCTTGAGGGAAGAAAGTGAGTCAGTAGCTCTGATGGAGTTCATTTCACCATTTTGGGGTCAGGTGCGAGAAACCTCTGGACCTGGAGCCCGTCGGCTTTTGTACCAGGCACAGTTAGTAATCTACCAGAGGGAGAAGGAAGAGGTCAAGTACCGCTGTACAAATGTAATAATATGGGCTTGCAGGTAGGGTCGCTGCAGCTCCCTCAACTGGTTTTGAACTGTATTATAAGAGCAGCAATATGATGCCAGTGTAAGACAGCAGTGAGATGTTCATCTCCAGAAGCATGAAAGCCAAGCACGCAGCATCATTGTGGATTCTCTTCCCCCCCACGTTTTTCTCCCCAATTGTATCCGGCCAATTAACCCTCTCTTCCGAGCCATCCCAGTCGCTGCTCGACCCCCTCTGCTGATCCAGGGAGGGCTGCAGACTACCACATGCCTCCTCTGATACATGTGGAGTCGCCAGCCACTTCTTTTCACCTGACAGTGAGGAGTTTCACCAGGGGGACGCAGCGTTTGGGAAGATCATGCTATTCCCCCCAGTCCCCCCCCCCGAACAGGTGCCTCGACCGACCAGAGGAGGTGCTAGTGCAGCGACCAGAACACATACCTGCATCCGGTGTCCCACCCACAAACACGGCAAATTGTGTCTGTAGGGACGCCCGACCAAGCCGGAGGTAACACAGGGATTTTGAACTGGCGATCCCGGTGTTGGTAGGTAACAAAATAGACCGCCACTCTACCCGGATGCCCACAGTGGATTCTTTACTGCGGTTGGATCGTGCAGGCTGGTAGACCAGCAAGAAGTGCATTGCAGTAGTCTAACCACAAGATAACCACAGCCTGGACCAGTTCTGCTAGGTGGAACCTGACTCTGAGGATGTTACACGAGGCAAATAAACAGGAACGCAACACAAACATAATGAGGTCAGAGAATTAAGCCTGTTGTTGGTTGTCACACAAACAGGCACAGTTATTAATTGCAAAACACAATGAAAACGAATAATGGATTGTTGCCGTCCTCTGTCCTCTTTAGTTCCCAGTCTACCATGCATGAATACTCAAAAGGTCAGCGGGTGAGAGGAAGGCGTCCAGCACCTCCCTTTATGGCAACAGACATGGCCCAGTGTAAAAAAAGAAGCCACTTCATCAGCACTTTTATAACTACCGAGGGACCAAGTGCCCCACACACACACACACACACACACACACACACACACACACACGTGCACATGCACACACCTCAGAAACCCCACAAACACAGGACAAGGATAGCCGAGAAAGCCACATTGACTTAGTGTGGTATACGTTTCTTCTTATATGCCCACGAACACATCCTTGCTATAGCTCAAAAAAGCCTGGCAATAATGCAGCGGTAGACAAGGTGGTACTTGGGTGTGTGTGTGTGTGTGTGTGTGTGTGTGTGTGTAACACATACATGTGAAAGCCTGCTTGGCAGTACATGCTGTACCTTATAGATGTAGAGTATCTCTGGCACACGTTGCTCTTCGCCTTCTATCGTGACCACAGCCTCATTGCTAGACTCTAACGAGTGCATTTAATTAGACATGGTTTACACACTACTAGGTGTTCTCGATGTTTGAGTGTGTTTGTGTGTGTGTCTGTCTACAATAACAGACCTAAGTGTGTGCTATAGATCAAACTTGCAGCAGAGAAGAAATACATCCTGTACTTTATTTATATATCTATATCGATATATCTATCTATAAATCTAAAAGAGAGGCATACAGTGTGTGTGTTTGCACTATGTGCAGTATGCATCTCCACACTACTATATGGACGTGAGGCATGGACAATCTACAGCCACCATCTCAGACCATGTGAGATGTCTCCTCCTTTATCTGTTTTTTGTTTTTTTGTGAAGCACTTTGTAACATTGCTTTAGAAACGTGCTATATAAATAGAATTATTATTATTATCTCCAGAGGATCCTCGGTCTCACTTGGGGGGGCAGAGCGCCACACACACAGGTGTTGGAGCGGGCAGGCAGTTGCAGCGTGGAGTCTACCCTAAACCACCATCGACTCAGGTGGCTTGGGCACGTCATTCGCATGCCCAGCCAATGACTCCCACGTAAAGTCCTCGACGGTCAACGCTCTGCTGGGGGGCAAAAGAAGCGGTTCGAAGACCAAATGAAGACCACACTGAAAAGATGCCAGATCAACCCCTTCTCTGGAGGAACTTGCCTCCTGCCGCACCATCTGGTGCTCTCACGTCTCGCGGGGAGGGAAGTATATGGAAAACCAGTGCACACAACACCTTGTAGCAAAGTGTGCGAAGGGGCATGCTTGCAAAGCGACCCCTGCCCCTCCACCCCCAGCACCACTTTTACATGCAACTGCAATGGTGCATCCAGGATCGTACTATTCAGCCACCAAAGGACTCACGAATAGGGGAAGATGGTCATCATCGGAGACGATGGACAACCAGCAAGCAAGTGTGAGAAAGTGGGAGCGGGTTAAGAGATTATTGCTGCATCAGTGCTCCTCTTGAACTGGCACAGGTATGTAGTCTCTGCAGGGTTGCTTACTAGCACACGCACATGCATGTGTGCAGGCAGCTGATCGAAAGCATGTGCACCAAGGACAACCGCTACTCAACATTGTGCATGGCTGCATTTAGCATGTGCTGAATACCTGTATTTCAGTAGAATTAGGAAGTCTTATCAAATGCAAATAGTTAAGAGGACTAAGTCGAATACCGGTCAAGCATTCATTTTCTTCATTCCGGTGTGTGTGTGTGTGTGTGTGTGTGTGTGTGCGCAGCATGAAACAAGTAGTTTCTGTGAGCCAAGCCTCCCAGTGCCCTTCCTCTCCTCTGCCATCTGTGCTCCCTGGCATGGGTCCTCTGTGTCTGTAATGAAGAGGAACACTGCTCTCTCCTCCTTTCCCCCTCCCCCTCTTTTTCTCTCCCTCTGTCTCTCCCTCCCACCCTCTCTCTCTTCCCCCTCCCCGTCTCCCTCTATCTCTTTCTCAAACCAATACATCCTTTGGCCTCTTGCACTGGCTTTGCCTACCACTGCCTACACAAACACAAAGAGTCACGCTGGCCCCGTCGTTACCCTTTTTAAAACTCACCCGCTTCGAACCCTCAACCCTCTAAAGACCAGTTGTGCCACCAGCGATTTTGTTTTCAAGAACCTCACAGGATGTTGCTCCTTAGTTCAAATGGCAGGGAGCTTTTCCCATTAAATGAACAAATCCCATTATATTAATTCCACACATCTTATTTTTGCAGAGCAAGGGACCACCAAAGAGCTTTGAAACACATACAGACATGTACACGTGCACACACACGCACATGCATGCACACACACCTCTACCTGCTAACACACATGACCATACAGCCTCAGCTCTACCCTTAACAAATACACATTCACACAAACACATGCATGCACACGCATTCATGCTCACATGCAATGTCTCCTGTGTCTGTCTCAGATTGGTACACTCCATCACACCCTGATACCCCCTGCACCGCACTGAGGGCAGCCGTTCAGCTCACCTCGGCTCTATTGCCCTTTCTCACGCCGGCCTCCATATAAACAGGCTGGCTGCATGCTACGTGTGTGGGTCTGTGCTCCGTGCCAGCCTGCTGCTGTGCACCAGATGGGTCGGTTCAGCATGGCATCGCACCAGCTGACACAATGGCACATCAACAGGCGGCCAGTGGCATGGGCCTGGGTACAGGTTCGCAACCGCCATAACTGTACCGCCATACAGCAGTCATGCAGGCAGACAGCACACTGGAACAGTAGACGTAGCTGAACGCATGGCCGGATTTACCTTACAATGAGTATAAATATGTACGTATGCCAGCGCATACTTATGAATATGCCTGCAAACACACACACACTCACTTTCTCAGACACAAACAGTCCATCAGCAATCAGTCATGGCCAGACACATTGCATACTCAACAAACATGAACTCGACTACACACACACACACACACACACACACACACACACATTCCCCATCCCCCCGGTCTTCCGGGGGCGGTCATGATGGCTCATGTTAGAGAGGTTAATAGCTGTTTGCCCCCCCCACACCCTTCACACTTGATTACTCCATCCCACTAAGGTGTGTGGATGGCAGGGCCACGACTCTGGCACACTGCAGCCTTGTTAAAATCCGGCCCCCACCGCTGTCGTATGCTAACCAACTTCATTAGAAATGCTAATATCAGAGCCGGTAAGCAGTGTACAAAACACAAACAAGACGGCGCCTGTCACAGCTGGAGGCGTCTGTGGCCTTTTCTTCTTGATATTATATAACTGTAGTTTTCACGACACAGTTCAGATAGATTTCCAGTTCAGTCTTGACAACTACAGGGATACTGGGGTTTGTTATCTGTTTGCTGCAAACAAATACACATACGATAGACAACATATTTACTGTGTTACCAGTTGGAAGCAAATTTACATGTTGGATTTTGATTTTGAGATACTTTATTGATCCCCGCAGGGAAATTCTCTGCATTTAACCCATCCTATCTGTGTAGCTAGGAGCAGTGGGAAGCCGCCATGCAGCGCCCGGGGACGAAGTTGGTCTTGCCATGCCTCGGCCAGGAGCACAGACAGGAGTACTAACCCTAACATGCATGTCTTTTTGATGGTGGGGGAAACCAGAGCGCCCGGCGAAAACCCAGCGAAGACGCAGACAGAACACGCAAACTCCACACAGAGGACGACCCCCAAGGTTGGACAACTCTGGGGTTCGAACCCAGGACCTTCTTGCTGTGAGGCGACAGCGCTAACCACTGGGCCACCGAGCCGCTCAAAAGCACAACACCTAGAACAGAGCCCTGGGTAACTCCGCAGTAAGGATGATTTTTCCAATAATGGCTGAGCCAATTCCAGTGGCGAGACAGAGCCATGGCCACGTCTGCACCACTCAACCGTTGCTTAAAGCAGCTAACCAAGACAGTGTGGCTGTCTTTATCAAAGGCCTTACTGAGTCTACACATGCATTACATGAGAAGATGAAGATGGAGATACTCTGTCACTGAAAATACATACAATAAAATTCATGTCTGTGTCTCATCTGATAAAACTGTTGCCTGCATGATGACCTCATAGACCTGAACAGAATCAGGAACACATGAAAAGAACCAGTACAACTCACTGTTGCACTACAATACCTGGATTTTTCCTTTTTCACACCCCCCCCCCTTTTTCTCCCAAATTGTATCTGCCAATTACCCCACTCTTCCGAGCTGCCCTGGTCGCCGCTCCGTCCCCTCTGCCGATCCGGGGAGGGCTGCAAACTACCACAAGCCTCCTCCGATACATGTGGAGTCGCTAGCTGCTTCTTTTCACCTGACAGTGAGGAGTTTCACCAGGAGGACGTAGTGCATGGGAGGATCACGCTATTCGCCCCAGCCCCCCCCCCCCCCGGACAGGCGCCCCGGCTGACCAGAGCAGGCGCTAGTGCATGACCAGGACACATACCCACATCCAGCTTCCCACCTGCAGACACGGCCAATTGTGTCTGTGGGGACACCCCACCAGGCCAAAGGTAACACGGGGATTCGATCCGGCGATTCCCGTGTTGGTAGGCAACGGAATAGACTGCTACGCTACCCGGACGCACCCCCCCCCAGACACACACACACACACTGACAATTTTATGTGTTGCATCGTTGAGTTATGCTTCAGTGGTTTATGAAAACTTGGTGAAATTACTTTTTTCTATTTTCCCATGGGGGGAAAAAAAGGGACTACTAGACTTCCTCAACCCTGCAGCCACACAGCTACCCCCGCCAGTCGGCCCACAGGCCAGTAGACACAGGAGCTGCTTCTTGCGTAAATTAAATTCCAAGTGCCTGGGCTATGCAAATCCCACCTTATTTAGACACCCAGGGCTGCCATTTCATGATTCATGACCCCTAACCGTGTTAACTGCCCTCATTGACTCACACATGGGAGGTGTCTTGGTTTTTTTGGGCAAAGCCGCAGAGGAGAATACTGTAGGATCCAGCGTGTGTATGCGTTTCTGTATGAGCACGAGTGTGTGCAACCCTGAACCCTTCCCTCCTGACTACCGTAACAAGAAACATCTTCTTTTTTTTAAATGGCAGTGAGCTTTCCCACATGGCATGCGTGGGAGTGGAAGAGAAACTCACTTTCTCTACAATTTGTATAACGTGGTTTATGAGGCGACCGGGGATTCTTCGATGGAGGCAACTGACCCACATAGACTCGGTGCCTCTTTGATGAAGCGACGTCGGGCCGCCGGAAGTTGCATAAGCCTGTGACGCTACAGAAGTGAGGACACGTTCTGTGGTGAGACGGAAATCACCGCGCTCCTCGGAGTTATCAAGATCCGGCCTCGTTTGATGATGATGCTATTTGGCTCCTATCTTAAGATATCATATTCTCCATCGCAACGAAGCACACACAGGCCTATCTATTGCTGGCAATCTACGGCAAAGCTCACTGTGTGTGTGTGTGTGTGTGTGTGTGTGTGTGTGTGTGTGTGTGTGTGTGTGTGTGTGTGTGTGTGGGTGCGTGCCACATCTAAATGGTGCCTATCTGCTATCAGTGAGCGTGGAAACGGAGATGAAAGATGTAAGCAGATAGTACTGATAGAAACACAAGGAGACAGCTCCAGAGAGCCTCCTCTCTCTATTGCGCACCTCTTTTTGCCCTCACTCTCTCTCCTCCTCCTCCTCTCTATCGCTCTCCACCTCTCATAATTATCGTTCCTGTCCTCTCTTCGTGCAGCCCATCGCTCTCCAACTGAACCCACCCTTTCCCCTCTGTCTCTCAACCCTCCTCTACCTTCCTGCCCTTTCCCATCCCCTTGCTCCGTTTTCTTTTACACCCCCCCCCCCTTTTCTCTCCAATTGTACTTGGCCAATTATCCTACTTTCCGAGCCGTCCCGGTCGCTGCTCCACCCCCTCTGCCAATCTGGGGAGGGCTGCAGACTACCACATGCCTCCTCCCACACACGTGGAGTCACCAGCCACTTCTTTTCACCTGACAATGAGGAGTTTCACCAGGGGGATGTAGCGTGTGGGAGGATCACGCTATTCCCCCCAGTTCCCCCTCCCCCCAAACAGGTGCCCCGACTGACCAGAGGAGGCGCTAGTGCAGCGACCAGGACACATACCCACATCCAGCTACCTACCCAGACACGGCCAATTGTCTCTGTAGGGACGCCCGACCAAGCCGGAAATAACACAGGGATTTGAACCGGCGAGCCCCACATCGGTAGGTGCTCTGTTTTCATACCAGGTTCAGGGGCTGTGCTCAGAAGGCTGGCAGTCATCCCTGGACACCGTCACATCCAGCCTCAACAGTAAAATACACACACACACAACTCCAATCCAAGCACCCACTATCCCAGCCCCCTTCCGCCATGGCTACATCCAAAACACAGCCTGAGCACTGCCACACGGGAAACTGGGATTTTGTGTGTGTGTGTGTGTGTGCGTGTGTGTGTGCGTGATGCTGAGAGAAAGAGTGAGGGAGGGGGAGCAGTCAAACAGATTATGACCCCCAGCTATGATTATCTATGCCCCACGCTCTGACCCCCCGTGCCAATTACAGAGATAAGGCTGTCTTGTGAGTGGGTGTGTGTGTGTGTGTGTATATTTATATGAGTGTGCACGTGTGTGTGTTAATATGAGTGAGTCCATTTCCCTTTTCTCTGAAGCTGTATGTGGTGAGTGTGGGATTGGGCATGTGTAATTGCATGTGCATGTTGCACACACACACACACACACACACACACACACACACACATACACACACACATGCACGCACACACGCCCAGTCCTTGCTATCAGGGGCCACACACTTTCTCTCCCCCACTGTTTTCGCCCCTCGGTGGGGCTCTGTGGTGGTGGTTCAGAATACATGACAAGATAACCACTGCTGATATCTTGTAGAGACGCCGACGGTCACCATAGGGAGACATATTCCAGTCGGGGAATATTTTAGGTCTGCCCTCTCGCTTGAATTCTACACATGCATGTGCCCGCACACACGCACAACTCCGCTCCCTTTTATATTCTCCTCCACCACTACTGCCACCCTCGTTCTTTCTCCTCTCTTTTCAACCATCACCACCAGTCCCCCTTTTATAGCTCCATCTCTACGACCCTGTCTTCCACCCTTCCTTTCCTTGATCGCCCTCACGTGTTCCTCCCTGCTTCCCAGGAACAGATCCCAAGGGGAAAGTGGCGATTTTGAAATTGAAACCGCACTGCCCAGCATGCGGCGGTCTTGGTTGTGCTGTGTGGGACCGCCGTCAGCTCGGAGAAGGAGTATGGGTTTAGACAGCTCCGGGCTGCGGCTGCTCCCCTCATTAGGGTCTCTGTAATCAGACCATATCTAATCTGTCACCACTGACAGGATATTAGGGATAAGGGGTGTGTAGCTAAGGCTATCAGGTAGCGCCATACCACTTGTACACCGGTGTCATATCCTTTACGCAGACGTTGTTCTCTGTGTGGGCCTAATGGAGTCGGACAGGTGCGGTTACGAATTCGAGGCAATTCTGCGCCGTCTTTTACAGTACCACTGAGGAAATTTCATTGCAGCAAAACCCAGGTTTTCCCTGAGCGAGTTACTTCAGGACAGCTCGACGTGCACCGAATTTAGACTGTAAGCGGATTTTAAATGGAGACCCTAAAATACCTGCATTCCCGATCCTGACAATACGCCTCAAGTTTTCATTATGGAGTCTGAATTTGGGCCAACGCTCAGCCGCGGAGGGACTGGCATATGGATTATACATTTCAGCCCTTCATGTCCCCAGAACAATGCCAGGCACACAAGCCGACACTTGAGCATTGGAGGGGACAGTCTTAATATGGCAGAGAGACAGGAAAGCATTTGTTTTAATGTCCCAGCAAGACCAGCGGGCAGGTGTTGGACAAAAATCCTTAATCAGGATGGATTTTTCATGTCTAAAAACCTTGAAGCGGCATGATAAAAACTTTTTTTCCCACTAAGTGACTAATATTGTGTTTTATTATTACGCCTTCATCCATAAATGTTCTCAACTGTCTCAAGAACTGTCAATATTCATGAGCAGGCCTTTGATTGACAAGTACATAGGGAGTTGGAAGTAAGGGTGGGCGGAGTTTCACATTATCCTGATTTGATCTGATTGGCTGTATTCAAATGAGAGCCAGATGACACAACGGGGGGGGGGGGGGTCCTGATGGTCAGCGTTGAGTTATGTCATTGATCAGTGACTCACCTTGACACCGCCCACCCCACCCCTAAATTAGGCCATTATGTTTGGTGGTGTTGTTTTTATACTAGTACATATCATGTAATGTAATTAGGCGTTTTAAATTGACAACAATTAAAAAGTATGTTGCTCTTTCAGCAGTAAATAAGGAAGGTTCATCATGGGTTGGCTGTACTGTATACAGATGAAACCCATGACATGTCAGTAAAATACAGAACTTGGTGCAGTTATAAAGAGAACCGCTGTGTTGGAAACCGGGTAGGCCTATATGCTGCATTCGGTGGGATATCTTATGAGTTTCATTTTAGTTGACTTCATGGTTATGCGGAGGAGAGCAAAGAGATAGACAGCAACAGATGATGGAGACAGACAGCAGATGATGGAGAGAGAGAGAGAGAGACAACAGCAGATGATAGAGAGAGAAGACAGACAGACAGTAGATGATGGGAGAGAGAGAAGACAGACAGACAGCAGCAAATGATGGAGAGAGAATAGTGAGGGAGCAGCAGATGATGGAGAGAGAGAAGACAGACAGACAGCAGCAAATGATGGAGAGAGAATAGTGAGGGAGCAGCAGATGATGGAGAGAGAGAAGACAGACAGACAGCAGCAAATGATGGAGAGAATAGTGAGGGAGCAGCAGATGATGGAGAGAGAAGAGAGACAGCAGCAGATGATGGAGAGAGAAGAGTGAGGGAGCAGCAGATAATGGAGAGAGAAGAGAGTGAGGGAGCAGCAGATGATGGGAGAGAGAAGAGAGACAGCAGCAAATGATGGAGAGAATAGTGAGGGAGCAGCAGATGATGGAGAGAAGAGAGACAGCAGCAAATGATGGAGAGAGAAGAGTGAGGGAGCAGCAGATAATGGAGAGAGAAGAGAGTGAGGGAGCAGCAGATGATGGAGAGAGAAGAGAGACAGCAGCAAATGATGGTGAGAGCAGAGAGTGAGGGAGCAGCAGATGATGGAGAAAGCGAAAGAGAGAGACAGCAGCAGATGATGGAGAGAGAAGAGAGAGACAGCAGTAGATGACGGAGAGAGAAGAGAGTGATGGAGCAGCAGATGATGGAGAGGGAAGAGAGACAGCAGCAGATGACGGAGAGAGAAGAGAGTGAGGGAGCAGCAGATGATGGAGAGGTGACCAGTGCAGCACTATGGTACCTGAAAAATAGTGTGTGTGGGGGGGGGGGGGTATGTTAAGAGAGCGAACAATAATTTAATATTACAATAAATTAATGATAACATAAATACATGTAACCGTTTTACCCCATTCTGGCAACATAGCATGTCATAAATGTTTAATGGTAGCAGTTGTGAAGTATTCTGCTTCGACTCAACACTAATTACCAACTACTCCTATTTTTTAACATAATCCATAATTAATCTCTAAAGTAAACAACAGTTTTTGAGGTACAGATCAATTTTTCAGTGATTACGACGTGTACTTTGAATGTAAATGAGGTGCCGGAGCTGGTATCTCGAAAGATATTTCCGGACCCTCTACACAGATCCAGCTAAGCCCCAAATATTCCTCACATCCTAGAAACGCCAATGCTCATAAACGCCGCCCACCACCGTCTTGAGTCTTCATCGCTCCTCCCATTCTCTTGCCACTCATGTGACTGTCAGCGCTCGTCTACATCTACCCCCCACCCCCCCGTTTCCATCTATTTCTGTCTTCTCCACCCTTCTCTGCTCCTCTCCTTTGGTTTCTCTCTCGTCAGCGACACGTTTTAAATGTACTTTATCAACACAAAATGTGTCGGGGCTCTCCAAGGTCAGTGCTTATTCACAGCTTTCCGCTGACCTGCCACCTTCCCCGCAGGTCCTCTAACCGGCCTGCCGCCCTCTCCGTTTGTGGGTGCTTGGCAACAACATCCCTCCGGTTCATTTTCTGATGGTTAGACAGGAGACAGTGTTTACCGCAGAGGAAATGCATTTAGTTGATTTTGACTTGTTTCTGGGGGAGGGGGGGGCTTTTAAAAAGGTTGTGGCAACGTGAGGCAATTTCCTTTCACAAAGGAGCGCCCGCTCGGCAGGGAAGTCATTCGATTTTGAAGGAAATGTGCATGACGCTCGAGTTATGGCGGCGTCCAGCAATTACACGTCTCGTTCTGGTGGGCGGCAGGACCTCGTCATTTGGCGTTTGTCTCTGGGCATTAGCTAATGGCCTTGCTCCGTACTTGATGGGGCCCCTGCAGCACCAAATAGGATTCGTCAGAGCTGTGCAGTGTTGTGAAGCACGGTAGACACGTTGCTATGTGGACAGTTAAAAGGTACCACTGTAAAGGGTAATGGCAATACTATGGTTTTCACACGGCAAATATTCACACACGCCTGTACGGTACAAGAACATGCAGATGATACAGCGCATGCACACCTGCACCATCGCATGCCCGAGCAGCTCTCATTCCAGCTCGGGTCGGGAAAGGGTGCTGATGACATATTCCTCAGAAGTTTACCCAGGCTTCCGAGCCCTCCTTCATCAGGTCACTTCCGTTTTAACATTTTAGGAGCATTTTGGTGCATCTCGTGTATCTCACGATACATAAAATAGTCTGAAAATCAAACACGGACGCGTTGAGCGTTCAGATGCTTTGCTGCTCTTCAAAAAAAAAAAGAGTGGATGTAAGCGTGGTAACGTCCTACTTCAGAGCATCTGGCTTGGGGGTAGCTCATAGCCTACGCTGCGTCGGCAGCACGTGACGAAGAAGAAGAGTGAAGACTACACATCGCTGCTGAGCGGTGCAGCGGTACATACATAGTCCCAAAACAATTCATCTGCCTGCTTATTACTCGAGCACACGTGGTTTCCAAGGCTGTTGAGCTGGATGTTCGCTTTACATGAAAACCTATCTGCACAACGAGCAGTTGTCTCTCAGGATACCCGCATCCAGGGCTTTATGTTAACCGCACGCTCCTTTTGTTGTCTCGTTGTATGAAATCTGGCCTGGAGTTTATGGGGAGTAAAGGGAACATTGGATTAAAAAAAAAAAAGATGAAGTCTGTTTGGGCATTAAATTGCCTTAACAAATCAAACCCCTAACTGAGCAGTTGTAACATCAAACTATTCCACGTTCAAACTGCAGGGCACAGCTGAACTCCAGGTAGTGTGGGACGGTGCACACCGAGGCCTACGGCAGTGGCCATCCATCTTTGACATCTTTTTTGGCTGGGATGGAAAGCGATGACTCACGATTACAGCAAGGGGTAAGAAACTCGTTCAGTTTCAATATTGTGAATCATGGGGAACTTACGAGAGCCATCTGCTCGGAGGGAAGTGAGAAAGGAGCAGGCCGGTCGGTAAGAACCCGTTTCAACATAAATTACACCGGCCAAGCATCCATTTGAATCTAAACTGGCCGCGATGGTCAGCAAACACCTGTCCTTCTCTGAGCTCAGGTACTACATCACCGAAGGGAGGTGGTTACAGGTAACTGACCCGGTATGGAGTCCAGCTGTGACGCCGAAAAACGTACAGGGATGAAGAAAGAAAGAAAGCCACTTTATTTTGTCATTGTTTTCTTACAATGAAATGTGCTCTCTGCATTTAACCATCCTGTTGTATAGGAGCAGTGGGCAGCTGCAGCACTCGAGGACCGACTCCAGTCTTCTTTCCATTGCCTTGCTCAGGGGCACAGGCAGGAGTATTAACCCTAACATGCATGTCTGTTTGATGGTAGGAGGAAACCGGAGCTCCCGGAGGAAACCCACACAGACACGGGGAGAACACGCAAAGTGACAATGCGTGGAAACAGAGTGACAACTGAAAACAGCTACATTCATCTACAGAGACAAATATGAAGAGTCTGCCTGGGTGTGTGTGTGTGTGTGTGTGTGTGTGTGTGTGCATGTATGTGTGTGTGTGTGCACATACAAGGTACATGTGTGTGCCTGTATGGGTGTATTGTGCGTTTTTGTGAGTGTCATGGAATTACAAGCATTCTGTTGATATTGTTAACTGTTTGTGTGTAGCTTTTGCTCAACAGTATGACAACAAATATTGACTGATATTAAAAGATTAAGAATTGAAATAAATCGTAAAGAAGTAAAGTAGCTTCCTGAAAACGTGCTGATGACTGAAAGGAGTTGCATGATCTCACCAGACATATGCAGCTTTAAACTGTCAGAGCTCCGTTCGCAAATGAATTATCAGTCTAGCAATGATTCTGGTGATTTTTGAGGGGAAATAAGGCAGTTGTCCAAGAAGTCAGACTAAATTACAAAATTTGTCAGATGGGTGAGAATATTTTTTCTTCAAGAGCAGTCATAAAACAGCCTAACATGACTGACGGGCCCACTACGCCTCAGATCGCACCGCGTGCTTCGCAATATGACCGTTACCCATGTGTACACTGGGATATCGATTCTGAAACATTGTTCAAGCCTATTCCAGATATTATTTCACTTAATATACATTTTATGATTGATTTTGATTTGTTTTTCCACTGTCAGGTGAAGTGCAAGCCGCAGCACCACTGACATTAGGTCGTACAGACAAAGATGACTGTGCTGTTGTGAATGTCTGATGTTATCGTGACCATTGCATAACAGACAACGTAGAGTTGTGATACTCGGTTACCCTTCACCTCTTGCTTTAATGTGTTTTAGTGTGTCACACGTGTGTCTTGGTGCACGCAGCCGTCGCCTGCTGGGATGAGCAGCTGCAGGTAGACAGGCCAAAGGGTGTGACACTAGCAGATGGGGCGTGGGCGCTCCATTTGTCTGCCATATGTCATGCCAAACCTCATCTCATCCAAGTGCTACGGGAAGGCGCCGCAAGCCAAAGAAAGGCCATGTGCCAGACAGATATCATCACCAGGCGCCTCCTGACCTGACCGGGGCTGGGGCCTAGTCCAACTCAACACCATACCCACTGCATTAGCTGGAAGAGTGCGACTACAATCTGTCTTTCTTTCTTTCCTTTTTTTTAATATTTCCTAGAGATTACTGGTATTAATGTTGCTAAATATACCCACCCACTGTTTGTGCTTCCAAATCTGCATACAAGTATGTGCTCGGTTCCAACACAGTGTCAATAAAAATAACACTGTTCCTTAAACGCGATGTCGGGGGAAATGTAGTAATGATGTATGAAAAAACTTTTTTTTTATAGCACAGCAGTCTGATGCTCTCACTTATTTTTCACTTTTGCAAGGGGCTCTCTGGATTTACCAAAGAATATCATCCCAATTAAAAAACCCAAAAAACTAAAAGGGCGTCCGGGTAGCATGGCGGTCTATTCAATTTGCCCACCAAAACGGGGATCGCCAGTTCGAATCCCCGTGTTACCTCCTGGTCGGGCGTCCCTACAGACACAATTGGCCGTGTCTGCGGGTGGGAAGCTGGATGTGGGTATGTGTCCTGGCCGCTGCACTAGCGCCTCATCTGGTCGATCAGGGTGCCTGTTTGGGGGGGGGGGGATAGCATGATCCTCCCACGCGCTACCTCCCCCTGGTGAAATGCCTCACTGTCAGGTGAAAAGAAGCGGCTGGTGACTCCATATGTATGGGAGGAGGCATGTGGTAGTCTGCAGCCCTCCCGGGTCGGCAGAGGGGGGTGGAGCAGCGACCGGGACAGCTCGGAAGAGTGGGGTAATTGGCCGAATACAATTGGGGAGAAAAAGGGAGAGAGAAAAAACAAAAAACGATATGCTCTTCTGTATAGATTAGACAATCCAATAACTGTGAACACAAACAACGCTTTCCCAGAACCAGAAAGAGGAGAAACTCAGATTAAAGCTCTTCATCTGATGAAAAAGTGAGGCTGAGGGTGGCTTGAAAGAGAATGAGTAGGAGGGAGGCTTTGTGGATGCATAATGATCTGTGTTGTACTCTCACGACCTTTACTCTGTTGCGGTATTCTCTGAAAGTAGAGCCGCAGGCCTCGATCCTGTCCTGAGGGATTTTACGTCCACCTATAAAACCACTTCCTAATGGGCTCTGGAGTTGCAGTAGATGTTTTCATTCCCATGTCTCCCTAATGGTCATTACAAACTCTGGCTGATGTTTTAATTGGCATGTAAAGGAGTTAAGCAATCTGGAAACAGACAGGAACATGGATAGTTGGGGTTTATTTTAGTTAAGGAAATGGCTGGCCCCTTCCATGCTGTGATTCTGATTTAATATACGTCCTTGTAAATTGGTTTTATTTCTAATTATATTACAGCCCTACTCCCCACTTGCAGACTTTCTATATTCATCTGTCATCTGGGTTTGGGGAAAACACTATATTTTACGATCACATCATAATTTTTAGTAGTAATATCTGTATTAGTTTCAGTAATATCTGCAATACCAATTACAGATTAATTTATTAGGCTTATTTACATCAGCTGCTTTCATTTTTATAATACTAAATATGCCAAAACAAGAAGGCTGATCAGCCCAAACATTAAAACCGCCTGCCTAATATTGTGTAGGTCCCCCTCGTGCTGCCAAAACAGCGTGGACCCATCGAGGTACGGACTCCACATGACCTCTGACACAAACACATGAACAGCAGATCCTTTAAGTCCTGTAAGTTGGAAGGTGGGGCCTCCAAAGATCAGACTTGCTTTTCCAGCACATCCCACAGATGCTCGATCAGATGAGATCTGGAGAATGTGGAGGCCAAGGCAACACCTTGAACTCTTTGTGATATTCCTCAAACCATTCCTGAACAGTTTTGCAGTGTGACAGAGGACATTATGTTGCTGAAAGAGACCACTGCCATCAGGGAATACCGCTGCCATGAAGGGGTGTACTTGGTCTGCAACGATGTTTAGGTAGGTGGTATGTGTCAAAGTAACATCCACATGAATGCCAGGACCCAAGGTTTCCCAGCAGAACATTGCCTAGAACATCACACTGCCTCCGCCAGCTTGCCTTCTTCGCATAGTGCATCCTGGAGCCATCTCCTCCCCTGGTAAACGACGCACACGCACCCGGCCATCCACATGATGTGAAAGAAAACATGATTCATCAGACCAGGCCAGCCTTCTTCCGCTGCTCCATGGTCCCGTTCTGACACTCAAGTGCCCATTGCAGGGGCTTTCAGCAGTGGACAGGGGTCATCATGGGCACTCTGACCGGTCTGCGGCTAAACGGCAAGCTGTGATGCACTGTGTGTTCTGACACCTGTCTATCATAGCCAGCATGACCTTTTTCAGCAATTTGTGCTTCAGTAGCTCTTCCGTGGCATCAGAGCAGACGGGCTAGCCTTCGCTCCGCACGCGCATCAATCAGCCTTGGGCGCCTATGACCCTGTCACCAGTTGTCCTTCCTTCGACCACTTTTGGTAGGTACTGACAGCTGCATACCGGGAACACCTAACAAGACCTGCCGTTTCGGAGATGCTCTGACCCAGTCGTCTAGCCATCACAAATTGGCCCATGTCAAATTCACTCAGATCCTTACTCTTGCCCATTTTTCCTGCTTCCAACACATCAACTTCAAGAACTGACTGTTCACTTGCTGCCTAACATATCCCACCCCTTGACAGGTGCCATTATAATGAGATAATCAATGTTCTTCACTTACCTGTCAGTAGTTTTAATGTTCTGCCAGATTGGTGTTTAAAGCTTATAGTCCCAAAGTTTTCTTGTGTTAGCGGCCACTGAAACACGAGTGATGGAGTTAACGACGTCGTCCCCACCTGCGTGGAACAGGTCTGAGAGACACTTTGTGTCTTTTTCCTGTTTTTCTTCCTTGAGTTCCAAGCGTTTGTTCGGGCTGTGGAGGACGACGTGGTGTCAGTCCATTAAAAGAATCGTTTGTGTCACGTATCGCTCCTGCACCATATCTGTCCGTCTCCGTCTAAACAAAACTCACAGGCCTACATGCAACACACACTTGATATAGATTTTGATCTTTCCACTGCAGAGTCTAACCAAGCAACCATGCGTGAAGCCACGGCTGATAAAGCATGCCCAGCCAACCAAAAAGCCTTAAAGGTTTAATAAAATGTTCCTTCCACACATGCTGGATGCTTGCTCAGTTAGACAATGAGGGACAATCACTAATAAATATTCCCACACTCTGGCGGCAGACTAACAACAGACAGAGGATCAATACTAATGGTAGATTTGTTTCTACTGTGTTGTGGCTATTGCCCGGGGAACAACTGATAATACTGTAATTTTGAAAACAAAAAGATACACCCCGACTCTGACACACACAAGCACACACACACACACACACACGCGCGCATACAAACCTTAGACTCACCCATTCCTTGTCCAAGTTGGCATAAGGGGAAAGCTATATCACATCAGCAGTGAGATAGTAAAGAGCCCCCTGGTGGTAGAAAATACGCAGACGCTCTTCAAAGCTCTATCCTTCCCTAGTAGGCACACACACAGCGCTGCATCTCGTGTTTTTACTGACATCTAGTGTTCATTCAGGGTCACAGTGGTTGGGGGGAAAAATATCGTTTTTTTCTTTCTTTCCGGAAACCATCAATGGTGTTGATAAAAGTGCTCAACAAATGAGGAGCAGAATATTTAGATAGATGTAGGGGGAAAAACTAACGCATTTCAGTACAAAATTGTTTCGTGCATCACGCACTCATCAGCTGCCAATGTATGTGTGTGTGTGTGTGTGTGTGTGTGTATACATATATATATAAACATACATACACACACAGCAAAAATGAACATAAAAAAAAACGAACATAGTAGTCTCTGAACTCTACTGGAGGGATGAACACCATTCTTCCAATATATTATATTACATATTCCCTCATTTGGTGTTTTGATGATGGTGGTGGAGAGCGCTGTCTAACGCGTCAGTAAGAAATCTCTCATAGGTGTTCAACTGGGTTGAGCTCTGGAGGCTGTGAAGGCCATAGCATGTGATTTAGAATCAGAATCAGAACCATGTTCATCCTCATCAAACCATCCAGTGACCCCTCGTGCCCTGTGGACGGGGGCACTGTCATCCTGGAAGAGACCACTCCCATCAGGATAGAGATGCTGTACTACAAATCATATCATATATATATATATATATATATATATATTATATGTATATGCACCTTTATCCTGTGATGAAAACTATGTTACTCTCATGTCTCATGGAAGCTTCCAAAGTCTTTGGATTGCAAACCATCTAATTTTGATAGTAATTTAGTCAGAAGCTGTTAAAATAGAGTGAAGCGCGCACACACACACACACACACACACACACACACACACACGTGCGCACACATGAATACAGAGGGCAAACAGCAGGTTTTCTCCACTTCCTGTCACTTGGGCTGGCAGCACTTACCTGCAGTCATACTACTGTCAGTGGCCATGACAGAAATAATAGTCAGCATGGGTCTGAAAAGCAAGCACACACCAGGCGGTGCCGTCTCTAACTGGATAAGCAATTAGATTTCTGGGGTCTGAACCGGGCCTCGAAAAGCAACCAAGCAACACCTGCGTATGCAGACCGGTTGTTGCCGAGTCTTAAAAGTCTTAACGGAAATAGAAAACACTTGCAAAGGAGTGCCAAGTCACTCTTTCTCCAAATGTGTTTGTGGAGAAAGTCGACGGAACACTGAACAGAGTGATGAAATAATCCCAGGGAAAGACAGCAACAGACGAAAGCGTGGAGGAACATGGGATGAAAAATCGCAGTTATGTAGATGAACCATCGATAAAATCTGTGACAGATGGGTTGTTTTGAGAAAAAATTAAAAGAAGATGTATTAAAAAGACATTCTGGAATGGAGGATAATGAAATGTACGACAACCATTAAAAGAGGTGGGAGGATAGCCAAACAGAAAGGGGGAGAGAGACACTAATGAAAGATTGCGATGGTTGAAAACGTAAGTAAAAACCTTTCCGGATGCTTATTAGAGGGCAAAAGAAGGCATGTGAAGAAGAAAACATGGAAAGGCGATGAAAACTGTCAATCACACGGTCAGAGGGGGGCCATGGAGACGCTCTGTACAGAATCACGTTGAGACAGACAGATAAACGTTTGTTTTTTTAGTCAAAGAAATGCTTAGAACCACTTACTGAGGTTACAGTCTATCCTGATACAATCTGGTGGGAGAGAGAGTGAAAATGGTGAGATCAAAAGTAAAAGAAAGGGACAGAAAGAGAGAGAGAAAGAGAGAGGAAAAAAGAAGAAAGATAACATTTTACATCCTTCAAGGTACATTCTGCAGACAAGCATTGCTCTGGGGCCACCATCCGGGGACAGGCTACGAGTCAGGATCACCCTTTTCTCTAAATCAGCACCCCACCCCTCCATCCCACCCCTCTCCCCGGTAAACCCGGTGCTAAAGCGCAGCAGAAGGCAAGTCAGTGAAACTCAGATCACTCCTGCGTGACGGAGCACAGTGTAACGTCCACGCGGGGGCGACGACAGTGACTCCATCAGTAATCTATACAGTCCTGCATCAATGCTGCATCCGTGTGCCGTTATGCCAGTTGCACCTATAATTATCCAAGAAGCAATTATCTTGTCATGGATTCTCGTCAAAATTAGACAGCGTCAGTGTTGTTTTGGACAGAATAAGTGTCTGAAGCAGTTTAACAATAAAAAAACCCTATACAAAGCTATCCCTCTTTCTTCGACACCATCACTTGTACAGTTGCCCTTAATTTAACCTCTTTCCATTTTCAGTCTAAGATGCACTTGCCCTCTGCAGCACTTTTGCCCACGAGAAACCCCGCAGCGTAAAAGACAAGAAAGGGTGATCTGCACATCCCAGCCGCCTAGTGCACACAAGACATGGAATAAAGCCGGTCTGATTCCCGTTTACAACTACTGCCGCCACGCTGGGCAGACCATAAGTGGCATTATCGACATTGGCTGAAATCTGGAGGCTCTTGCAGGTGTATTGTTGTTCTGCCCTCCAGTGGCTACACGCTGCATGTGCATGTGGCTGTCAGACTGGGGTGTGAACTCGAGCTGTCAACCGCTACAGAATAGTGGACACAAACAGCCAGGGACCGGCCGGCAGGGGGGGGGGGGGGGCAACACGCCTACACATATACAATCCAATAGACTGTAAGGCAACAAATAGAGCCCGAGCAGTGACGTTTACCTGGGAGATGGAAAGCTGTCCCGAGCTCAAGTGAGTGTAAGTCTGGAAACATGTCTGTAAAAGCAGTGTCAGTATATGAAAATGTAAAAACCCGTGGAAATACTTGATAAAATGGACCGACTATATCAACAAATGTCGTCGTCTTTTGGCGGCCAGAGAGGTGACTTGGTAATCTTACTAACCGCTAATCAAACAGGTAATCATCATTACAAAACACCATTAAGGGTGAATCAGTCCAATGATATCCATCTGACGGATTAATTAACAGGGTTTTAATTAACTTAATGAGGATTAGGGCTGTGACAGAAAGCCTTAACAGATGCAGACTCCCCACTGATTCTGAATGAATTAAATCCTCGCAAACGGGCCATGAATGCAAAACTGATTTAAGTATGACAGTATGAAGCACAAATGTGTAATGTGTGATGTGATTTTTTTTTTTATAGGTTTCATTTAAAATGAAGCGATGTGTTTGCATTTAGCCTCCTGAGCTAAAACTAGACGTGTCTCACTGGTATCTATATTAGTGTGTGTGTGTGTGTGTGTGTGTGTGTGTGTGTGTGTGTGTGTGTGTGTGTGTGTGTGTGCAGCTTAGGGACAACAGTGGCTGTGAGCCGGTCTCTCTGACTGTTTGATCCGAGGGCCGCAGACATACAGGCCATTGAAGGTTGAAAAGTTCCATCATCTGAGTCTTGTCCAGGCGGGGTGAGACAGACAGACAGACAGACAGACAGACAGACAGATAGATAGATAGATAGAAGAGAAATGCAAAAGGGTTGTGGGGATGGCCACCTTCTGCCCTTCCCTCCTGTTCTCCAGTAACATTAACAATAATAATAATAATAGTAATAATGATGATGCACTTTATTTGTATAGCACTTTTCTAAACAGGGTTACAAAGTGCTTCACAGAAGAGGATAAAACAGCTAGCAGGAAGTCTTCCTTCAGTAGACACACCAGACTATACAGAGAATTTGGTATGATAAAAAAATAATCACTTCTATGCACCCTATCCATTGCTTTTGTGCACTGCCTGTTGACACCTATGTCCTATTGGACTTGAACCTAGTTTTTTTTGGCACTTATTTGGGCTGTTGTCTCCTGACTAGATCCTTGCTTGTGTTGTATCAACTCTCAGATGTGTGTCGCTTTGGGTCAAAGTGTCTGCTAAATGAAATTCTAACATTGTTAGGCTCACCCCTTCCAGCCAGGATCATTAATCATCATCGCTGCAAACGATTCATTACATCACAATCAACTCAGCCATTAGTTCAATAGAAGGATTAGCATTCTCATCTCTAGTCTGGAGTGGAGGATTTATCCATCTACAAATCCCTCACTCTGGGTTCCCCCGTCTCACTTTAACAAAATCCTCTCATCCTTAAGGACTAACAACTAAACGAAAAAATTATCTATCTAATGAGACAAACTGTGCATCTAGCTCCCTTCTCTCTCTCTATCGTAATGCCAGCGGCACCACACAAAATGAGAGCCAGGAGGAGGGAGGAGAGCCAGGAGGTGGGAGCAAGGGAGGAGAGCAGAAGGAGGGAGGAATGGAGGGAGGAGGAAGAGGGAGGGATGGAGGCAAGAGAGTAGGAGGGCGGGAAGGAGGGAGGAGAGCAGGAGGAGGGAGGAGAGCAGGAAGAGGAAAGGAAGGAGGGAGGGATGGAGGGAGGAGGCAAGAGAGCAGGAGGAGGGAGGGGAGGAGAGCAGGAGGGAGGGAGGGATGAAGACAAGAGAGCAGGAGGAGGGAGGGAAGGAGAGAGGAGAGCAGGAGGAAGGGAGGGATAGAGGCAAAGGAGTAGGAGGAGGGAGGGAAGGAGGGAGGAGAGCAAGAAGAGGAAGCGAAGGAGGAGAGCAGAAGGAGGGAGGACTGGAGGGACAGGAGCAGGTCCACCCGTGGGCTGCAGAGAGTTCACTGGACAAGACTCAGAGGCGGCTGGAGAAGTGCTAGAGATGGAGCTTTCTGACCAGAGGATGAGGAGCCGCCATAGGGCAGTATGAAGAGCGGAGATGGTTTATGGATCTTAAGAGGTTCAGGGACGGGGAACATGGACCACTACGTGTGGCCAGGACTTCTTCTAAAACGGCCAAAGAAAAGGTTAGCGGGAACTGGGGGGGGGGGGTCCCTAAAAAGACCAAAAGTGAAATTATCAGTGGATGCCTTCACATTTAGGTTTTTACTTGATCCTTTTTTGTTGTGTTTGTGCATCGTTAGCATTCCTCATCGGAACCTATGAGCAGTCAGAGCCACAAGCTAGGCTGTTAGCTTACCGCTAACCATAGCACTGAGTGAAATAAAGAATGCTAACAACTTTAAGATGTTAACAATCTTAAGACGCAGCAGGAAACATGCTGAAGCTTTCATCCTGTCATCGGACAGCAACAATGCGGAACGTAACTCCAAATGTCAAGGCATCTGTTTAAGTTAAGGGGTAGACTTTAAATACAAAAAACAAAACAAAAACAAACCAAGAAAAGTTAACAAAAGATAGCATTAAGGAGAGGAAAGGTAAAGAAGGGAGGGCATCCACGGTGATCTCGGCGGCCTACCCAGGTTGACGGTGAGTTTGACGCGGCCCCCGTCCAGCTCCAGCCGCAGGGTGTCTGCAGACTCCTTGGAGGTGGTGGCCATGAGAAGGCCGTAGGCCCGCTGAGACATGAAGCGCAGCGCCACGTCCTCGGCCTCCGTGTGCATGGTGATCGGCATGATGATCTTCAGGTACATGCTGCCGTCGTAGCTCAGCACCGTCGCCTCTGAAATGGGGGGAGGAGTAGACGATAAGAAGGGAATGAGGCACCAAAATTATAGACTTGGACAGTGATAACCTTCTTTTCTTTTTACATATTCATTTCAATCCTCATATCTGCTTAATGAGCTTTTTAGAGGGTGCCCAAACATTGACTCATGCTTAAAATGTATGAATAACATTATTTGCAAGTCTGATACACACGTATGAATAACAAAGAAGGGATTTTATTTTAAATTTACATTCTGTAAAAAGGGTCAACTGTCCAAAGTAACGGGGAGTGCAGAAGAGAGGTGAAGAAGAGTGTGCAGGCAGGGTGGAGTGGGTGGAGAAGAGTGTCAGGAGTGATTTGTGACAGAAGGGTACCAGCAAGAGTTAAAGGCAAGGTTTACAAGATGGTTGTGAGACCAGCTATGTAGTATGGTTTGGAGAGAGTGGCACTTATGAAAAGACAAGAGGTGGAGCTGGAGGTGGCAGAGTTGAAGATGATAAGATTTTCATTGGGAGTGACGAAGAAGGACAGGATTAGGAATGAGTATATTAGAGGGACAGCTCAGGTTGGACGGTTTGGAGACAAAGCAAGAGGGGCAAGATTGAGATGGTTTGGACATGTGTGGAGGAGAGATGCTGGGTATACTGGGAGAAGGATGCTGAATATGGAGCTGCCAGGGAAGAGGAAAAGAGGAAGGCCAAAGAGGAGGTTTATGGATGTGGTGAGGGAGGACATGCAGGAGGCTGGTGTGACAGAGGAAGATGCAGAGGACAGGAAGAGATAGAAACGGATGATCCGCTGGGGCGACCCCTAACGGCAGCAGCCAAAAGTAGTAGTGTTAGCAGTAGTAGTAGTAGTAGACATTCCATAAAAAGAAAAAAATATTGGTGGGACATCAAATCAGAATCTGAATCTACACCCATGAAAGGAAAAGGGGGATAAAGATTGGATAGGATGGAGCACGTGTGCAAACCAGTAAAAAGAATAACAGATAAACTGCAGAAAAAGATGAAGAAATAATGCACTAATACACACACACACACACACACACACACACACACACACACACACACGGGTGAGGCTGATATACAAGAGATACACATGTTGAGCAAAGGTCAAATCTAAATCATCCACAACAAGTGAGTTCAACCTAATAATGCAAATGGTCTGAATATATTTAGATCAGAACACAAAAAGATAAATGAAGATAAACAAGTAATAAAAAAACTACACAAATATTGTGACTTTCAGTTTGAGAGTCACAACCTTGGCACAGGTGCATCCTGCGTGTCAGTGAGCGCTGCCTGGGTTTCCTTTTCCTCTGCAGAGGGGTTGGTCGTGTGACCACGGACTAACATGAGTCACCGGGACAGAGTACTCTCAGCACAAATGGTCAGAACACAAATACAAAATCCATAAAAAACAGCTTTGTTGTGGGTATCCAAAAATAAGACACTCTTGGGGTGGAAAAGTACCTCTGTGACACCATGTGAAGGGAAAACCCTCAGAAATTGTCAGCTTTTGATAACAGGTTTGGTTAATGTTTCGTGGGAAGGGGGAAATCAATCGGCTTGTGGGGTGACATCTGTGTTGTGATCTCATTTACAGCTTCACAGACGTCCTTATCAGGTCATTAACGTTGACATATTCACTGATTCTTGCAGCATATTGATCAGTACGGCGCCATCAAAGAGAAATACGGTACGACAAGATGAACAAGGCTTCCACACCCCTGCAGTATTTAAAAACCCCACTAGATGGCAGGAGAGTCTCATGGAAGCCGCCCATCTCATCTCATCTGCTCACCAAAGCATGATTTAATGCAGCCAATATTGGCACGAACAAAAACACACGTGCCTTTGTGTTTCCTTCTCCTCCATAAAGTCCTCGTGTCAATTTGACTTTCCACTCGTAACCCTGCTCTGTCTCAAACTCCTGACCTGCCATGTTGCTTTCACTCTCACAGACACGTTTTGGCTTCTTCTTCTTCTTCTTTTTTTTTTGGGGGGGGGGGTCTTGCAAAGGGCGTACAAAAAAATCAATGCACCCCGATCTAATTGGGATGGATCAGACATACGCGCATCAACCCACCCTGTCATGACGTCTGAGCCACCTGGGTCTGCGTGACTGGCACAGATGGCGACGGCAAGCACGGCTGCTCTGCCACGCTGCTGCTACTCCGTCTCCAGCCTTTCGCTTGGTTCTGCCCAGCTCTATCCCCACCCTCATCCCCCACCCACCAAAACGACGGGCCCAAATGCCTCCCGGCGTAAGAGTGGCAGTCGCTTTGCACACGGCTCCCCGAAGAGCTCGTCCGATGATTAGCCAGCAGCTGACTGCCTGTGTAGAACACAGTGCCCCATGTTGCACTGCGTCGCTCTCTTCTGAAGTATCTGTCGGTTTCCAGTAAAGCCTTTGGATCCTCTTTTAGCTGTTGGATAGTGTGCTCAGATCTTTTCAGATGAGAATCACCTCATAACCCTCACAAATACACACTCAGTTTTACATTCAGCTGTACCATCTGCATAAATTCGGTTCCCAACATTTTTAGGCAACGCACCCCCATTCTACATCCCGACCAGGCTGATGCACCCCCATTCCCCCACACCTTTAAAAAAAAAAAAAAAACAAACAAAAAAACAACAACAAACACACACATACAACATAGCCTATTTATAGCCTATCAAGGTGGCGTAGCAGTCTATTCTGTTGCCTACCAACAGGGGGATTGGTATGGGTCCTGGTCGCTGCATTAGTGCCTCCTCTGGTCAGTTGGGGCGCCTGTTCGGGGGTAGGGGGAACTAGGGGGAATAGCGCAATCCTCCCACACGCTACGCCCCCCTGGTGAAACGCCTCATTGTCAGGTGAAAAGAAGTGGCTGGCAACTCCACATGTATCGGAGGAGGCATGTGGTAGTCTGCAGCTCTCCCCGGATCGGCAGAGGGGGTTGGGCAGCAACCGGGACAGCTTGAAGGAGTGGGATAATTGCCCAGATACAATTGGGGAGGAAAAAGGGAGAAAAAAATTCACGCACAAATAATCAGAACACACGTAACGAAATATTCAAGAGATTGCAACAATGTGCTCGCACATTCATTTGAAAGTGAAACTCCTCTGCAACAAAGTTTCAGTATGGATGAAGGCAGGACACGTGGCCAGGCCCATCATGAGAGAATATGCTGACATATTTTCAGCTGCATTAAAGAAAAATTGCATCATGTTTAAATGACAACTAAGCATGCATAACGTCGTGTACACTATAGATCAGTGTTCGCAACTCCTCCAAATATGTCTGGGTGCATCTCAAATAATGCTGCGGTAAGACTGTTCATGTTTTGTTTTGTTTTTATTTAACTTTGTAACCCTCATTGGTAAAATGTATTTTTTCCTGCACCCTTACCACTATTCTCGCTTAGCCTCTCCCTTGTATTCTCTCACTTTGTAATGTATTGCTAATAGGGGTTCATTTGAGGTAGGATTTCACAGAAACACCGTTGACGGAGATGCAAGACGTTCTATGTCACATTTACACATGTTCATTCAAACAAATTAATATTTCCATCCTAGTTTTGAAGCATTCATGTGTCAGCTTGCTTTTCTGGCTTGTTGGTGTTAGCTAAAAACATGATTTAAACTAACTTCAGCTCCGTTGAAATTGAAATTGTGCAGTAAATACTAGATCTACTTCCAAATACAAACCTAAGACCACGATCCTGTATCGTTCTGTTCACAATAAAGCGACACAACGGTTATGCTTTACATGTACGACACTATGTGCCCTTGTTTTTAACGGATGCACTCAGCACGATCATGTTGTGGCACACTGATAAGATTTTGTACACAAATCGTTCTTTTGATGAAACCCATAAATATCCAACACCCTCTACAACCCCTGGCCCTGTTCCGCTCTCCTCACCTATCTCGCAGTTTCCACCCAGGAAGCCGGTGCCGATGCAGTCGCAGATGTAGCGGTTCCAGCCCTCTTTGCACAGGCCGCCGTTCCCGCAGGGGGCGCTGCTGCACCTCTTTTGCAGCTCACGGGTGCAGAAGCTGCTGACACCTGGCGCGCTCTGGATCTCGGCCAGTCGGCGCACATCACGGCTCTTGCCGTCGATGAAGAGGTCCCGAACGCAGCCCACATAGCCGTAGTTCAGCAGGGCGGTCCACACCTCTGGCGGCAGGACGAGGTCGGACTTAGTCTCGGGAAGCCCGCCCAGGTACATGTCACTGTCTAGGTCCAGGATCTCACTGCCCTCCGGCGAGCTGAAGGGCAGGCTGCGGCTGTTGACCGAGATGGAGCCTGACAGACAGACAGACGGGCAGACAGACAGAAATTAAGTGCAGAGGAGACCAGAGAGAAAAGACAGTGTTAGATAGGGATTGATGTCTGTTTCTTCATAAGTGAATAAATGTTTCTGTGAGGTCATGTTAAAGGATTGTGAGGGTAAGTGAGAACGTGACTGAGTTAGGAGATGAGTAGGTGAGTGAGTGAGTGAGTGATTGGGCGAGTGAGTGAGAGGGAATGAGTGGTGAGTGGGTAACTGAGTGAATGAGTGAGAGAATGAGTGAGTGACTGAATGAGTGAGCGAATGAGAGATTGAGTTAGCGGATGAGTGGGTGAGCGAATGATTGGATGAGTGAGTGAGCGAAAGAGTGAGTGAGTGAAAGAATCAATGAGTGAGTTAATGAGTGAGAGTGAGTGAATGAGTGAGACAATGAGTGAATGAGTGAGAGAATGAGTGAGTCAGTTAGCGGATGAGTAGGTGAGTGAGTGAGTGGGCGAGTGAGTGAGTGAGAGTGACCGAATGAGACAATAAGTGAGTGAATGAGTGAGTGAGTGAGTGAGAGATAAATTAGTGAGTGAGAGAATGAGTGAGTGAATGAGTGAGTGCGTGAGAGAATAAGTGAGTGAATGTGTGAGAACGAGTGTAAGTGAGTTAGAGAGAATGAGTGAGTGTAGTTAGTGGATTGAAAAGCACCCACACGAGAGACAGACAGACAAACAAACGGAGCTTGGATGACAGGAGAGACAGACAGTCTAATGTGTGCGTAATAGGCTAAATGGAGGAGAAGGGAAGCAGAATGCAGCAGGGAGTGGGTGAGACAAAAGGCCCTCTGTCGTTCTGTGATTAACGACTCCGTCTTAATTTTCTATTAAAAGCCAATTACAATGGGGGCAGCAATGAAATTGCTCTCTCTCTCACACACACACAAGGGTGCATTCACCCCCCCCCCCTTATAGGATGCCATTAGGAGGAGATATGATATGCAAGGTGCTTTCCCACTTACAGATTAGTCATCAGACCGTACTCTCAGGCGTGCACACTCACAATGGGAAAAAAACTCACACTTGTGTTTGTGCCCACATGACCACACAAACGTAAGGCACAAATAACCATAAGCACAAGGCGTACACACAGAACACCACACCGAGGTCAAGTAGCATTAACAACTGCTACTTAACGTTGCTTTTTTTACCCTGCTTAGAGCACCAGACAGGTGGTGTCTTGACACATAGGACAACACAAGGTTACACAGTGATGATGGTGATTGTATGATGAAATAACTACAGCAGCGATAGTGACTGACGAGTAATCCGAATCAGAACTGCCCGGATTCAACGGAACCAAACAAGCTAGTGTCCAAAGTAGGCTGAAACTGACACAACATTTTGACAGAGTAACCTCGGCATTGTTGGATCAAAATACAAAAAGGTTCGGGGTGTTCTCTGGTCCTCACCTTTCCTCCCTTCCCTCTGGAAGTCCACGTGGCACCACTCCCCGTCATTGACCTTCTTGTTACTGGTCTTCAGTTTGGTCTTGCCAGAGCCCATGTCGATCAGCAGGTACAGGTACCCGTCCAGCAGCTCCATGGCAAAGTAGTCGGTCTTCAGCTCCCTGCCGGGCCGCTGCTCTTTGGGACCTTGAGGTCGCCCGTGGCTGAACAGCAGCAGGCCACTGTGCTCGGTGGTGCGGAAGTCGAAGGAGATGGAGCCTGTCTTTTTGGTGTTCCACTTGGGCAAGGAGATGTAGGACTCCGGGGTCTCGAAGGTGACCGGGTCCAGGGCGGCCACGTCCTCGCAGCGGAACACCAGATCTCCGTTCAGGGTGATCTTCGGGTCGCGCTCGATGGCCAGCCGCGACAACTCCAGCTTGAAGTCGTTGTTTTTGTACACCACCTGGAGAAGGTAGAAGGACATGGTCGAGATGTGTAAAGTCAAAATGGTGCAGATGTCGACTTACTGTTGGCATTTTGGGTGAGACAAATACTAGTGTACAGTCCTTTTGTGCATGTAAAATATGTTTGCATGAATTTAGAGACTGATGTTGGGCATGTGCATTTGTGTGTGTACGTGTGTGCATGATTACGTGTGTGTATGCACGCCTGAATTCGCTGGTTTTACAACTAGCCCGCTAAGCACCGGGTATTATATAGAATTTGTATATTCTATACTACATACAACTATACGTATCCAAGTTGTGCTTTCAGCTCAGGGCCGAGAGCAATGTTCTCTACATCTGAACATATTTAGCACTCCCCCATAGTGGACTCCTCCATAGTAGACTCCCCCATAGTGCCTCTGTTACTGTGTGTGTGTAATTGTTCTTGCAACCATGTGGTTTCGTAAGCTAACTAAGTGCACACAGCCTATCATTGCCTTTTTATTCATTTATTTATTTGGGGGGGGGGTTCCCCTTTTTCTCCCCAATTGTACCCGTCCAATTACTCCACTCTTCTGAGCCGTCCCGGTCGCTGCTCCACCCCCTCTGCTGACCCGGGGAGGGCTGCAGACTACCGCATGCCTCCTCTATACATGTGGTGTCACCAGCCGCTTCTTTTCACCTGATAATGAGGAGTTTCACCAGGGGGATGTAGCGCGTGAGAGGATCACGCTATTCCCCCCACGCCCCCCCCCCAAACAGGCACCCTGCCCGACCAGATGAGGCGCTAGTGCAGCGGCCAGGACACATACCCACATCCGGCTCCCCACCCACAGACACGGCCAATTGTGTCTGTAGGGACGCCCGACCACGCCAGAGGTAACACTGGGATTCGAACTGGGGATCCCCATGTTGGTAGGCAACAGAATAGAATGCCACCGGGATGCCCATGATTGTTTTTCTTGTCTTATAACACACTCACTGCTTCATCAGTTTTAACTGCTGAACAAGGAAACAGTAACTGTTCAAATAAAACCGAAAACGATCCTGATCAGATTACAGAAAGGTGGACTGGGACACATCCTCCTCCATATGTTCTGCAAAATCCCTCAAATCAACAAGCTATTATGTTGGTAATACAAAAAGGTACAGGCAAAGAAAACTGTACCTAAAAATGTCAGAAACAGAAAGGAAGGTGGTGTCGGAGGCTCTGGGGGAACATATGCAGACACGGTGAAAGACGAGTGTCACCCGCAGTTCAGAAAGAAAAGTTTCTTTCTGAACTGTTGTTTCATCTCAGAGTGGTGTCTGTGCTTCAGTCTGTGTTTCAGTTCAGCTGCGGTCCTCACAGATGAGATGCCAACAGCAACAAAATGCATTATTACTGCCATGCACAGAGCTAGCCCTCCTTATGCTCTCTGAAAACTGTGCAGCTTGAGAAGACAGCCATCAAGGTAACCGCTACCACATGCAACGTAAGAAGCTATGGCTCCACCCGGTGTGTGTGTGTGTGTGTGTGTGTGTGTGTGTGTGTGTGTGTGTGCGCGCGCGCATGTTTTGCATTGTCCCATTCTGGTGGTTATGCAAAAGTAGCACATTATGAATCACTACTGAAAACCACAAATTAAACATGTAAAATTGAAAAATTAAAATGGGTTTACCCTAGCACTATTCATCGACTAGAACAATATTTTCACACACACACACACACACACACACACACACACACACACACACACACACACAGTCCACCAACCATCAGTCATTACAATCTCAATGAACATACCCTCGACTACACACATGCACACACGTGTATACACACACACACACACACACACACACGAAAGTAGTCAATCATGAGTCGTCGCTAGTCACTAAGATAGAAGTACAAAAAGTGTGTGTGTGTGTGTGTGTGTGTGTGTGTATGTATATGTATGTGTGTGAGTATGTGTGTGTATGCTTTCTTATTTGTGTACATGTGTCTGGGTTTGTGTGTGTGTTTGTGAAAATATTGCTCTAGCAAATGAATAGTGTTGGGGAAAACTCGTAATTTTACTGATTTCACACACACACAGACACACACACACACACGCGCACACACAAATAAATACTCTACATAAATAAGCATACAGCACACTGGCACTATGTCTGAGCTAGACTGTCTCTCGTGTCTGCTGGATGTGCGATGCTGCTTCATGTACACCTCACAGTGCTGTCATCAGCACAACACAAGTAATTAGCTGGGAGACCACTAAACCTGGCAGTTGACAAGGTGTGTGCTCACCTGGCACGGTGTTATAAATAGGCAAAAGGAGAGGTGAAAATGAGAGAGAGAGTAATGGGAGGACAGGGCTAAAGAGGGGGAATTGACAGTTTTTAGTTATTTAATGCAACATTTCCACAGACAGGTCAACTACTGACAATACTTTTTTTAGCGATAACATCTCACCACAAGGCCTCTTGTGGATATCAACACATCATTTGGTGGCTGCTCTTCTCCAACTATGTTCCATTATCACACACACATACACACACACACACACACACACACACGTTCCAGCATCGGGGCCCAACATAATACTGAAAGCTGTACTCGTGCCCTGTTAAATATCCTGACATTCAGGACTTTTTGCATGGGGGGGGGGGTGCTTCAGAGAGTACTTATAATGATTCATTGGTAATAAACCACCCATGATGTAGGCATAGCATGTGTACATACAGTGCATCCGGAAAGTATTCACACCCCTTCACTTTCCCCACATTTTGTTATGTTACAGCCTTATTCCAAAATGGATTAAATTCCTTTTTTTCCCTCATCAATCCACATACAATATCCCATCATAACAAAGCAAAAAAGGTTTTGTAGAAATGTTTGCAAATTTATTAAAAATAAAAAACTGAAATATTGCATGTACATAAGTATTCACACCCTTTACTCAGTACTTGGTTGAGGCACCCTTGGCAGCGATTACAGCCTCAAGTCTTCTTGGGTATGAAGCTACAAGCTTGGCACACCTATATTTGGGGTATTTCTCCCATTCTTCTCTGCAGATCCTCTCGACCTCTGTAAGGTTAGATGGGGAGCATCGCTGCACAGCTATTTTCAGCTCTTTCCAGAGATGTTCAATGGAGTTAAAGTCTGGGCTCTGGCTGGGCCACTCAAGGACATTCACAGACTTGTCCCGAAGCCACTCCTTCGTTGTCTTGGCTGTGTAATTAGGGTCGTTGTCGTGTTGAAAGGTAAACCTTCGCCCCAGTCTGAGGTCCTGAGTGCTCTGGAGCAGGTTTACATCAAGGATCTCTCTGTACTTTGCTCCATTCATCTTTCCCTCGATCCTGACTAGTCTCCCAGTTCCTGCCGCTGAAAAACATCCCCACAGCATGATGCTGCCACCACCATGCTTCACTGTAGGGATGGTATTAGCAAGGTGATGAGAGGTACCTGGTTTCCTCCAGACGTGACGTTTGGCGTTCAGACCAAAGCGTTCAATCTTGGTTTCATCAGACCAGAGAATCTTGTTTCTCATGGTCTGAGAGTCCTTTAGGTGCTTTCTGGCAAACTCCAAGTGGGCTGTCATGTGCCTTTTACTGGGCAGAGGCTTCTGTCTGGCCACTCTACCATAAAGGCCTGATTGGTGGAGAGATGGTTGTCCTTCTGGAAGGTTCTCCCATCTCCACAGAGGAACGCTGGAGCTCTGTCAGAGTGACCATCAGGTTCTTGGTCACCTCCCTGACCAAGGCCCTTCTCCCCCGATTGCTCAGTTTGGCTGGGCGGCCAGCTCTAGGAAGAGTCCTGGTGGATCCAAACTTCTTCCATTTACGAATGATGGAGACCACTGTGCTCTTCGGGACCTTCAAAGCTGTAGAAATTTATTTTTTTACCCTTCCCCAGATCTGTGCCTCGATACAATCCTGTCTCGGAGGTCCACAGACAATTCCTTTGACTTCATGGCTTGGTTTCTGCTCTGACATGCACTGTCAACAGTGGGACCTTATATAGACAGGTGTGTGCCTTTCCAAATCATGTCCGATCAATTGAATTTACTACAGGTGGACTCGAATCAAGATGTGGAAACATCTCGAGGATGATCAGTGGAAACAGGATGAACCTGAGCTCAATTTTGAGTGTCATAGCAAAGGGTGTGAATACTTATGTACATGCAATACTTCAGTTTTTTATTTTTAATAAATTTGCAAAAATTTCTACAAAACCTTTTTCGCTTTGTCATTATGGGGTATTGTATGTAGACTGATGAGAAAAAAACGGAATTTAATCCATTTTGGAATAAGGCTGTAACATAACAAAATGTGGGGAAAGTGAAGGGGTGTGAATACTTTCCGGATGCACTGTACTAGCTGTACTTCAGCACATCTGTACCTCAGAGACAAATATCAAAACAAACATAGTCTATGATGCCACACTGCCAAACAGAATTTTTAGCACGACGATTTCCTGGCAAATTAGAAATGGATAAGTCAAATGTGAAGGCTGTGCAGCATTAAAGAGTTACTTAACCCCAGACCATTTTAGTGAGTATGCTGACATCTCCAGATTAAAAACCATGTAAAGGTCAAAAACATGGCAGGCTGGTGTGGGTACTCTGTGATGTTAGCATACCAGGGTAAACACAGCTGCAGATAATAACATTGGTGGATTTGTTGAATGTAGATATGACAAAGAGCCAGCACTGACAGTACTATTGACAGTTACTAGCGCTGGCTCTGTCTGTCTGTTTGTCAGTGCTGATAGGTGTATTTATTCACCTACATCCAAAAGATCCATTAATAATGTTATTATCGGCAGCTATTTATCCTAATATGCCAACATCACAGAGTAGCAAGACCAACCTGCCATGTTTTGGTTTTTTTTAACCTGTAGATGTCAGCAGACTGACTAAAATGGTCTAGGGTTTAGTGACTCTGTAACAAAGCCAGTAATACATGAAGCATACAATATTGTCCGTTTGCTATAGCGCCACGGGGCATCCAGTTAGAATAGCGGTCTATTCCGTTGCCTATCAACACGGGGATAGCCAGTTCGCATCCCCATGTTACCCCATTCATATCATTTACCTTGTCTAGTGCTGCTGGTCTGAGAGTCACCAAATTAAATGTCAGTGTGCGCACAATGACAATAAAGTATCTTATCTTATCTTCGGCTTGGTCGGCGTCCCTACAAACACAATTGGCCGCGTCTGCGGGTGGGAAGCTGGATGTGGGTATGTGTCCTGGTCACTGCACTAGCGTCTCCTCTGGTCGAGGAGGAGGGGGAATAGCGTGATCCTCCCATGTGCTAAGTCCCCCTGGTGAAACTCCTCACTGTCAGGTGAAAAGAAGCAGCTGGTGACTCCATATGTATCGGAGGAGGCATGTGGTAGTAGGCAGCCTTCCCCGGATCGGCAGAGGGGGTGGAGCAGAGACTGAGATGGCTCGGAAGAGTGGGGTAATTGGCAAAGTACAATAGAGGAGAAAGGGGGTGGGGGGGGGTAAAAAAAAGTTTGCTATAGTGCCACCAGGTTTGGATGGTGATCATGGTTAAACACCCTGACCTTCATAGGGAATGAGTGATATATCACCCTGCTAAACAATAGAGAAGTGCACAAAGCAAAATTCTTGCAAAAACAACTTGGTAATTAATATTTTAGGGACAATCTCCCCCCAAAAAATCCCAAATCATGTTTGCAGGGGAGCTTGTGTTCCCACGTGGTCTGCATCCTGCCTGTTAGCATCACGTTCAACCCAGCTGCCATATGTAGGACAAGTGCCAAGGAGGGGAAAGCAAAAGATGAAATGCTAACAAAAATGAATTGAATAAACATGATAAACAAACAGCAGAGGGGGGAGCAGGGATGAGAAGAGGCTGCGGGGGGGGGGGGGGGGCAGCAGCAGAAGGAGACGGGGGTTGCAGTATAAAGGTATCCAGGGTGGTGTGTCACCTTCTGAAAGCTGACTTGGCTGCTTGGTGCTTTTCTGAGGTTAAGAAGCCATGTGGTGAGACCAATCTGTAGCAAGGGCAGCACGGATCCTCGTATTCACCTAGCAGGCTAGTGTCTCTTATTTCTCCCTCTTCTTCTTCCTCCTCCTCCTCCTCATACATTCAAGCTCGTAAAGACCGTGAAGTGTTCTCAGAGGTATCTATTGCAACTGTGCTTGCGGAGAAGGCTGCAGGTCTTGGCAGCTCCTCTGTAGTGTCCAGTTGGCTACAGCAGAGGTGATGGCTGCTACATCCATCTGGAAGACCTGACGGACTAATAACTAAAGATGAAAAAATAATCTGAAAACTTGACATAGTATCCTCTCTCAGCTACTTTCTTCTACTGAATGGTTTGAGGCTCTGTAAGTCACTGATGAAGGAAAAAACAGTTTCTTTTGTTGGTGCCCCCCCCCCTTTTTTGTTTGTTTGTTGGATTAACTTAAACATCCTTTCCAAATAAGGACCCCTGTGGGCCAGACACAAGTATTGGCTTATGTGTTTTCCATTTTTTAATGGTTCAACTATTGTGAGGCCAAAACCCTCCTGCAGGGTGACTCCATTGATTTGTTTTCTCATTGAAAAACTCCACAGAGCCAAAACCCTTTGGCCACACTGCACAAACGATCACTTGTTGCTCATTTTTGTAGATGTGTGTGTGTGTTTGTGAACATATTATTCTAGTCGATGAATGGTGTTTGGGAAAACTCAGCATGCTATTTTAAAGCATCAATGGGATTTAGAATGCATTTTTTACACATTTAATTTGTGGTTTTCAGTGGTGATTCATAATGTGCTTGTTTGCATTACCATTGGAACATGGCAATGCAAAACACGCACACGCACACACGCACACACACACACACACACACACACACACACACACACACACAGTGGTCGAATAAGATCTACGAATGTTAAAAATGAGGTTCGATGAGCTGGCAGGAAAGTCCTGAAGATTCTGTCACTATGTCAGGGTGAAAAATGGAGAGAGAGCAAGCGAGAGCGAGGGACAGAGAAAGAAAGGGAGCAAGCCAAGAGAGTGAGAGAGCGAGAGATAGAGCGAGAGTGAGACAAAGCAAGTGAGAGAGAGAGAGAGAGAGAGCAAGCGAGAGAGAGAGAGAGAGATAGAGAGAGAGAGAGAGAGACAGAGAGAGTGAGAGCAAGCGAGAGAGAGGAAAATATGGAGAGGAAGGTGAGAGCATTCAGTCAGTGTATGGAATCAGTCGAAGAAATCAATTTTTAATTTGGCCGTCAGGATGGCGAAGCTGGCGTACCGACATTACCACCATGGACTTAATTACACAAAACTGCCTGAAGAAAAAGGACGATGGGAGAGGTTGAGGGAACCAATAATAGACAAAGAAGGAGAGAGAGAGCGCGAGAGAGAGAGAGGAAAATATGTGGGGAAAAATAAGGTGTGGAAAAAGTGAAAAAAAGACAAAAAAAAAAAAGAATGTGACACAAGGTGGAGAGTGGTAACTTCACACTCGGGAGAGAAAGCGATTGAGGTGGAAGATAGAGGGGGTGTGAAATGGACTGATAGCAAGGTCACCAGCAGAGTGACGGAGAAGCGGAGGTGACAACGGAGAGACAGATGGCGGTGAGAGGGAGCGGGCAAAATATGGCAGCAAGACTGGAGGGGCTGAGGAGTGGCAAGATATGATTTTACACCCCCACAACTCCCACTGGGAGCCGAGAAAACACACACACACACACACATCTATGGCGCCCTTTGGTGTCTTTACTCTTCCTCTGCTCCTCTTTTTTCCTCCGATGGATTTCGGGGCCCAGGCACCGCTGGCCAGGCATATCAAAGGCGTCTGGCCACAGTGGCAGAATGAGAGCCTGGCCACAACCCCTAACACCAGGATGAGTAACACCGCACCCCTCCACTAGCCAACTGCCCCGTGCAGTAGCCCTGTTGTATTTCCCACCATGGCTTGGTCCTCTCCGGTTGGCTTTCTTTCTGATTCATTTCTGTTGCCTTCATGATACACATCTGCAGTTTGACCAGGGTTGAAAATGTGACTCCAGCCGTGCACGTCAAAAAAAGGTTGTTTTTTTTTCAACCCAATTTTGACAGCTCAGATAAACAGGAAGTTATTGCACCAAAGATGAACTGGTGATAAGAATTTTTTTTAACTCAAGCATACCTATGAATTAAGGAATATGTGCATGATTTTCCACATCGCAAACAAAAACATGAAGATCTTCTAGACACAGTGCACCGGCCTGACCCTGCTCACACCCCAAAACCACTTATTCCCCCTGTCACCCCGCTAACCGTCTCTCATTTCTGCCACACTTCTCTTTTTCGTGACACGTTTTGTCCTTTCGCTACTGCAGATTCTCCTTGCACGTCTTCCTGCTACGGATATTTCTTCCTCCTTTTCTGCTCGTGGCAGCTTCCCTCACTAAGCTAGTAATTGGGAGATCACTCATTCCAGCTGACAGTCGCTCACACGGCATCTGTTGCCGTCTCTCTGCTCGCATGGCTTCCCTCTGTACCTCACTCACTTCAGCCTTTGCCGTCCCTCCTTCCTTCTTTGCATTGCGGTGCTTTGTTTTCATCTCTCGATTTATTCGCCTATGTGTGCGTGCGTGTGTGCATGTGTGTGTTGACGTATAAACCCGGGCTAATCTCGGCAAGGGACAGAACAGTTGAAATTCCTTGGGAGTGTTTAAGGTCCGCGGGGGAGCCTGCTGATAGGGGCCCAAATAATGAAAACGTAATTCTGCGGGCATAATTAAGTTGGAGATGGGGCGATTACTGTGCGCGCCATTAAAAGTGATGGGAAAAGTAATTACTTATTCAATCAGCCCGGTTTTATTAGGAAACGCAGTGCCGTCACGTCACGTTGTCTTCCTGCGAGTAATTACATTTACAAGGGCATAATACCGGGAGCCGCCACTGGTCCTCGTGACAGCCTGCTTAGTTGTGATTTAAAAGTCCTGGTGAAAACAAAAAAGCCTTTCCCATCAAAAGGAACAGTAACAAAGATTTGTTGATAAAGTAGTCCTCCTACACATGAACGGCAGTGTCGTGTGTGCATGCATGCGTGTGTATGTGCATGTGCATATGTGCATGTGTGTGTGCATATGTGCGTGAGTGTATGTGCGATGCATTCCTGTTATTTTAAAGCTGTGCAAGAGAATTTCCACCCAATGGGCACTGTGATTTCTTATATCATATCTCATTTGTGCTTATATCTTCTTATATTATCTTATATCTCATTTGTGCATCACCAACAAAATCAGTGTAACCGATTTAGCGTAAATATAACACACACATTAGATAAATGCTAGTCTATAAGTAAGTAAAGTACTTCACTTCCCGAGGGCCAGGAAAGATTTAACAGAATAATGCACCACCAGATGTGCTCAGCAATCAACAAATAGGCAAATTTCCCCCCTCAGCCCTCGGGGGGGGGGGGTGTTAGGGAATTATTTTTTATTGCCATTGACATTTTCCCAGTGTGTGTGTGTGCGTGCGCACGTGTGCACTCACGTCTTTGAGACATCCCATGAAGTTGTTGCTGACTGGGGATCCGGGCAGGTCGGCAGTGTTGGGACTCCCACCAATGTAAAAGAAATCATCGGAGCCCAACATGGTGTAATCTTCCTGGGTGTAGCCAGTGGTGGTCAATATACCATCCACTGAGATGGTCACCTGTCATAGGCCCACGGACCAGAGGAGATAGACATTGGAGGAGAGAGAGAGAGAGAAAGAGAAAAAGAGAGAGAGACAGACAGGTAGCAATTGAGAGACAGAGAGAGAGCGTGAGAGAGGAGAGAAGTAGAAGAATGAGGAGGAAAAACAAGGAAGAAGTTGGATTATACACCGGATGTAGGCAGGACATGTCCCTCGAAAGGTGGTGTTCGATTGGCTGCTTTGGGGTGTCAGTCAGAGAAGGGGGTTTCACTTCAGAGTGCAGTTGTTGAGGTGTAGCCACCGTGTTGCAGCTGTGATTTTTATTTCTATTTTTCCCACCTACAAGCTCATCCATATATTTAAGTATCAGCAGATAGATGTACAGCAGCATCTACCATATTTTAGTCGCTTTTTGAAACGGCGACATCCATAGCTTCAGAGCTTGCAGTCCATTTCTGATCCGTTTTGGGTTTGATTTTCTATAGATAATGGTAAGTGGATGTGAATGTGGAGCAGTAAAACATATCATGTCCTCCTGGAGTCACTATGCATTAGAAATATTATAATACTGTAGTCGAATGCAAACAGCACGACTTAAACTAGTATACAGCCCTTTTAAACTGACGGCCATACAAACATTCAAAGCCACTTTACGACTATTATGGATTCATTTATTGATTGATTTATTTCAAAAGTCTGATGGCCTTTGGGTGTGACAGTCATGACTATCTCTCGTTTGAACCGTTTGTTGGTAATGGAAACACTGGTATATTCACTATCTCGTCGCCCCGAGTCTCGTCTTTGGTGCGAGGTTACGCATCGGTGAAGTGCGTTTGATCGCTACCAGGGCGTAAAAGCGCCGGGCGGGAATCAAACGCACCGCCAGCAGCCGATGGTGCGAGATGGCTTTGCTTTGTATCCGGGTTGAGGCGCAGGCGCAGTGCGGCTCCCTCATGCGGGTTTCGGGATGAATAAACATGTCGGTGGTGCGCAGCAGCGGCTGTCTGGGGGACGTTCAGTCCCGACGCCGGGCCTTCCGGCTTGTGTCGCAGGGGCTATGTGCGTAACACGGGCGACAGAAGGAAAAAGTCGTTTTAAATTGACCTCGATTTCAGCGGGAAGCCGAGATGAGACGACTCGTCGTTGTACAAGTCTACACTTGCTAGGGTGAGATGGGGGATCATTTTCTATTCGGTTTGCTAACGTTAACCAGGGGCGTCTCCAGGAGCTGGGGGCATTCGGGGCTGAGCCCGGACTTCTGCAGGGGTTGGTTATTTATTTATATATAAACAAGGCTCTATTTTGATGCTTTTCTTTGTGCACTCTGGCACCTTATTAACATTCAACGTGCATGTCATAATCACTGAAAATTTGAGATGTGTACCGCATAAACTGTCGTTCACGCTCCAGATTAATTACGCATTGTAATGTTAAAAATATCAGTGGTTGTTAGCAATTAGTGTGAATGAGTCCTTACCGTTTTAGGTCGCTTCATGGAAATTTGATTTATTTACGCGAAACCCCCCCCTGCTAAAGGACAATACACGTATGCTGCGGGGCCAGCCGAGTACGGCCGCTAGCTAAACGGTACTTACAAAGCCGAGTACGGCCCGCTAGCTAAACGGCACCTACAATCACGACGAAGAGACCGTCTCTGCATCATAAATCAACAGGCAACCATTACTGAAGAATTAGTACTGAGGCTAAATTCTTACTCTTCCTTCTCTCTTGGAGAAATCCGAAAGATTTGAAGTTGCCCCCCCGGATGGACGCACTGCCATTTTCTTTACTCGTCTCTTCCCGCTTTAACTTGTGTCACGTGACTCAGCGCTGCCCAACGGACCCGCCCACACTTGCGCGCGCGCCTGCCTCCAGCCGTTGCTATGGGCGAGTTGTTCTTCCACGCCCGTGGGATTTATTTAGCCCTGAAGTTTGTCTGAGAGACCAGCGTCGAACCTGGGTAACGCCTGACTTTAGACACCGACTTGGCTACCACCGATGTCTTCGTTGCAAGAGGTAGACGTGTGTTAGGCGTTAGGAGGAAGGAATTACAAATAATCGTCATACTTGGCCGCCGACTGTCAGACAAACCTGAGGGCTACAAATTTCCACGAGTGTGTAAGAACACGTTTGCCCTCGTAACGACTGATACACGAGGCCCCTGCGTTTCTTTTGCGACCACGTCACGTTACGTTTTTGTCGGGCTTCGCAAATGTAAAATCGTGTAAACTACTAATAAGACACGTTAGCCCCTAGCTAACGGGTCTGACCCTTTAGCCGAGCGGTTAGTGACGTCGCCTTGTGGGGCGGCACATCCCGTATCGAATCCCGCACCGGGCAAGAAAATAACCGGTTACATTGGTGGCAGCGGTGGGATCCGGAAGTGTGCAGACCCTCAGAAGTCTCTTCGGAGCGCGGGAATAACAAAGTGCGAGGGCGCGCTTCCGGGAGAGGGTGACGACTGTAAACTACCAATAAGACACGTTAGTCCCTAGCTGACGGGTCTGATGTCGCCTTGTGGTGCGGTACACCCCGTATCGAATCCCGCACCGGGCAAGAAAATAACCGGTTACAATCATATTCGGGGCAACGCTCAAAAGCAAAGCAGCCTGGCGACCAGACTCTACCACAGCCATTCAGACGCTACATGAAACACGACGTGGAAATAAAGCCATCTGATGCGGCTCGAGGAAGAACAAATCCCTTTCAAACACTTACCATGTTTTTGTCAGACTGTATAAATGAACATCTTGTCCTTTTTTCCCCTTTTGCATTATATTCATCACACTAGAGCAGCCATTAACTAAATGTTTTATGAATGGTTATGGGGTGTTATTTGGCTAAAAGAGCCACGTAATGGCTGTGTTTGTGAGTAGCAACAGCATTTACAGCATCCTGCCAAGGAGTATGATTTGGAAGGGACTTTTGCAGTTAATTACCAATTTATAGTCTAATTATTCTAATGGAGCCGGTCTGGGCTGCAGCACAGCTCTCCAATCTTAGATTCAACATCTGCTATTCTGCATATAGGCGGGAGCAGACTGCATAATTTCTGCAAAGTATGTGCAGAATCATTCGCAGTAGTCTGACGTTTTGCACGCCAAATACGAATGCAAGTTGTAGTCGTGTTTACTCCAGCTGTACACATTTGTGGAGTTGGATATGGTATGTGTATTGAATACGCAGATCCCAATATTGGTTTTGTATGAAAAAGTGATATGATTTCCCATGATCTACTTCACCTAACTTTACACAATAACATGAGCCTATCAGATGTGTTTTCATGGGGTCGTGCTACTACTGTTGACATTTTTCTTGGTTTAAGTATTGATGTTTTCATTGGGCATTTGTTTCATCAAACAATTGTACGCTATCAAGAAACAGGCACAGGCTGATTTTCTGCAAAACACATAGAAGGCCTAGACACCAATTCACCAATGAGTCTTAAATATGCCTTAAATAAATAACCACAGCAGCCCACAGTGTGAAACGAGAAGCTGCACATGAACCCGAACAACTGCACTCGACTGATCAAACCCCCCTCTGAGCACTCAGCTTTTTCTTTTCATCTTTTCAATGATGTATTCCTATTTTTTCCAACTTTTTTTTATTTTACCGTACTTCCCCTGTGAACAGGGCAACCCATTTTTATGTCTGCTGTCGCTACTTGTGGAGGAAGCGGGGTCAGACCGGCCTGGTGTGGCTGGCACATAGAGAGTGGATGTAGCAGTGCTTGCAGTCTGAGGTGATGGCGGGTGGGGTGAGGGCATCTTTGGGCGGTTTCGGGCCGGGCTGTCAGTGGGCTCATCTGACGGCCACCACAGCGACCCACACACACAGTGTGTAGTAGAGACCTCCTGACTAAGGAGGAGGAAGAAGAGGAATTGTGGATTGGGGGGGGGGGGCATGAAGCTGGTAGTGATTCAGAACGACCTTGGAAAGACCTGGCCAAGGTAATCGATGCAAAATAATCTCCAAAATCTCCATAATATCCGAGAGCTGTGAGGAAGTGAACGTGGTTGACTAAAACAGGAGTTCTCAAACTTTTTGGGGCTGGGGACCCCTTACAGGGGAGAACGTTTTCTACGGACCCCCTCATAGTCGTAACACTACTATTTGTTCTCTTAGATGCCATTGGGACTATTTGCATTCTAAAAATGTTCAACCGAAATACTTCAGACCTGTTTCAAAGGGATAAACAGAAACACATTTCAATTTGAACCATGTTAATACCACGTAACTGCCACTAGGTGGCAGTAATGGGCACAATACGCTTGTTTTATTAGCACAAATGGTCCCCGTCTGTAGATGTGCACTTTTTAATGATACACCACAATTTTATAATTTATATCAAATTGGCTGTGGTTCTCATAGTGGGGCACTGGACTAAAGTACTCAAACACACAAACGGCCTGTGAGGTAGGAGGGGCCGGGGGGCTCTGTAATGTATGGTGTAGCTGGGTGGGGGGTGCGGGGCTGGACATGAGCCTGATCATTAGCGCCGTGAGCCAGTCATTAAAAAGACCAGCGTCGGCCAGCTGCGAGACACCTGCGACGTTTCCACCTGATTGAGAGATTAGCAAATGTTTCTGGCACTCACCTAGTCCTTCATCAACTCTCACACCCCTCCCCACTCTTGCCCCCCACCCCCAATTCCCCAAAATATCAAGGACAAAACATCATATTCTGTCATTTCTGTCCAAAGTCAGACTGAAACCAGACATTCTTTCTGAAAACCAGCACACGGTACACCACAAACACACACACTCACAAACACACTCACACACTCGGTAACACACGCCATAACACGAATAAAATAAATAAATAAAGCCAAGTGAAGACACCAGCCAGCTTGCTCCAAGAGATTATTCTGTACAATTTGCTCTTTACGCCAACCAGACTGCACAGCCGTTCTGTTGCCTGACATTACACGTGCTTGCAGCACTGGCAGAAAGGGAAACAAAAAAGTGTTGACGTCACAAGTCGGGCCTCAAAACTGCCAGACACAACTGGCCTCAAAGAAATGCAGTTGGGAGGAAATGTGCAAACTCCTCAAACCGCCTGTTGAAAAAAAACGGAGTTGGATCATTGCTTCAGATGGAGTCGGAGTAACCAAGGAGGTTTGGCTATCTGCTCCTTCTTGCTTCTCTTTGCCTACATTACTTAGCTAGCAGAGAGAATTGGTTTAGTATTTGCTTTATTGACAATTGAATTTTTTATTTTTTAAAATCTGGATAAATAAACTAACAATATCTGGTTTGAAGACTAGACGGCAGGATTTTCTTTTTTCTTTTTTATTCCTCATAGGCCTTAGCGTGTAACCAAATATTGCAGTTTGTGCAAAAGCTGCACTGATGTGATGCAGAAACCAACAGGGTTTTTAATGCTCTGTCCCAACGGAAAGCTCCTCACCATTTTCATTTATGACTTTGACGTTTAAAATTAAGCAGAATCACGTATATTCCACACTATACCAACTGTTTACTGCACTCTTCATCTTAAGATTGGTACTGTATATTCCTAATGAACTTGGATGTTTGCATCATTAACTCCGCAGGACTCCTAGTGGCTTTACTTCCTCAGAAATTGCTAGGGAAAACACCTTGAACAGACAATAAATCAATGAGACACATGTATTCCGGTGTCTCAAGAAATTAAAAAAACATTTTCTACAGTATTGATTTCACCTCATCTAGCCACACTATGGGGATGTCGGACATGTCTTCCTTCTTCCTTACAGACTATTGATTGACATACAAGTCAAGTCAAGCACTAGAGCAAACATAGAAGAAAGAAGAAGAAGCCACTTTATTTTTTTCATTGTACAGGGTACAATGAAATGTGTTCTCTGCATTTAACCCATCCTATTGTATAGCAGCAGTGGGCAGCTGCAGCAACCGGGGACCAACTCCAGTTCTTCTTTCCATTGCCTTGCTCAGGGGCACAGGCAGGAGTATTAACCCTAACATGCATGTCTTTTTGATGGTGGGAGGAAACCGGAGCACCCGGAGGAAACCCATGCAGACACGGGGAGAACATGCAAACTCCACACAGAAAGGGTCTGGGACGGCCTGGGGTTCGAACCCAGGACCTTCTTGCTGTGAGGCAACAGTGCTAACCACTGGGCCACCGTGCCAGATGGCATATATAGGTTATTCACAGGACGGTTTAGATGAAAGTGGTTTTGTGCTAATGCTTGTACCACATGAACATTTAGACCAAATGTACCAAGATCTTAAACTAATTTGATGTGATTAAAGCACTGGCATCTCACCTATGTAGCTTAAAATGATTAGCAGTGATTGACAAAATGCATCGCATTTCAATTTCACGTACTTAGAGAATTCTATGTGGTACTGAGAAAAACCATCATCATCCAAATTGACAATCAGTCATGTCTGAGGTCGTTTTACCAAACTACGTTTAACCACCTAGCTAGTGCTAGCTAGCTGTATACACAGTCCTGTAACGTGCCTCTAGTATGACTGGCCAGCAGGTGGCAGTGCAGTGGAAATGTGAACACTTAAAGAGACACAAACTGACCTGAACTGCACACACACAAGACAAATCGGATTAAGCCAGTAATTTATATTCAAATTCACGTTGTCAAAAATATCACAAGTTTTATAACTCTTTCGAAGACAATATCGATCTGCTTCTGTATGGAGCACAACTGACTTAATAAAATCTGAAAATATCTGACACCTCAAACTTTGATTTTAATGATACTAATAGATGCCCTGAAGGCCCCAAAAACACACAAACAGATGATGGAAAAAAAAAGAAGTGTTTTTTTCCCCGGGAATGCTCCTTTAACGATCACTCCACTTCTTAACTGACAAAGCGATCACGATTATGACTGCTACAGAACATTCAATTGGACACAAGCTGCCACCTCTCGCACCGTAGCAAATCCGTGGTATCTGATAGAAAGCTGTCCTCGGTTCATCTGAAAGTATCTCATCCATGGCACCCTCAGGCTGCAGGATTTTACAAGGGCTTAAGTGTCACACTTAACAATAGCATCTGCAGAGGCAGAACTTCCCCTCTTGCGACAGGAACCGTGACCACATAGCAATATCACCTCGATTACCTACGGATCAGGAGGTATGTCCCGAGGCCTCTGCAGGTTGGACCTTATTGACTCATTTCAGCGGGATTTCACCCCCCAGGTCAACAAAGAGGGACTGCAGAATTCCCAGCAGAGTTTGAACGGATCAAAACCAGTCTCTTAAGTGTTCATTTGTTACCGTTTCTGAGAAAACGTTAGATAACATATATTCAAAGGCAAATAGGTGCAGCAACTGTGTACCTTTGAAACACATGGGAATATGGAATGCACCGAAAAAATGTTAGGAAAATGGTTTACAACCATTTATACACAGTGCTATTCTCTGAATGACAACTCATCTTAAGGGGGTTTATTGCCAGAAAATTGTCCATTTTCACCTCTGGTCTCACCATTTTCTCTCTCTGGATTGAATGTAAAAGCACAGTAGGTATAAAGCGATTGTGGCACAGAAGTTGGTTATAGCAAGGTTTTGAAATTCATCCAAAAGTCACTTTTAACATGACGCTAAAGTTTTCAATTTTTACAAGTTCAGGAGAAGTCATCTTCCTACGGTACACGAGCTGTCCTTTTGCATCGGTGGTGAACCCTATCATTCGGTCTGTCTTTCCTTTTATTCCACCTTGGTTTTCAATATCAACCAGTTCCACCCGGCAACATACTGTGGAAGTTGAATTAAGATTAAAGGAAGCGAAATGACAAAACTCCTCTCTGAACATTGTAAAATAATATTTTAAACAGCAGCATCTGACTCTACCTGCGTGGTCAGTGGTTGGTCCTGCAGAAGCATACACGCTCTCTCCAGGGATGAAGCCATTTGGAGAAGTTCCAGTGAAGAATCACTACAGAAATAATTTGTTTCATAACTTTTCATTCAAGGGCAAATATTACTAAAGATGTACTTAAAACATCTGTCATTTTTGATTTAATGACCTTTTTCTCCAGTTTATACTGCAACATCCATGTGTACTCGAATACTCTTCTCAGCTTCCCATCACTGTATTACAGTAATGAAAATGGTGTGGAATGATATCACCTTTTCATCCGGCAGCTAATAAACTGATATTGTTGTATACAGTCATCAGGGGTTTGTGCATTAAACTGGGGAAGTCCCACTCCTCCTTACGCCACAACAACTGTGGACTCTTTTGGGGGCTAAAACATCTCCAAAAAGGCCTGAGCACCAATGATACCTGCAGCGGAGCCTATGAAAAGTACCCAATTCAAACTACGTGATCAGTCTCTCCTGAAACATATTGTAAATTGTAATATCGGAGTTAATGAACGAAAAGCATTAATGACACATAAAAGCATGACTAGTTGATAAACACATTTCATAATGCATCTCTCCCCACAGTGCCATCATGGTTTCCACTCCATTAAGAGTAGATTTGATGAATTCAAAAGCATTCAGCTCATTATCTTCATCAACCAAATTCTTTCCCTCTCTCTCCTCACTTTTTTTTCTGTTACACAGATTTTTTTTCCTCAAACTCCTCCACTTCTGTGCAGTACTCAGAAAAACCAAACAACACAAACCTTGGCTGATCTGTACTTCGCTGTGGGTGTCGGACATTAGAGAAAACCCAAGACAGAGAGTCGTATCTACCTGAACGACTGTTACCCTGCCAGGAGGGATTCATAATGGCCCTGTTTACACCTGGCGTTAACAAGTGTCTTGGGTGATCCGATCACAAGTGGACAGCTCTAAGTATGTCAGTTCACACCTGGCATTAGAATGTTTCTCGAGTGACCACTTTAATGCTTGGTCTTTTCAGACCATGAGCGGTTGACATGCCTTAATAATTCCTTTTCAAGGTGAGCAGGCAAGTAAGGAGGAGCAGGCAGGTAGGGAGGCGCAGGCAATCTGTCAGGCAGAGTGACACGCAGGCCCAGTACTGTGAAACTGTCGCGGTCTTGCTCGTCTCATGCACATGCCCACCCGCTGCCATCGTTGAATTGTCTTGAACTTTTTTCCTACGCGGTGCCCAATGTCACCCCACAAAATGGACAAGAGACTGATCCTTGTTGCGTGATATAACTTTTCTAAACAGTTATATCTCAACTAAACTATACTAACCCCACATCAACTCACTAATAAACTAATTAACTGAACTGATTTGAAAGTTAGTAGTTGTGTTATTTAGTTATAGAGTCTTTCTTTCAATATTTTTGGAAGATATGCCGCAGCCTGGTGTAGTGAGCTGAATAATGAATTGAATACGCAATTGAGGGCGGGACTCCTGGCAGGCTGACTGACAGATTGACCTGGCCAATCCTAGCGCTTGAGGGCGGGAACTTCCCAAATTAATCCAAGGAAAAAAAATATTCACGTACCGGCAGGGATAGAGCAGCGCACAGAAGCCGTTTCCATGGTTACTACGCGTGGAGCGCCTGACATTTACTCATGGCGCGCTTGTCTGCCCGTCTATTCACATGAGGAGTGCATTAAGACCCCGCGGATCCATGCAGGTAGACAGGTGGCGTGTGGTTAACGTCAGAAAAGACCATATGACACTGTTGGCGAGCGAATGAGTACATACTTCCGCTTACACAGGATGTCAGTTGAGTAGGCGGTCCTTCAGTGTGGCCCAGGACACATTTGCATACACACTGCTACAAGAATGCGGTCATATGCGGCCCAGACCACCTTCGAATGTGGTCTGAGTGACCGGATCTCAGTGCGTCCTCAATGTGTCTTGGGTGCATTCACACCTGTATTTAGACCCTTCCGCTTGTGATCGGATCACCCAAGATGCATGTTAATGACAGGTGTAAACAGGGCCATGCTCATAGAGAAACAGGATGCTGTATACCCTTTACACACTCTCTCTCTCTCTCGTTCTTCATATAGTACCAACTACTAAATAGCTGTGGTTCTGCAACCAGATCACATCCGCAGCATAAAAGTAACCAGAGTTTGACTCTCTGTCTCTGCTCTCATAGCAGAATCCTGCAGTGTGCTCAGCTGAGCGTGTCACCGGCTCATTAACCATGTCTAACTGCAGGCTGTCAGCTGGTGAGGGCTCCATCAAGTGGATCTCCGCTCATCAAGTCAACAGGGGTCAACATCATTCCAGCTGTGTTTGGGAAATACACACCGAGAGCCACCAGGATCACACACACACGCACGCATGCACATACGCACGCATGCACATACGCACACACACACGCGAATACACATGCAAAGCTTACCTTGCTTGCACAACACTTAACGTTACAGCTGTAGCTCAAAACGTTCAGTGCTCCTCAAACTAAAAGCCATTACTTACTAGATGAAGAAAATTTGACTGGGGAAAGCAATATCTTATCATTGGAGATTAGTAATCAATATTGTAATTTTCATAATTTAGATGAAGCAGAAAAAAACAAAGCTAACTCACAACAGACCATGCTCTTAGACCAAAGAGAGTTGCCCTTCCTCCACCTAAAGGTCAAGGCTAGACCTTGGTAACTGGAGATACAGAAGAGAGAGAAAGAGAGGACGAGAGAGAGAAAGAGGGCGAGAGAGCGAGAGAGAAGGGGGGGAGGGTGAGATAGAGAGAGAGAGAAGGTGAGAGAGCGTCTCCACCCAGCAGCTGAAGTGAAGTCTTGACAGGTGTCTGGCAGCTGACCAACACTGGGCGAGCGAGGCTCATAGAGAGAGGGATCTGTTCCTCAGCAGCAGGTATGGAGTCCTAACCTCTGGAAGGTAACCCACAGCATCTGGCTAAGCTGAATCCCGGGGTTAGTATGGGTCTGGGGGAGATGAAAGGTGGGTGGGAGGGCAGTGTTGGCCACATTTATTGAAAGGGATGAGGAAGGAAACAGCGGGGGTGGGGGGGTGTTCCCCAGTGTTGGGGTTGGAGGGTGAGCGGAGTCGGTTAGTACTTTAGTAAGTAAGGGAAAGTCAGACACAAAAATGGTTGTTAGTACAGTTACAACAAAGGTTTGATTCAAACAGCTGATTAGTAACACGTTTGTTTTAGCAAATTTAGTAACAGCAGCGGGAGACACACAGAGGACTCTGTAAAAGTCCTCTGCAGTTTGATTTGCTCCAACCAGATTCAGATTTGGAGTGAATATGTGTTATTTCACATGACAAGGGTTTCTTGTTTTCTTTTCTTTCTATCTATTTTCTGTCAAGAAGAAACAAAATGGTTCCATCCAAGAGTTAAACACAAACACAAGCCATGCAACTTTCCACAGCAAGATGACAGGCAGGATGGGGAGCTGGAAGGAGATCGCCATCAGACACAACACAAACGGCGCAACTAACGAATCAAAATGGGAGACAATTAAAACCATCTGACATAATGCTGCAAATGGGGATGGATTTGGGGGGGGGGGGGCTAGTTCTAAATGTAACAACCAAGCACCACAACACCACACAAATGGGAAGAAGGAAATGAACTGTTTTGGTTGAGAAATTAATTAGGATTAAAAAAAAAAAACACCTGACAAGACACTCGTGCAAAAAGAATGGCGTGCTGGGCGAGAGCAGCGGCTCCGTCCTGTGAAGATGCATGAGGGCGTCAGGCGTTTTTCTCTTTTTTCTTCCTTCTAGCCAAGAGTTGCATGCAGACAGAGTGCAGGTACACAAACCAGCGGTCACGTGAAGTTTGGAGGTGTCAGCGGTCACAGATGATGTATTGAGGGAGATGAGAGGGTGTTTTTTTTTGAAGATTGGGAAACCTGAGAGGAGAGGGATGGTGTCTGGGCTCTTCGGTGAGTAAAGCGATTGGTATTCAAATACAGTACGTGCATCACCCCCCCCCCCAGATAAACAATCAGCACACTCATAACTTATGTGTCCTCGCACATTTCATCACAATACTTCCAGAACAGGTTTACTTTACTTAAGTCAAAAAACAAAAAAAAAAATTTTTCTTTTTGCCCAATTTCTGCTACTGTATCAGTATGTCACTTTTAGATATATTGACTCCCATATGGTTCTGTAAGACACCCCGTGTTATGATGGCTAGACTGACTTAAAGCACCTTATTCACCAAGAACACGTGACCCTCTCCCTTCTTTACTTTTTCCCCTTTTTTTGGTTTTTATCAAGATAAGGTGGGAGGTCCTTATTAATTTTAGTATGTGACTTTTGAAGTTAAACTCAAAGAAATAAAGAAAAGAAAAGAACGTAAGATAAGTAAATGAAATATAACAAGGTGTGGCTAATGTGTTTCATGGCCATATTGATAATATTGGGATAAATGATATATGCATGTATATATGTTAGCCATAATATATACATGTACATATATGCTCAATGCAATCAGTATAGTGAAAACAACCAACAAAAGATCGGGGGGGGGGGTCAAGACTCTTCATGCAAAGGGTGAGGCCCGTAAACTAGGACGTGTAACGTGTTAGTGTTGATGAGGGGGTCGATCGCACACAGTCAAGATTTTCCCACAGGTTTAGCTCCACACGGCGAAAAAATGTGGATGGTTTGGTGGCAAGTCCAGCAACAGGGAGTAAAAGTGTGCAAGACTAGGCGGTATTCAACCAGATTTTTCTTTATCTTCACCTTATTAAAGGTTGTCAACGTGTTATTTTCAGTTAAATTTGCATCATTGCTAAACCTCAAGTTGCATCCATTGAACTATACTCCCACATACAGGCATGTAGTTGTGTTTGCATGTGTGCTTACAGGTGACTTCTTGTCTCGGTATTTGTTATTATAGCATTACTAGAAGAACCCCGCTACAATGTAGCAGTTTGGTTCTCCACCCGTCTAAATCTCCCTCCTCTTCATCCTGCCAGCTAACCGCCTTCCCCCTGCCCCTAAACCCCCCCCACTCCAACTCCCTCCCCCCAAATACTCAGAATCATCTGAAATGCCGAGAAAAGTGGTTTTTAGCAGCCATTTTTAGAAAATCCATATTTTGCATAATTATGCATAATTGTTTTAATTTTCTGCTATTTTCTGGTCCTCTCTGGAACAATACCTACCACCTCCAAAAAAAAATGAGGATCATAAGTGCATTTTTGCAAAAATGCATTTATTTTGCATAATGCCAAAACATTTCTTAGTCCCAGGGAAAAAAAAAATTATAGGTGAAAAAAATCAAAGATGCTCAGAATCATCTGAAATGCCGAGAAAGGCGTTTTTTTTATCCATTTTTAGAAAAATGCATATTTTGCATATTTATGCATAATTAATTATGCATGATTTTAATTTTCTGCTATTTTTTATAGGTACCCCTGATCATCCCCAATAACCTCCAATTTAATTTTCTGCTATTTTTTATAGGTGCCCCTGATCATCCCCAATAACCTCCAAAAAGAATCAAGGCCCCGAGGGCTTTAGTTTGGCCGTTTATAGACTCTCACACAGACACACACCACACACCAGACACACATTGTGAAAATACAGGAGTCGATTACATTACTATTGGGGAGATCATGGTCACTAATGGGATCGATAAGATCTTTCAAGGTCTGCTATACAGTGGGATTTGTAATACTGAATCTGAGGGATTAAATAGTGTCATCCTCATTAAAAGAGCGACTAGCCTGGACAACAGGTTAGAACAGCCAACAAAGTCAGATTTAGCGTTGCTCCATCATTTATGAGGACGAGCTGGCATCGATAACTATGTACATCTTATTTTTACTCCCTGTCACTGGATTTGCCTTTCTTTTTCTTTCTTTTTTTTGTGAGTCTGCTGTGTGCGTTCACGTCATTAGAAACCTCATAGAGGAGAAAAACAAAACGAAACTGGGGGGTAACGAGGATTAACCGAAGTAAACGATTCTCCGATTTCTCATTTCGGAGGACGACGTCTCGTATCAGGATTCTTTATTTCTTCATACGGATAGTGTTTGAGGTTTACAAAATGTTTTGTTTGGAAAAGAAAAAAAGGAAGAAAAAAGTAAAAACTGGATGAAAATAAATTGTACAGGAACTGAAAAAAAACCCAACCCTAAATCTACATTTAACGCGTCCCTTTAGGACAGACCTCTTTATTGAGTCGTTTCAGGAAGGGGGGGGGGTATTCTGGATGGTATAGAAAGCAATACCATGTGGAGAGTGGGCTGAGAGAAGGCATGTAGAGAGGTGGAGTTTTCCAGCTACCTCGGAGTTGATGGCAGAGAGTATTTACGGTAAAGCAAACGGAATAGAGAGAGGTAACGGAAAACCCAGGGCAAACCAAAGTGTAAGACAATTAGAATGATATCTACCATATAATGCAGTTTGTTTACCATAGCGTGTCCAATGCCCGCGTGCTTCAGGAGAAAACAGGGGGAGGAAAAAGAAAATAATAATAATAATGATGACAAAGTGTAAACTCAATAAAACACACCTCAAGCCAAAAAACTGGGGGGGGGGGGGTAAAAAAAATCACCTCTTCTGCATAGGCAACAAGAAACCAACCAAAAAAAACTCCTGGCAGAAGTCTGAATAGATAAGTTCTTCCTGTTTGCACATATCAAATCATCCACATAAAGAAATAAAGAACGATTTGTGACACTTTTCTTTGTGCTATTTGTTTAAAGGGTCATCCAAAATTTAAAAACAAAAGGGGGGGGGAACAACCAATAACAATACATTTGTTAGTATGAAAGTCGCAGGTTAAGTAGAGAAAACAGGATGGCTGACATTCCGTGAGTGGCAGTGTTAGTCGTCAAAATGAAGAAGGAGAGAAAAGGGCAATGGAAATAAAATTCACCGAAAGGAAACATTCAGACTGGAGGAGCTCTGAAGCTTGTTGTTAGTAAGAGAGGCAAAAGTTAGCAAACCCGCGTCCAGCGGAGGACGAGTGTAGGGGAATGTTTAAAGGGCCGGTGTGTTGGACTGGGGACGGGAATGAGGGAGGCATATTGGTAACCTGATTGGCTAGTCTGGGCTGGGGGGGAGGGCGGGGCGTGGCCAGCGGACTGTAATGCTCTGCCAAAAACCAGCCTTGTGCGTATGGCCAACCCCGTTTTATCCCTTGTGAAGGTGTCTGTAAGCGCCTAAGAAAGCCGTTCTCAGGACCTCATTCAGTGAGCGGAGCCTCGCGAGTTGGAGAAAACCAGAAATAAATCATTGCAGTGCATTAAAAAGAGTTGAAAAAGATCAGCAATTTAAACAACTTCTGTAACACCGCTGCCATAGGCGTTTCTAGCCCATTTTTGGGGGGTGCTGCAGCACCCCTAAAATTGAAGAGATGTTTTATTTTTTACTGTATGTCCGTGTTTAATAAGCTGAAGAAATGTCAAAACCATATCTGGTATATGGTTTAAACGTAATATTTTAACAACAAAAATATAGCACCCCCCCCCATGCTTTGAAAATGGTTTGATCCACCCCCCCCCCCAAATTTATCTTGCCTGGCCGGCCAGCACTCTGGGTGCTCAGCACCCCTAAAGCTCTGATCCTAGAACCGCCCCTAAATAACTCCACGGTAAGGGGCACAGCGGAAACCGCATTCAAATCAACGTTGCATGTTGTTGAGAGAGCGCAGAAAGAAAGAGCAGAGGGGAAGAAGAATAAAAAGGGAGGAAGAAGAAAAGGAAGATTAGCGCGAGCATCTTCTCCACTGCCGACGCGGCTGCGTTCTGAAAGAGAGTGAGAGTCATTCATTTAGTCATGTTTCATGGAAAAAATAGACCCACGTTTTCTCTCAAGAAGAGCGACCTGGGGGGGAAACACACACACAGACACACACACACACACACACACACACACACACACACACAAAATGAGGTTTTTTTAGCTCTCTATTTTTTTTTTGGACTTCATTAACAATTTGAAGAGAGAGTAAATTAAAGTAAGACTGCCTTCGAGATGTTAATGCTTTTACTTCTTGGTGTGAGGATGCACAGAAGATAAGTCCATGTGTGTGTGTGTGTGGCTGTGTGTGTCTAGTTGGCCCTCTCTCTGTGTGGTTTTGTGTGGGACGGCTTACTCCGTGTTGACATGTGTGTGGGAGCTCGGCGTAAGCGGGCTGCCACAAACCGAGGCCTCCCCGAGGGACCAGTGGGCCGGTGCAGAACTGAACCCGCCCGCCCGCCCACCCAGCCAGCCAGCCATTCTTTGATCCGGGCCACGCTCAAGTGCTGCTGCGAATCCCCCCACTTTGTCTAATGACTACCGTTAATCCATTAGGGTAAATACGTCGCAGTGGTGGGTGGAACATTTGCATGTGCACACTGCGGTCCGCTCGCTGGAGACAGCACTGACGTGACTGGCTCCAAAAAAACAAAGAAAAGAAAAGTAAATAAGCTGAAACATCATTGGGCAGACGTGAAAGGGGGCTCAAAGGACTAGGAGCTCAACGAGGGCTAATCGAATTAAGGCAAACGCGCTCACGGAGGTGGCGATGGCTTTGGGCTTTTTAAATGCTGCCACGTGGTCAGTTTTACAATATACAGCACAGCAATGAGAGATTCTATAGCGAGGAGCATTTTGAATTCCCGGAGTTATAACTCCTTCACGGGGCATTTGATGATTGTATTCTGGTTATCTTTCGATCAAGTCTCGGGCAGAGCGGCTCTAGCGCGGCTGTGGGGAATTAATCCTAAAATTTCAGGTTTCTGAAGAGACACGAGGGTGACACCCTTTTGATGAAACAATGAGGGGAGTGGCAGGTCAAGGTTGCTCCTAGACTTATGGAAGAGAACTGGTAACATTTGATTGATTCAAAATAACTTTAGTGGGTCAAATGAAAGGTTGAAAAATGAATAGAACTGGATTTGTTCTGAATTTGCATGGATTCAAGGATGGAGCACCATTCTTCCAAAAGATATTCCCTCACTTGTCGTTTCGGTGATGGTGCTGGACAGTGCTGTCTAACACATCGGTCCAAAGTCTGCCATAGGTGTTCAAATGGGTTGAGATCTGGTGACTGTGAAGGCCATAGCATATGATTTACATCATCTTCATCCTCACCAAACCATCCAGTGACCCCTGGTGTCCTGTGGATGGGGGCACCGTCATCCGGGAAGAGACCACTCCCGTCAGGATAGAGGTGTCTCATCATAGGAAAAAGGTGATCACTCTGAATAACTTTGTATTGATTTGCAGTGACCCTTCCCTCTAAGGGAAGAAGTGGACCCAAACCATGCAGAGCCCCCAGACCCCCTCACTGTAGGGGTAAAGCATTCAGATTCTTATGTTATAGGGATGACACTCCATTAGCAGCCATAATGCTTATCAGTCTTTTCTGTGTCTCTGAAATACCACTGAGACGTGACATCCAGTGACTTCCCTGGAGGACAATCTGTGAATATGAAAACTACAAGCATAACTTCCTGGTTTGCTGCTACCTTCCGTGAGATATGTGTATTAAAACAAGCTACACTGTGTAAGAAAGTGCGGACAACAACACCACATACTGCTGTAGTCGCAAATGTCATCGAATGCAACTTTAAAGACGGCATTTCACAGATTTTCTGCACAATTTTCGAGTAATTTCAGAGACGCAGAAGGCTAGTCAGTATCACGGCTGCTAATGGAGTGTTATCCCTGTGACATACACAGATATTGAAAATCACAATTGTTTCCCTTTGATTTTGCAGGGGGACTTCTAAAATGAGGAGTTCAAGTATCTCGGGGTCTTGTTCACGAGTGAGGGTAGGATGGAGCGGGAGATTGACAGGCGGATTGGTGCAGCATCAGCAGTAACGCAGATGTTGTATCAGACTGTTGTGGTGAAGAGGGAGCTGAGCCGGAAGGCAAAGCTCTCAGTTTACTAGTCAATCTTTGCTCCAACCCTCACCTATGGTCATGAGCTTTGGGTAGTGACCGAAAGGTGAGATCGCGGATACAAGCAGCTGAAATTAGTTTTGTCCGAAGGGTGACTGGGCTCAGCCTTAGAGATAGGGTGAGGAGCTCGGACATCCGGAGGGAGCTCGGAGTAGAGACGCTGCTGCTTCGCATCGAAAGGAGCCAGTTGAGGTGGTTCGGGCTTCTGACAAGGATGCCTCCTGGGCGCCTTCCTTTGGAGGTTTTCCGGGCACTTCCAACTAGGAGGAGACCCCAGGGTAGACCCAGAACTCGCTGGAGGGACTACAGGTCCAATCTGGCCTGGGAACGCCTTGGGATCCCCCAGGGGGAGTTGGAGGGCGTTGCTGGGGAGAGGGATGTCTGGAGTGCCCTACTTAGCTTGCTGCCACCGTGACCCGACCCCGGAGAAGCGGCTGATGATGAGATGAGATGACTTCTAAAATGGCTACCAATGTAAGGAAAAATACCTACTTAAGCGTTTCTTTCCCATATACTATCGCTGAGGAGGCAATGTCTGCAGCGCTGCAGAAGTGCAGACTTGATTTGGTAGAGTCACATCTATGAGTGTGCAGGATGACAAATCTCACTGGTTTGTGTTGACAAACAACTACGCATGTAATAGAGGGCAGGAAAACAAGGGTAATTTAAAACAGATCGCTCCCCCATGTTGCTAATTTGCACCCTCTCTCAGCTTCATTTTCCCCCTCTGCTCATAGCGTCACTTTCAACTCTACCTCGCAACACGTCCCCATGCCTGGAAACCCTGCTGTGGTAGCGCATCACCCTCACTTTAATTGACCCATGTGGGAAAACAGAGGTTGGTGTTTGCCAGTGTTTACTGATGGAGAGTAAAGCTCGTAGTTAATATCAACAACCACGGGCCCCCGACAAAGTATTAACATGTTGGGTCTCTCTTGGGAACTCCCCCGGTGAGGAATCATCATACATCATGAATGAGGGGGGTAAAGTGAAGGGGGAAGCTATCCAGTTAATGCTATTAACATGGCTTCGCACTATTCATGTGGCTCTGGCATCACAGAGGGGGGGGGGGGTGATCGACTTAAGCTCCGCATCAACAAGGCGTGGAAGAACCACAGGGGGCACGCTAATGTTGACTGAGCGGGACGTACAGTAAATGCCACTTTTGTCAAGCGCTGCTCTGTGCAGCCACATATCAATGGGGGCATTTCTGAAATACAGCCGGCGGCGAACAAGCGAGCTAAATATTTAATGACGAACGCTGAAAATGATCAATGGCTCGTATAACAGGTGTCAGGCTCGTACTCGAGACAGATTTATCAACGTAACCTGGGAAGTTGTAAGACTGACTATTGTTCTTCTATATATTTGCAATTTGGTTATTTCATAGTGAGTGATAATGTTGATAGTGTAGGTACCAATGCAGGGAATTCAGGGGGCAGCCGGGAATCCGCCGCAGCTGGTACGTGAACCCGGGTCGCCCGCACCACGGGCGACTGCGCTAACCAGTCGACTAAAGGGCCCGACCCGTTAGCCAAGGGCTAGCGAGTCTGGTCATCCGTGTTCGTTACACTACCCGCCTCTTTCGGGAAGCGCGTCCCCGCGCTTCAGCATACCAGTTCCCCTCACGCCTCTGGGCGCACGCGCTTCCAATGGCCTCACGGTCTCACCAGCCCACTTCTGACACCAATGTAGCGAATTCAGGGGCAGCCGGAACCGCCGCAGCCGGGACATGAACCCGGGTGTCCCGCACCACGGGCGACTATGCTAATCAGTCAACTGAAGGGTCCGACTTTTAGTTGACTGATTATGGTGTGGTTATGGCATGGCGTGTCTCTGTGTGTGTCTGTGTGTATGTGTGTGTGTGTGTGTGTGTGTGGCTGGTGGGGCAGCAAATGGTCACTATTTTTGATTGGAGGGAAGGTAGTGGAGGGCAATGTAGTTTGTAGGCTAGAATAATGATTAGGTCCAAACAAAGAAGAAAAAAAAGAGAAAAATACTACGGTACGGGGAGGCACATCCATTAAAAAAAGAAGAAGATTAGTTTGAGTAAATATGCATGTGTATGTCTGGGGGAAGTGAGTGAGTGAGTGAGTGAGTGTGTGTGTGTGTGTGTGTGCCTGGGCAGTGTTTTTTTTTTTTTACACACATCTGCATCGGCACAGCAGCATGTGTACCTGTTTTGCATATACCGGGCAATGGAGAGCCTGCATGTGACCCCGCAGAATGGGGGGGCAACGGGCATGAATTCAGAATGCCTCTTTCAGGTACATTTAGTTCCGCATTCATTGCAATTATTCCACCTCCGCTGTAGTCCCCCTTTTCTCCCAGTCTGGCTCCAAGTAATGGAAGCTGGCACACAGGCTTCAGGTGCAAATATAAATGTCAACACAATTACGCCAGAGAGAGAGAGAACTCTGCAAACAGAGAGAGAGTGTGAATGTGTGTGTGAGAGCGGGAGAGAGGAAATGTTCATGAGTGTGTGTGTGGAATCCAAAAGGGAATATATTGTCTAGTGCAAAGAATGCAGACCTAATTCTCTGTCTCCCTCTCACCAGTAAAGAGACCCCCCCCCCCAATATCCTCTTTTCTACATTTCCATCTCAGACTTGCACTCTCTGTCTATTGTGTTCCGGCTTGCTCACTCCGCCTCGTCTCTATGTGTCTGACACATCCTTTGTGGTCTCTTCTCCCACCCCACCCCCCATCCCTTGATTTCTCTCTCTCTCTCTCTCTCTCCATCTCATGGATTGCCCTAATCTCTTGCCAGATCTCAAACCACATCGCTCTCCTCTTTGCAGCCGCTCAGACTGACTCTTGCCAAGTTTCTGTTGCCGGTCGCCACCTGTTTAAGTGTGCTAATGGTGCAGAGATTTGTTATCTGATTATAGGTCTGCCAGAGGGGGATGAATAAACATGAAAGTGGCGGTGCAGGTAGTGGCAAATGAGGCCGATGAGTGAGAAGCGGATGCGGGCGGATATGCTAATTCGGTGAAATGCTATGCAAATGAGCTTTTTTTTAATGCAAATGCACAGGTAAACCTTGTCAAGCAGCTATCAAATCCTGTCTATATATATACTGCATGCTGCACACACACACGCACTCACACACACACGCAAAGCTTACCTTGTTTGTACAGCACTTAACCTCACACACAAATTCACCCACCCACTTACTGTGAACAGTAAGGACCCCCCTTGGCTAGAGCACATTTAAAAATACTTAAAATGTTGTCGGCAGTAAACAAAAAAGGATTACAAGGGTGTTAGGACGTCATTATGTACATCAAACAAATCCACTGTCTCGGCCTCGCCGTGAATAGCAACCGCTGTTATCGCTAAAAATGAGCATGCACTGCATAGTAGGCCTACACTGATAGTTGACGGGCCCATGGATTTTAAATAACACTTTAGTCCGGGTAGCACAGCGGTCTATTCTGTTGCCTACTAACACGGGGATCGCCGGTTCGAATCCCTGTGTTACCTCCGGCTTGGTCTGCAGGTGGTAGCTGGTTGTGGGTATGTGTCATGGTCACTGCACTAGCGCCTCCTCGGGTCGGTCGGGGCGCCTGTTCGGGGGGGGGGGGTAGCGTGATCCTCCCATGTGCTATGTCTCCCTGGCGAAACTCCTCACTGTCAGGTGAAAAGATGCGGCTAGCGACTCCACATGTATGGGAGGAGGCATGTGGTAGTCTGCAGCCCTCCCCGGATCGGCAGAGGGGGTGGAGCAGCGACCGGGACGGCTCGTAAGAGTGGGGTAATTGGTCAGATACAATTGGGGAGAAAAAGGGAGAAAAAAAAATGCCTGGCCTTGTTGAAATGCTAAGCATGCACTCATCTGCATAGATGACACTGATTAATATCATCATAGCTGTTTGAATTCTTGAAATCCAAAAGGTGCAGAGCAAAAGAGCTGCAGCTATTTTTTAATAACCCTCCATCCTCACATGGTAATGTGTGCTGGTCGGGGTTTTTCCTGTCCTTGGAACATGAACTTGTTTAGGTTTTGTTATCTCTGCCACGTCTGCCGTCCTGTGGTGCACTCCAGGCTGCAAGGAAAGGTCAGCAGCACAGACACACATTACTGCAGTTGTGAATCTGGTCTTTGCCCTTAGCCCTTTCTTGAATCTCCATAATCCCCTCTGTTGTGCATGATTAAGACCTCCTCCCCGTCTAAATGCAAGGTGGAAGTGAGATAATAAAAACTCGAGACTTTCTAATAATAACTTTCAAACAAGTGAAATGCTAATACTCAGCAATGTCATGTTATCTTTCTTTTTGTTTCCCTTAAATTCCTAAGATTCGGTGTGCCAAGGCATTCCGTCTCTGTAAGTTCATAATTTAACAGTCAAAGAGTACCACTAGATGTGTTAATTAATGCTGTGATTAATAATATTTTAATATCCTAAATCCATAAAAATAATATACAGAGGTATCCAACACGCTTAAACAATTAATCTGATTGCTGGGTTTACAGCATAATGATATTCTGAAATTCATTACAAAGAAATATCATGCGCTTTTTTCTTTTAGTAGAAGGAAAAGGCAGTGCCTTGGCTACATTTTGCGCTAATATGTCAAGATACACTTGATTAATACTCCCACAGAAACATCCATCCATCCATCCGTTACCCAAACCGCTCATCCTGCTCAGGGTCATGAGGGGATGCTGGCCTATCCCAGCAGTCATTGGGTGGCAGGCGGGGAGACACCCTGGACAGGCTGCCAGGCCATCACAGGGCCCACACACACACACACACACATTCACACCTAGGGACAATCTAGTATGGCTGGTTCACCTGACCTACATGTCTTTGGACTGTGGGAGGAAACCGGAGCACCCGCAGGGAACCCACGCAGACACGGGGAGAACATGCAAACTCCACACAGAGGACAAACTGGGACGTCTCCCAAAGTTGGACTACCCCGGGGCTCGAACCCAGGACTTTCTTGCTGGGAGGCGACTGTGCTAACCACTGCGCCACCATGGCGCCCCCACAAAAACATGTGTTTCTTTAATGGTCGGTCTTCTCTGCATTCACTCTGACTGTTTGTGCCTACGTGGCATAAAGCCCACACTTCCCCAACTGCAATCAGGTGGCGGCTCAAACGAGAGCCACCTGACATCCTGTGGGCTCCCTGAGAGGTTTAAAAAGTACTCTTTTCTGGTAAAACAAAGACACTGAGCACAGCACTTCTCACACAGCAGCCACTCTGAGCCGCCTTGTGGCTATTCCCTATTGATTTTAAATCCTCATTGACGGAAAACAAAGTACCACCGGTAGTTTGAAAGAAGCGCAGTAGTGTTAATAGCAACTAACTCGACCTGAGCAGTAAACGTTTCATCCGGGAGAGGTGTGTGAGGCAGTAGATACAGCGGCAGGGAAAACAGTTACTTGAAGTCTGCAGGGAGAGTCCATTTACTAGCAGACAACATCGCCCAAACACTGTTGCTAGGCAACAAATTGCTAGCAAGGGGAGGGGGCAGAAGAGAGGGAGACAGAAGGACTTTTTACACGGCCTTCTCAAGGCGGGAAACTTGCGCCATTAATCCGCCTCACTGTTCCGTGTAAAAGGCACAAACACGGAATTTTGGGGGGGGGGGGGGCACTGTTGCTCCAGCGTGAAGCCGGAAGCGGAGGTAGTCACTGATCAACATCTGTATATAAGAGGGACAACTGGCAAGACGGGCCAGCCGACGCCGCTGCGTTACACGTCACGAAGCCTCTGCTTCCGGAACGCCAGCATGCCGTGTAAAACCCCACGCTGGGGCGGCTGCCTGTCTGGGCCAGTATAGAAAACAACGCCGGGGTAAAGACGGGTCTTCGTGACAGCAGTATTGTAGGATCTCTGTGTAAAAACGCCAAGAGAGTGAGGAAGGAGAGAGAGCGCGAGAGAGAGAGGAACAAGGGAAAATAGAAAGTGAGAGAGCGAGAGGGGCGGGTGAGGAGGGGGAAAAGAGAGGAAGCGTTTCACTCACAATTTGTAATTCTGCCCATTTAAATATGCCAGCGAAAGGTCTGATGGATGGCTGGGTGGATGGATGGGTGGATGGATAAAGGGGAGGGGGTAATTGCTGCTGTTAGCCTGATGATGCCTTACAGACAGCAGAGAAAGGAAGGTATCAAGGCTCCTCCTGCTGAGTGGGCGGTGCTGATGTCGCTATCGAGTCTTTAGAAATAAAAATGAATGTGATTGTTTCCCAGCAACCCTCCGGTAAAAGCGGCTACTGACACGGAGACGGGGGTTAATCGGATTACACTAAATGATCAAATAACTAAACATTATTACTTGATGATTCTTCATATTCTAAAACGCTACACCGCATTCTCACAAAACCATGTTGCCTCACATGACAGGACTGGGGTCATCCAGCGACGACTGACTTCTGTGGTTCCATGCCATGGACCTTGAAAGCTATTTTGTTATGATGTCTTTGTCTTGTATTTTCAACAGCTGTGTTTATCAGTGATATTCTGCACTTCCTCTGTCCTTCTCGTTGGGGGGAAAAGGTGCAGGTAGGCTGAGGACTGTGTGAAGGCTGTATGTTGTGTGTTGAATGTGAATCTGTGAAGCTGTCTGTTATGGATGGAAGACATGCAGGGAGACATGAAGTTGTTCAGAATTTGATAAAAGTGTGTGTGTGTGTGTGTGTTTACACAGATCTAACTGTGTTTGTGCTGTTAATGTTCCGTTAACAGTCTGTTTATAAAGCAACCTGTTGCTAAAGTTTGAAAGTTGACAAATAAATACAACATATATTCAATAAGCAACCCAGCCACTGAAGATGCTCAAACCAGTGCATTCTTCGTGCTGGTCCCAAGCCCCGATAAATGGGGAGAGTTGCGTCAGGAAGGGTATCCCGCGTAAAACCATTGCCACCAGTACTGCTGGCCAGCAGGGTGGGTGCTGGTGGAAACTATGCTGCTGTTGGGCGAAGGAGGAGAGGGGGAAGGCGTGTTCAGAGGCTGCAGGACAGGAAGAAGGGTAGGAGTGTGGGTGTGAGAGTCAGAACTTTGAATGCTGGCACTCTGACTGGTAAAGGGAGAGAGTTGGCTGATATGATGGGATGACATTGTGAGCTGTAGCGAGAGTAGGGTGCAGGTTGAGGAGAGCCTGGAGAGGTGGAGGTATGCACTGGAGAGAAGAGGAATGAACGTCAGGAGAAAGACGGAATACATATGCGTGAATGAGAGGGAGGACAGTGGAATGGTGAGGATGCAAGGAGTACAGGTGATGAAGGTGGATGAGTTTAAATACTTGGGGTCAACTGTCCAAAGTAACGGGGAGTGCAGGAGAGAGGTGAAGAAGAGAGGGCAGGCAGGGTGGAGTGGGTGGAGAAGAGTGTCAGGAGGGATTTGTGACAGAAGGGTACCAGCAAGAGTTAAAGGGAAGGTTTACAAGATGGTTGTGAGACCAGCTATGTTGTATGGTTTGGAGACAGTGGCACTGATGAAAAGACAGGAGGTGGAGCTGGAGGTGGCAGAGTTGAAGATAAGATTTGCATTGGGAGTGATGAAGAAGGACAGTATTAGGAACGAGTATATTAGAGGGACAGCTCAGGTTGGACAGTTTGGAGACAAAGCAAGAGAGGCAAGACTAAGATGGCTTGGACATGTGTGGAGGAGAGATGCTGGGTATATTGGGAGAAGGATGCTGAATATGGAGCTGCCAGGGAAGAGGAGAAGAGGAAGGCCAAAGAGGAGGTTAATGGATGTGGTGAGGGAGGACATGCAGGTGGCTGGTGTGACAGAGGAACATGCAGAGGACAAGAAGAGATGGAAATGGATGATCCGCTGTGGCGCCCCCTAACGGGAACAGCCGGAAGTAGTAGATATTCAAGACCCAAAAATTCAGTACTATGAATGCGTTGTGAAAAGAGAATGCGAAGGGCCTTTTTGTATCTACCACGAATGCAAAATGTTTGATTTTTGTGCATATAGGTGAACGTATGTGTATTTATGTGTATAATTGAGCAGGTCGGTGAGAGCATTCTGCAATGCCCCCCCCATATGTCACTGTATCAGTCACTCCTGTGTTCAGAGTGTAGAGAGTTCAGGGGGCAGCCGGGAACCGCCGCAGCCAGGACATGAACTCAGGTCTCCCGCACCACAGGTGGCTAAGTTAATCAGTTGACTAAAGGGTCCAACCCGTTAGCCAGCCGGCTAGCAAGTCTACTCATTCACTGCCCCCCTCCTTCGGGACACGCGTCCCCGCGGATCAGCATATCAGCTCCTTCACACCTCTGGGCGCACACACTTCTGATGGCCTCACGGTGTCACCATCCCACTTCTGACACCAATGTAGCGAGTTCAGGGGTCCGCCGGGAATCGCCGCAGCCGGGACGCGAACCCGGTTCGCCCACACCAAGGAAGACTACGTTAACCTGTCGACTAAAGGGTCCGACCCGTTAGCCAAGGGCTAGCGAGTCTAGTCATTCTTGGTCATTAAAAGAGTAATGGATTACATTTATCCAATTACATGTATGGATTAAAATAGCAGAATGGAGGTGATCTGAAGACAAAGTTAAGTGACTGTAATTCCTTCATTATATTCCAAGAAAAAAAATAGACTACAGACAAATCTGTACAGCAAATCAAAGTTAACTGAATCTCCATTAAAGATCAGTTCCTTGGTAACGCTACTACTCTCTGGAAACAGGTAAATCTGGTCTTTATGTGGTTTCCACAAGTTGTGATTTCATTTGCTCTCTTTTGCAGATTCCAGATACGTTCTGAGGGCATCGGTAACCAATGTTGTGGACGGAGACAGAGGGACTTTCCATACAGCATCTGATACACCGGCATTGTTTTTCCACTACCCTGAACTTTATGGCTATAAAAATAATTTAAATCTGCATTCATCATGGAATAATGCAGTGCCTAGCACAGTACTGACTGGCTATGTGAGACAGGGAAAAAAGACAGCGTGCCGTTTCACAGATATTGCGGCAGATCGGCCGTGTCCGAAATGAACTCCGGGCCAGTGTTTGAACCCCACAACAATACATTCGGTGTTTAAAGGAGGAGAGCAAATCTATCTGATCTCTGTAATCCAATAGCCACACCCAAAGTCTAATTCTATATAAGAGAGAGACAGAGAGAGAGAGAGAGAGAGAGACAGTGAGCGAGAGCGAGGGAGAGAGACAGAGAAACAGACAGACAAGCGAGACAGAGCAAGAGAGAGAGCAAGAGAGACAGAGCAAGAGACAGAGAAAGAGAGAGACAGAGCGAGAGACAGAGAAAGAGAGACAGAGTGAGAGCGAGAGAGCAAGAGAGACAGAGCGAGAGACAGAGAAAGAGAGAGACAGAGCACACGAGAGACAGAGAGAGAGACAGAGAGAAAGAGAGACAGAGTGAGAGACAGAGAGAAAGAGAGACAGAGAGAGAGACAGAGAGAAAGAGAGACAGAGTGAGAGACAGAGAGAAAGAGAGACAGAGTGAGAGACAGAGAGAAAGAGAGACAGAGAGAGAGACAGAGAGAAAGAGAGACAGAGTGAGAGACAGAGAGAAAGAGAGACAGAGTGAGAGCGAGAGAACAAGAGGGACAGAGCGAGAGACAGAGAGAAAGAGAGACAGAGTGAGAGAGAGAGGTAGTGAGCAATGGGAAAGAGAGCGAGCGGCAGACAGAAGAAGAAGAGATGACAGATAGGGGAGTGAGCGGAAGGTAGAAAGTAACCAAGCAGAGGCACGAAAATTAGCAAAAAGACAGAAAGCCGGGAAAAAGAACGAGAAAAGGATATTTTAGAAGAGTTCACACGTCTCTCTCTCTTTCCTCTCTCTCTCTCTCTCTTTCCTCTCTCTCTCTCTCTCTCTCTCTCTCTCTCTCTTTCCTCTCTCTCTCTCTCTCTCTCTCTGCAGACAGTGGCTAAGCCTGGCCCAGTTCACAGACCCAGAGCCCGTTCAGGGATTTTTGGTTTCTTTAAGCCACAGTGGTGTGTGTGTGTGTGTGTGTGTGTGTGTGTGTGTATATACGTGTGTGTGTGTGTGTGTGTGTGTGTGTGTGTGTGTGTGTGTGTGTGTGTGTGTGTGTGTGTGTGTGTGAATAAAAGGCAGCTTTCCTTTGTTCTGCCTCCCTTACTGCCCCAAACTTCACCCATTCCCGGAGACACCACCCTCTGCACAGATATGCTCACTGTCTCCACGTCTTTGTTTCGTATTTACATGTGTGTGTCTGAATCTGTGCGTGCTGCTGCAGATTACTCCTATCTACCTCCCTCTGTTGCTCTGTCATGCTTTCTCCCTTTCAGGTTTAAAATAGACAGACACACACACACACACACACACACACACACATACACACACCATCCGTCCTCCCATTCCCCCAGCATGCTGCAGCCTTGCAGAGCCGGCGGCTCGTGTTTCCTGCGGTCTCCGCCGGGACCCGGGTGCCTCTTAACCACACAGACGGATGGCGCACGTCCAGGCGGCTCACAGGATTCGACAGGATCAAAGAATCAATTCATTTGGTCCTTTTTATTTCGCTCATTTCTTCGTATACTTCCAAGCAGGACCGCTTACACATACAAACACCTATCATGTAGTATAATGTACACATCCCATAACCAAACAGGGGCAGGAAGAAGAAAAACTACACGCTACTTTCTTACGAGCGCAGCGGAAATAGCGGGAAGTCATTGAAAAGATGATGCAAGCCTATGTTGCTGATGCACAGCAGCCGTTTCACCAGGCTAACAACAGCCCACTCAGGAATCTGATGCTGTTGGAACATCTTCAACACGTCCAAATGGCTAAGACTGGGCACTTACCAGTCAGTCCCCGCCCCAGCCCTCACCTATGGTCATGAGCTTTGGGTAGTGACCGAAAGGGTGAGATCGCGGATACAAGCGGCTGAAATGAGTTTCCTCCGTAGGGTGTCTGGGCTCAGCCTTAGAGATAGGGTGAGGAGCTCGGACATCCGGAGGGAACTCGGAGTAGAGCCGCTGCCCCTTCGCGTCGAAAGGAGTCAGTTGAGGTGGTTCGGGCATCTGATTAGGATGCCTCCTGGGCGCCTTCCTTTGGAGGTTTACTGGGCACATCCAATTGGGAGGAGACCCTGGGGTAGACCCAGAACTCGCTGGAGGGACTACATGTCCGACCTGGCCTGGGAACGTATTGGGATCCCCCAGGAGGAGCTGGAGGGTGTTGCTGGGGAGAGGGATGACTGGAGTGCCCTACTTAGCTTGCTGCCACCGCGACCCGACCCCGCAGAAGCGGCTGAAGATGAGATGAGATGAGATGAGATGAGATGAGATGAGATGAGATGAGGTGAGTGAGATGAGATAAGATGGACTAAATCTGGTTGAAAAGTGAAAGTCTAGTAGAAGTCTAAATCTCTTAGCTGGAGTGCAGAGTAGCCACAAAGAAACCAAAAACAATCTATTCTCACACAATATATAGACCTGCGATAAGTAGTCTTGCGTTGTGTATCTCAGGAAGTTAAAGTTGTCTAGGTGATATGTAATTTTGTAATGGTTAATTAAAATTCTTGGCCCAGAAGTGGGCTACATTTAGCCGGATGCATGGTTGCCAGGTTGAAATCAGGTCTAGAGGGTAAACCTTGTAAACCCGAGGACGGACCTATTTATTTATGTTTTTCTCTATGTAGCCCGTTTTGGTATACGCACACACTGAATCGTTTACACAAGTCTTACTTTCCCAGACATGTGGAAGTGAAGACCTACGTTTCTCTCGTTCCCTCACTCTGCAGCATGTTTAGACAGCGCGCAGCCTCTGAGGATGGTAAGGGCCAGCCAGGTCACTCGTGCTGAGGTCTACAAGCCGTCCATGATGCTAGATCATCATGTCAAGAGAGGGGAGAAAAGAGGAGGGGGGAGTGAAGGAAGAAGGGAGGGAAGGTGCAGAGTGCAGAATTGCACAGGAGGAGAAGAGGAGTTGATAGGAGGAACACTGTTTGTGCAGACGTCTGTGTGCTGGGGATAGTGTCGGGGGACGGGAGAGCGATGGACAGGTCGGTGTGTGCACGTGCATGTATTTGTGTGTGTGTGTGTGTGTGTGTGTGTGTGTGTGTGTGTTTTGGAGGGCCTTGCACTGATGAGAGGTCAAGCCAAGTGTCCTTGCCTGCCTATCACACATAAACCACAGGGACCAGTCAAACTGTTCACACACACACACACACACACACACAAACTGCCTTCCTCTATACACCGCAACACACACACAAACTGTGAATGTTCTCATTCACAGACAAACTGCCTTCCCATATACACAGCAGCAGTACTGGATCCCACCATTAGGGGGAGCTCTGATACTTTGGAGGGTGTGCTGTGTTGTCCTTTTTCCCCCCCTACACAGCCTCCTTTGCTGGAGAATCCCTACCACCCCACATAACGCTGCCTGCTTTATTCTGCCCCGTACAAATGTGACGGATTCATAGGGTTTTGGGAGACAGAGGGGGACTGAGCACCACACACAGCAGGACAGACGAGTCCACATGCAAGCTCGCAGGCTCTGTACTCACTGCTGCAGCAGCAGATACGCGTAACGTTGCAACAGCCATTACGACCGATAAGCGGAAATTGGACGAGACTCTGGAGACCAGTGGAACCGTGCAGTCCACTGCCCGTGCTGAGGACCAGAGGATATTTTCAACGCATGATATGCGACCAGCCCCGAGGGCGGTACAGTGCGAGTTTATCACTGTTCGCTCACAGACAGAGGGTCCCGGGTTTGATCCTGGAATAGCTTCCGAGTACTTCTACCAGCCCTTCCTACTGGTCAACGTCGAGGAACACGCCACAGGAGACCCCAGATGAGGCAGGAAAATATAAAAAATTCTGACATGACGGACTTTTCGTTGGGGTGTTGTGGGGCGCTCCAGACACCACATCGCTGTTCTTAGATTATGGCACACGACAGGGAGTAAAGACGGCCATTCGTTGTTCCCGGCGTTCATAATCGAACCCATCCATCCATCCTTTATCCAAACCGCTTATCCTGCTCTCAGGGTCGTGGGGATGCTGGGGCCTATCCCAGCAGTCACTGGGCAGCAGGCGGGGAGAAACCCTGGACAGACCGCCAGGCCATCACAGAACCGCCAGGCCATCACAGAAACGCCAGGCCATCACAGAACCACCAGGCCATCACAGAAACGCCAGGCCATCACAGAACCACCAGGCCATCACAGTACCGCCAGGCCATCACAGTACCGCCAGGCCATCACAGAACCACCAGGCCATCACAGACCACCAGGCCATCACAGAACCGCCAGGCCATCACAGAACCGCCAGGCCATCACAGAACCACCAGGCCATCACAGTACCGCCAGGCCATCACAGAACCACCAGGCCATCACAGTACCGCCAGGCCATCACAGAACCACCAGGCCATCACAGGTTCATAATCGAACCCGATGCTGGAAATTTGTCGGCGATGAAAAAATCGCGTCAAAATCAGGCTAAAATGGTGTAGTTTGATCCCGGCATGAACCTGCTGGATTTCTGTGGTTGTAAATAAAACTCTCGGCCCTAATTTCCGAGAGAGCGAGAGAGAGCGAGAGAGAGCTGCAAACTGTGAACAGCGGTTTCTACCCCCCCCCCCCGCTACATCCTGAGTGATTGTGAATGCTGCTGATTAATAAATAATGCTTTGTTTGTAACGGCGGTTTTGTTTAGGTTTAACTGCTCGTGCATCCTCCAGTGTGCTCCAGCCACTGTGGATTTTTTGATTCGTCCCGTGACCTTTTCTCTCCCCCCGACCCGCCGGAACAGCACCGTCCCTGTGTTTTGGGACCCCCTGATTCACAAATTAAGTGCGGTGTATGTGTGAGAGGCAGGTCAATGTCGTCGGTATTCCTCCCGCTGCTTCTCAGCAGTACGGGCCGGTGTACACCCACAGAGCTCTTTAACGCCGAAGCCGCCAACTACATCTCTTAGGATGCTCCACCTCTGTGCACTCGTGTGGATTAGCGGAGACAGACACCGTGTTGTAGCTGGTTCAGCTATCGGGTAAAATAAAAACAACAAAAAACAAATACATGTAACTTTTCTCCCAGCGGCAGTAACATTATACATCACGTGTCTGATGTATAATCAGGGGCTGATTCTCGTATCCACAGCGATGGAGAATGACTGGGCAGGTGGTATTTGGTGTCTTGCTCAAGACCACTTCCTGTTCAGACACAAAGTAGCTATTTCTGATCAATGAGTCTGTGTTGCATGTACTAAGTATTGATCTCACATTCTGGGTATCTTCATAAACCCTGTGGCTCCGAGATTTGAGTTGTAACAAAATACCTGTAACTTCCAAGTACTCGGACATGTTGCAGGACTATTCCAGTCTTACTGATTTGTGATCACGATATAAAATTCCACATTGTGTCTTAATGTAGTAGCGTGCGTCATGCTAATTGTGGTTAGGTGTGCTGGCTGGCAGTGTAAATCCTTACCAAATGTCGACGGCCTGAACTCATTAAGATCTCCCGCTGCTGACCACGAAGAGCATAACACATTTACCTCCCACCATGGGCGCGCATGTGTGTGTGTGCAACCACCTCTTTTTGAGTCTATATGTGTCATTGTTAACATATATGCAGTAATATCATCATCCAATACCAGCTCTCACATCACGTGCCTATGGTCACATTTCTAAGCCACCGTGCTTAAGATGTATAAGATATATAAGTATCTTACACCCTATGAAATATGTTATCATTGTCATTTTGTTGGGGGGGGGGTGTTGGATCCCCCCCTTTTCTCCCCAATTGCACTTGGCCAATTACTCCTATTTTCTGAGCCGTCCCGGTCGCTGTTCCACCCCCTCTGCCGATCCGGGGAGGGCTGCAGACTACCACAAGCCTCCTCCCATACATGTGGAGCCGCCAGCCACTTCTTTTCACCTGACAGTGAGGAGTTTCACCAGGGGGACGTAGCGTGCGGGAGGATCACGCTATTCCCCCAAGTTCCCACTCCTACGTGAACAGATGCCCCGATTGACCAGGGGAGGCGCTAGTGCGGCGACCAGGACACAACCCACATCCGGCTTCCCACCTGCAGACACGGCCAATTGTGTCTGTAGGGATGCCCGACCAAGCCGGAGGTAACACCGGGATTCGATCCGGTGAGCCCTGAGTTGGTAGGCAACGGAATAGACCGCCAAGCTACCCGGACGCCCGTATCATTGTGGTTTTGATGTCAGTGCAGTATGCCAGTGCAGTAGTCTGACAGTGGCGATCGTTTTTAACTTCAGCAGATGAAAGTTAAGCATACACGCTACTGTGTGTTAACGCATTCACTTCAGGCCTTTTCTGCAACATGGGGCGCTCGCCGTACCCACTACTAGTATTGGAAAGCCATTCTTTTCCATCATAACAACTGAATCCCTAGGAAAAGTAAGCAAGGCAGTTTTAAGTGGAATTGACTGCATTTCATTGCCACTATCTGCAACTGCCAATGGACGACCTGGTGTATCGAGCCTCTGCTGCTAATACTGCTCAATTTGTCTGGCCTGTGTATTAATGAGTGTGTGTGTGCATGCTCTGGTGTGTGTGTGTGTGTGTATGTGTGTGTTCGCTTGTGTTGTTTTCCGCCACATGTATGTGAAAGTTGAAGAGATAAACCGTGCTGTGATGCATGAGCACAAACAGACACGCATCCGCATGCAGGCCTTTCTGTTGCCATGGCTCCTGTTTCCCCATTACCTGCGATTACCGGTTTGTAAAGCTGTGCCAGTTAATCTGTTCAGAAAGGGTGTAAGTGCAATGTTGCCTTTGATAAATTACGGTGCATCGTCCCGTCTGTACAGCTCAGAACAGGATGTGCACGCACAGCGAGTTGAGCACTGTCGACTTTTTCTCTTAATAACCAAAATTTATAGATATGAATGTGATAATAACACAAGCACGCACACACACACACACAAATTATCTTATCTTATCACAGGAAATTGTGGCATTAATAGTCTTGCTGTGATTAGGATTATAGGACTATGATTGACCTTGAGAAGCTCTATGACCTTTCACCCCAGAATGCTCCCTGAGTGTGTGAGAACAGAAACAAAAACGACAACACATATCAGCACCGGTCCTCTGTCCCGCTTCAACCTGAAATAAGAGAAAATTAAAATAAGTTGTGCAGCAGGTGACAGGAGAGGAGGGCAGACGCCCAGTCGACACCACCACTGAAGAAGAAAGAATGAAAGCAAAGGAGTCAAACAGCTAGACAGTTGAATCCGCGGCGGTGAAGCAAGATGGGCGCTGGACTCGGAGCCCAGCCTCAACACCCCCCCAACCCCCCCAGATGCGTGCATGCGTTTACCTGGCGCAGGTTGCGGGTGACGCGCACGTCGTGCCAGGCGTTGTCATTGAACTTGCCATTGACGGGCTCCACCAGGGCCTCAAAAGCCCCCGAGCCCAGGTTGATCACCAGCCACACGGCGCCGCTCTTCAGGGACAGGTTGACGTAGTCGGCCGACTTGCCGGTGTGCAGCATGAGGCCGTTCCGCTGCAGCGTGCGAAAGGAGAGCGTGATCTCGTCAGTGCTGCTCTGGATGGGCGTCATCGACAGGTCGTAGCAGAAGAACTCGTTGCCCTTGAAGGTGGCCACCGACTCTTCCTTACCTGGAGGAGGAGGAGGAGGAGGAGGAGCAGGTAAACAAAGTATCACAATAACATATCTACCCATCTATCTGTATACCCATCTATGGAGAGAGAGTGTTTGAAAGTGTGTTGGTAGGAGAAAGCGAGGGGTGGGCGGGGGTGAAATAGAATGACATAACTTAGATTCAGGAACGACTCAAAAGAGAGAGAGAGAAAGAGTCATGTTGACATGTTGCTTCTGTCCTTCAGTCTCTCAGTTTGCAGTGTGCACCCTCCTTCTGACACGAGCTTCTCTCACACTCTCCCAGCCAAAAGCTGCTCAAACATGCACACACATCAAACACACACACTGCCTAACAGTGTGTGTGTGTGTGTGTGCGTGCGCGAGTGGCATGTATGTATGTGTGCGAGTGTGAATGTGTGTGAGCGTGCAGGTGTGAGTGTGTTTGCGCAAGCGTGCATGTATGTGTACGAGTGTGCGTGTGTGTGCGAGCATGCATGCATGTGCAAGTGTGCATGCACGAATATGCATGTGTGCGTGCGAGCATGTGTGTGTATGTGTAGCGTGTGTAAGTGTAAACGTGTGTGTGAACGTGCATGTGTGCATGTGTGTGCAAGTGTGTGCGAGTGTATGTGCTTGTGTGTGTGTGTCTGCCTGTCAGGAACTGAACACACATATACCTGCAGCTGTTTCTACAGGAGATACTGATGTAATAACACGAATATAACACTGCAATTTTCACACGATTGACACTTACAACAGCAATGTTTCACAAATGGCTGCAAATACACAATATGCATATGTGATACACTCCAAAGTTGCAGTTCACGGTGACTAAAAAAAAGAGGCATAAGTGTAACGAACATAATGACACTAAGTAAACTGGCATTAAAAGCAATGCTAACAAGCTCTTTAAAAATACTCTTGTGAATTATATCACCATGCGTGCTGGGATTTAAACTGTTCCTCAGGCTGTAAGTGATGATGAAGCAGATAAAACCACCCAGGGGACAAACGACCGGCGGCACCGTCGCCTCCTTTTCTGCTTCAAACTGCTACTCTAACTGACAGAGTCACAAAGCAGCTAAACCCTCCATACAAGCCGCGATCTGAAGTGACACTTGGCTTCCTGTGGCCGCCCGCTCCCCCGGGGAAGCATGCTGCAGGGACCTGCCGCAGGTAATGAGGGCTAGACCACGCACGGCAGCAGCCAGATAGGGAAAGTAAACTTGCCAGGGGGCGCCTGCGGAGGAAGGTGGGTCATCAAATCCAATTTGTCCCCAAAGTTCCACGACTGCGAAAAATCACTCCCAATACCGCCGTTTATTTATTTCCCCGGGCATGCCTAAGTGTGTGTGTGTGTGTGTGTGTGTGTGTGTGTGTGTGTGTGTGTGTGTGTGTGTGTGTGTGTGTGTGTGTGTGTGTGTGTGTGTGTTGTTGGTTGTCAGGTGGATCAAGAGCAAACTCTTGAGAGCAAGCCAGTAGCCACATTTTGGGTGAAATGAGAAGCGTACTGAATGAGAAAAGGGTATCTCAGTCCCTACGTGCATGCTGGTTATTGATGAGAATGGACTTTTACACATGTTCCATGTGGAGTAGGACTGCAAGGTGCACCGCTACCTACCTACCTACCTACCTACCTACCTACCTACCTACCTACCTACCTATCTCTCTATCTATCTCATTATATATATATATATATATATATATATATATATATATATATATATATATATATATATATATATACACACACACACACAGGCGGCCTGTCCAGGGTGTATCCCTGCCTGCCGCCCAATGACTGCTGGGATAGGCTCCAGTATCCCCGCGACCCTGACAGCATTTGGATAATGGATGGATATAGTATATATCAAGATAGATGTAGGAAAAAACTAAGACATTGCAGAACAAGCCTGTTTTGTGCGTGAGAAAGAAGAAAAAAAAACACAGCCAATAAATACTACGTTGCTCTGCGCCACGCTCCTAGTTACGGTGCACAGCAACCAATGGGAGTAAGTAAGTAAGTCACTAACCAATGGGAGGATAAAAATCATCTGAAAAATAACATCAGAAACGTTACAAACAATGGGGGAGGGACTGGGGCTCGTTTTGAAAAAGCAAGGACTTAGAGGGCTATAAAAAATGCTATATATATATATATATATATATATATATATATATATATATATATATGTGTGTGTGTGTGTGTGTGTGTGTGTGTGTGTGTGTGTGTGTGTGTGTGTGTGTCCATTGAGGCAGGGGTCTACCATACCAGACAAGACCCAAGATGCAGGCTGTGCAAAGGTGCCCCTGAGACAGTCCAGCACTTAGTATAGCAGGGTGTAAGATGCGAGCTGGGAAAGTGTACACTGAAAGGCAAAGCCAAGTGGCTGGGATGGTGTACAGGAACATCTGTACTGAATACAGACTGGAAGTCCCCAAGTCCAAATGGGAGACACCGCCAAAGGTGGATGAGAATGGCAGAGCTAAGATCCTGTGGGACTTCAAGTTCCAGACCGACAAGCAGGTGCTGGTTAACCAACCAGACATTGTGGTGGTCGACGAGGAACAGAAGACAGCAGTAGTGATCGATGCAGCGGTCCCGAGTGATGGCAAGATCAGGAAGAAAGAGCGTGAGAAGCTAGAGGAAGATCAAGCGCTGAGGGAAGAATTAGATCGGATGTGGAAGGTGAAATCCACAGTAGTCCCAGTGATAATAGAAGCACTAGGGGCTGTGACCCCCAAACTGGGAGAGTGGCTCCAGCAGATTCCAGGGACATCATCTGAGGTCTCTGTTCAGAAGAGTGTGGTCCTAGGAACAGCTAAGATACTGTGCAGAACCCTCAAACTCCCAGGCCTCTGGTACAGGACCTGAGCTTGAAGAAGACACACACCACAAAAAAAGGGTGAGAGGGAGAATTTTTATGTGTGTGTGTGTGTGTGTCTGTATATATATATATATATATATATATATATATATATATATATATATATATATATATATATATATATATAAAGTGTTTGTTAATAAAAAGAGTGGTTGAGTGAAGTGGTTACTAATGTGCCCGTACAAGAAAATAATGCAGCATCTCACTTGGAAAAAGACGGATCTGAGCCATGCTAACGGATCAAAGAGCATGTCAACGCAAAGACAACACACAAATATAGAAGCAGTAATAGGGAACAAAACAAGAGCTGAAGAGCCAATAACGTCCACAGATGAAGACACAGCTTCACACTTCTTTGAGTATCTTGGCAGAAATATACAAAAGAAAAAGCAAAAAAACAAAAACAAAAAACAAATAAGGGATCTAGAGAAATCTCAAGTGAAGCGAATTTCATTATCATCAAGAAAGGAAGTGTGAAAAATGGAGGGGGGGGGGATTTTGATTTTTAAAAAAACCCTCTTATTTACACTGGTATCATAAATAATTCATTCCAATGAAATGTCAATAAATTGATTAACAAACAATATTTCATGCAAAAGCATCCATTAACATCCATCCATCATCATCATCCATTCATCCATTACTGAGCAGATTATAACATCCTCGCGCCACACTGTCATAAAATCATTTAGACCAGTCATGGCCGTATGAAATCTTAACTCCACCCATACTCTTGCTTTCACTAATGCCACAAAAGAGGAGCTAACTGGAGACAAGAAACATCTCATATCTTGGGGTTTTTCCCCCCTACACTTATATAGAGACAACAGACTGCATATGCAGTCTGTCCTCCTCCCAGGTCTCCGTGGTGATGGTGGTCGCCACCTCGACACTGCTTGGCATCCTCCTCATCATATTCTTCAAAAATCTTATAATTCCATTATAATTCTGTTATCCTCTTTCAATGTTGTATTGTGTAAATTGTGTAAACACAACATCCATTGCACATTGTCCGTCTTGGGAGAGAGATCCCTCCTCTGTAGCTCCCCCTGAGGTTTCTTCCTATTTTTCTCCCTTTTAAAGGGTTTTTTTTTTCCAGGGGGTTGTTCTTTATCCAATGCAAGGGACTAAGGACAGGATGTTGCGTTGCTATAAAGCCCACTGAGGCAAATTTGTAATTTGTGATACTGGACTATACAAATAAAATTGACTTGACTTGACAACTTTGCCTCTCCTACCACAAAATGTAGCAGCTGCCATTTCTTTTCGTTATTCTTGCTGTACCCAGTCCCAAACGTGGAAGTGGTTATGGACCATTCACAGTCAAATTTCCTCAATAAAAGCTCTAACATCTCAAACAAAGGTTCAAGACTTTTACATTCTGAAAAAACAATGGAAAACATCTTGATGCGTGCTCAATAATCCAGGTAAGAGAATCAAAGAAAGTTGAATCAGTTCATCCGGATACAACGTTTACTGCCAGATACGTTTCATTACTCAAATAAGTGACCTCTTCACACTGAAGAGGTCACTTATTTGAGTGATGAAACGTATCTGTCAATAAACATTGTATCCGGATGAACTGATTCACCCTTCTTTGACAATGAAAAGCAGTTTCTGGCCCAGCACATAGAGGGTATTTACTGGAGACAACTGGGTTAATTTTAGCTACAAGGACATTAACAGCTAAAGCCTCATGTAAAATCCTCCTCTGAAGATCACCTGATCTGTTATTTATGGGAGCTTTATAAAAAACCCTCCATACTGATGTAACATTTTTTTCCAACATTCAATTTGTCTCTCCACACCGTATCATGTTTAACATTCAGTTTCATTTTGTTTACATGGTATCTGTATATTGTGTTTCCAGTTGACATGTATAAATCTGAACCCTCAACATATGTAGATTCAAGTAATGATCCTGCAAGCCCATTTAATGGTATGGTAAATTTAGCCCAGCTCAGGAAAATATGGATGTGTGTTGTTGTCTTTGTGTTGCACTGCTGTGGGCTGGGGGAAATTATATTTTGTTTCATTTCATGTGCACAAGTAGATGACATGAAATGACAAATAAAGTGTTCCTGATTCCGGAAAAGGCTCACCTCGATCCAGAAACTCTATACCACAATTATATTCCTGCAGCGTCACCAGTTCATCTTTGGTCAGTTTTTTTTTTAAATCCACAAACTCTGAATGTCTCTGATGTAGCAATGGGACCTGAAACCAAGTAGAGATACCACTGCTTCTGTATAATGAAGAGCAGCCCCCGCGGCATCCATTATATAGTATCTCAGTTTGACAATTGCAGTGATACATAACTTGTGGGTGAGGCCAGGGGCATTTCTGTCCTGTACATCCAGTCTGGATTCCTGTATCATCGGTTCTTCTAAAAGCCAAAACAGAGAAGCTGTAGGCCCCAGACAACTCCATTTGAAAAGGTTCCATGATTTACAAAGTCAATGGTAAAACGAAGGCAATCCATCCAGCTGTACAAGCCTCGAGTCCAATAGAAATAAAGAAGCATCTAAATGGGCTGTTTTTCTTAAAATAATACTTGCTGAGTTTCTCCATACTACCTCATCTGTGCCTGTAAGGTAACGCTGGATAAACTGCAATCTCAAAGTTGCTACCCTACTGGAAAGATGCACTAAATCAGGGGTTTTCAAAGTGTGAGGCCTGCCCCCCCTGGGGGGCGCCAATGAGTTTGAGTCAGGGGAGGCGCGGGGGGGAAAAAGCAGGGATAACTTCTGAACCTTAAGTGTCGCTGTCTGTGGAGACCGAGTTCCCGTTCGTCTCCATAAGGGCTATAAATGTACTTATCCCCTTCACATCCACTTACTTGGGCGAGTGTGGGTTTTCTGCCTTGAATCTTATTAAAAGCAAGTACCGGTCGAGGCTGCGGGTGGAGGGTGACCTGCGCTCGTTCCTGCCATCAGTACAGTCCTGCATCTACTGTCTGTGTGAAGCCAAGACACACACTCGCTGCTCCCCTTAAGGTAGAGAAGGCTATGAAGGCTATCCATGATCCCGGTAAAAAGAGTGAACAATGTATTTTTCAGAGTGTGTTTAAAACTTTGCCCTTACACATAACGTCGGGAAGAAACATTGCACAACAATGGGTGGTGTACATTTTCGTGTTCTCTGTTCTGTTTTGTTAAAAGGTGATGAATATGTGTTCAGTTCTTCTTTTTTTTGCACACAGGCATTGACCTATGTAGTAATTCTTAACCACTTTTATATTGATTTTATTAAAATGTAGGAGATCGTATTAGGACTGACTGTTCAAAATAAACATTTTCAAAGCCTTTATGGTTGCAACCCTTTATTTTAAAAAAGAGTAGATTATATTATTATTATGCATGTTATTAAAATGAGGGAGGACCCAGTGACGATGTTCTCTGATGGGAGGCTCACTGTCTTCCACTTTGAACACCACTGCACTAAACCATGTCCACATTCCTCCTTAGTCAGAAAAAGTATACACTGAGACACCCAATGAAGTTTATCCCAGAAAAAGTCAACCATAATAGAATGTACTTCCTGTAGCAAGCCTGTAGCTGGCTCCATACATGCTAGTTTATGCCACAAAGAGGAGAAACCAAGTTATTTATGATCAGTGCTCAGCCTCTAATATGACATTTGTGGTAAAAGTCGTTTCCATTTAGCTAATTTTACTTTTAACCTTCTCTAATAAAACTCATTCCCAGTTTTTCTTCACTACATCTTCAACTCCCAGATAAACCCCAAGATATTTCAAACCATTCCATTCCTCCTGGGAGAACCAACTTCCCACTGCCAACACATAATTCTTTGCCAAATTTACTGTTGTTGCTGAAACATTCCCAAATGCAGTCACAATTTTTCTAATTCATCCATGTCTTCTTGTTTTTAATAACAATAAGATCATCTGCATAAGCTGATAAAACATAATTTGTGTTAAAATTAGATAAAACCAGACCACCTATACAATAGCGTATTTAATGTAACAATGGTTCTATTGAAATTGCATATAACATACTACCTGACATAGGACAACCCTTCCATATCCCTCTACATACTTTAAATGGTCTACTTAATCCTCCATTGATTTTCAACACACTCTCAGTGTCCTCATGCATTATGTTAATCTTGGCAATGAAACCAGGGCTGAGGCCAACTGTTTTCATGAGCTTCCAAAGGTAAAGGTGCTCAACCTGGTCAAATGCCTCTTCCTCATCCAACAACGAGACCAGTTTATATGCCCAAAGAACGAGAGACTACCAAAATATCTTTGATATTATCAAAGATTGACTCAATGGATGATGTATACCATCACTTTTCTCAGCCTGTTGGTCAAGGTCTTGGACAGCAGTTTATAATCAGCACACAGGAGAGAGACATGTTGCTTTTTTTTTTTTAATAATGTAAGGATTCCTTGCGTGACACTCTGTGGCAATTACATGTCATTAAAACTCTCACTGACGGCACTTAAAATATCTTTGCACAGCTCATACCGGAAAGTTATATAACCCTTCACCAGAAGTCCATCAGTGCCGGGGACTCTACCCCTCTCCACACACTGCAGAGCCCTACAAAGTTCTCCTGGACACAGAGGACCTACTATTTCCAAATTAAGTTCATCTGGGAATTTAGGGAGATTACTGCAGCAGGAGTCATACACGCCATTTTCCTCATATTCACTGGTATTCAGTTCAGTGTAGAAATTCACAGCTCTCTGTTGTACATCCCGTTTCAGATTGCAGGGCATGGATTAGCCTGCTCTGTCCATTTTTCTTTTCTAAGGTGAACAAAATCTTAGATGGAGAGTCCATCAGAGTAGCACTCTGAAAACGAGACCGGACCAACGCTCCCTGTGCTCTAGTGCTGAGTAGGTCAGGCAGTGTGGCTCCTTTGGATTTGAGGATTTTATTTTGACCTTGATTTTCTGTAGATGCTATGGAAATGTTTATTTCCACTATTTCCACGAGATCATTCACAGATCTAATAATATTATGAGTGACACCAAGAGTGTACTGTTGTCACAATTGTCTAATTTCAACTATTCCATAATCCCAACATTGTCTTAATGATGCAAATTTTGATTTTCGAGAACTAAAATCTTTCCAAAAGAATATAAAAGTGTCTTTAAAGTTAACACCCATAAGCAAGGCAGTGTTAAACTGCCAACATGCACTTTGTTTGATATTTGCAACAAAAACATTAGAAATAACCATTGAATGATCTGTAAAACCTACAGGTACTATTCTACACCCTTTGACCATGCTAAAATGTTGCTTAAAACAATAAAATCTATCCAGTCTAACAAAAGAAATGGTACTGTACCTGCTCTGCAACTATGAATACTGCCTTTCCTTGTAATGTAATTCTCCCCATAAATTAGCCAAACTCAAGAGTTTCTACTAACTGAGTCATTGTACATTTTAAAGCATTATGAGGTTCAATGCGGTTACTATCTACTACATCCTTTTCTATACAATTAAAATCTCCTCCTAAAACAAAATTTCTACAGAGGAACAATTATTTAAAAGGATACCAATTTAATTAAAAAAAACTCTTTCAGAGCCTGAGGTTGAAGTGTATACAGTTATCAAAACATCATAATGCTCAAAACTTGCTTTAACTACCACCAGTATACCTTTTATCACCTCTTCTACATTAAAAGACTATGGTAGAAACTCTAGGGGGGGGGAAAAACAGCCACTTTTCCTCTCTTATTACTCAGGCGACTCAGAATTACCTCCCCATCCCATTCCTTCTTCCATTCAGTCTCAATTGAAACATCGTTATGTGTTTCTAGTACAAAAGTCACACTTTACCGTCTCAGTTTTAGCAGTTCAATAAACATGTCTGCTTTCTCACATCTATTTCTCCACTGAGGTTGTGCTGTAACTCTAAAATCACTCCTGGAATGTGAAAGAAGGAAAAAAAATGATAACACTAAAGAATTAATATAAAACAATGTCTCAGACTGCTTCAGCATCGTCATTATGTTTTAGATCTTGCTTGACTTTTAGAACTATCTTTTTCAGTCTGTACATCGCTTGATCGGTGAAACCTGTTTTTTTCTTGTTGTACATGTGTGGTCTTGCAGAGACAAGAAATAATCTCCCACCTTTTATCCCTTCACTTTTTTTTCCTTTTTTTTTGGACTGTAGAAACTTTTTTTATTTTTTCTATATTGTATGGTCCTTCTTTGCTTTTTGAGTCATCATAAGTCCAAGATTCACTTTCCACTCCACCCTGCTCATCCATGCCAGACTCAGAGCCTGATGACACCTGTTCCACTACCTGCTTTCCTCTGGCCTTAATCGCTGCTCCCTTTTTAAATCTGGAGCCTTATTATCACCATTATGTTTTCTTTTACTAGGATTTTTAACAGTTGTCTCCTCTTCCATCAATTATGCACATTTTGGGGTTCCAAACACTGCATCTCGGTTGCTTTCAAACCCCAAAACACCCTGCGCCAAAAATTAGTCCACCCCAAGGATCGGGTCCCCTGGCACAAACAGAGCAAGTATTAAGTATTAAGTGCCAGGAGTACTGCCGTTATTTGTACATCGGGGAAACCAAACACAGGAGAGTGACCTCGCCAGGCCAGGACTCCACAGTCTACACCCAACTACAGGCCAGTGGCCGCTCTTACAAGGATGAGGATGTGCACATCCTTGATAGGGAGGAACGCTGGTTTGAACGGGGAGACAAAGAGGCCATCTATGTGAAGAGGGAACAACCATCCCTGAACCGACGGGGGGGCTAAGAGTACATCTTTCACTATCTTACAATGCTGTGACTGCAACTATTCCCCAACCCTCTGTGAATAGTACACATGGCCATTCTAACTCTGGTTAGTGGTCACGGCAATCTGCGTATGAAACTGATTGTTGGTTTCAGTCATTATGGCACTGTATTGTTTATAAGGGTGGGGATACCTGCAGTCAGTTTAGAATGACACTTAGATGAGTGATGAAAGGTTTCTCCCAATAAACGCTGCGTCCATATTAACTTCAACTGACTCAACTTTCTGGTATAACATTCTCAAACTCTTCAACTTCCACGCTGAAAACCAGATTCAGTTCCTCATCTCTCTTATTCAGTATCACACTCACTCGTCGTCTATGAGACACAACCTGACGAGAGCTTTCTGGTCGAGGAGACTACATTACCTTGTGTCGACAGCTCTCTTATCAGCAGATCGTCTCTAGTGAGAGGTGGTATATTAGATATCGTGACTCTCTTAGCCGGCACAGTCAGAGGCAAGACTGGTACAAACATGTCATCATGACACCACTCTCAACTGCTTTGTTTGCTTTTTCAAGCTCATCAACAAAAATCACGGTAGTGCTATCTGAGCAGCAGATTTAACACTATTATAGACAACAACACCTACTGGCAAACTACAACTCTTCCTCTGAGCAAAAAGAGGTAGCTATCCTGACGCCATGTTTCCATGTCAGTTTGGTAGACTCCATGCCTACTCCGAAGACGCCGACCAGCAAAACTTGGGTGACCAAAAACATAAACACCCCCCTCCCTTTTCGCTGCTGTATTTACACACCACACTAAACCATAAAAAACCCAACACCACTAACGTTAATAAAGTACTACAATAAAGGAAAGATAGAAAAAAAGAAATTACACTCGCTCCAGATCACTCTCATGCCATGCATGCACAGAGAGAGAGAGAGAGAGAGAGAGAGAGAGAGAGAGAGAGAGAGAGAGAGAGAGAGAGAGAGAGAAATGGGAAAGAGCAAATCTCCTTAGAGCAGCCTCCTGGCAGGGCCCTGTGTTGCTGATGTAGTAAGAACAAAAGCGTGGTAAATGGACCAAAGCAACCATTTTCAATTATGTATTAAGTTGGATCCCCTCAAAACAGGGTTTGTTCACGGTAAGCAACAAACAGCTTGTGATTGCTTCCATGAGCTCAGCGTCAGCCGAAGAGAAGTGAGCCGCACACAGCGGAGAGACGCGCGCCGCAAACAAAACCCCAAAACAAAAAACTTTTTTTGTTTATGCCTTTTTAATGAACAGAAAGCTGAGAGGAGGAGATAACGCTCGAGAGGATCAGGTAGTAATGGGGTAAGGACGCGGGGGACTGTTTTCACTGTCGCACCGCAGTGCTGTGCAGATGACAGGCAGAGGGCTAGTTATGTGGCAAAGCAGCATTCTTTAATAAATTGGCTAGAACCTAACACTACCATAAGATTTATTTATCTTTTTTATTTATTTATTTATTTGTTTTACCAGTTTTACTTGAGGGCCAGAGCCGGTGAGTCAACGTGAAGCTGCTCGCCGTGGATCACTGAGTTACCCAAACAGTGACATCGATCTTTCTCTGAGAACAACGGCATTCAATTAAAGTTTATTTCTTCTGTCTCCAATGGCTCACTTCTGAGCAATTCAAACGGAGTGGGTTCTTCACCGGGATACACCCCACTCCCATCCCACTAGTAAGTACCCCACTCGCATCCTCAAGCTGGTCATAAGGTGGCAAGCCAGTGATGCTTCTCCATGATGCAGAGCATTAAAATTGCTCCTTCCTATTTCCCAGGAGATGACCCCGACCCCCAACTATCAAAAAGAAAAGCTCATATATATAAAGATGTACTCTGTCTTTTCTCTTTCCGCTTGTTCTCACCCCAATGCCACCCCAGCTGAGGATGAGGACGCACTCAGGGTTGGGTAATAATTCAATATACGTATTCTAGTTTGTCATCTTTCGGTGGCATTATACTGGGATGGAATCTGACACTGTCATATTTTAAGAATCTTATTACCTAAAATGTCTCACAAAATGAGGTCTGAGTATTATTTGCAAAGTACTTTCAGAGTCAGAATCAACTTTATTGGCCAAGCGTGCCTATACGCTTGGGGAATTTGACCCCGGTACACAGCAGCTTCTAGTACTTGCAGACATCACTCAAAACAACAAACAAAAAGAAAAAAAAAACAAGTACATGGAACAACAGGACATTGGAGGCAAGCATGTTTGCACAAGTATGTCACTACTACACAGAGTTTTGTTATGGTTGAATAATCAACAACCTATACCCATATAGTATATCATATTGCTTATATACCATATTGAGCATACACTATACCAATTACCATGCCACTACTCCACAACCCATCATGCCCATACACAAGGCTATATACTCCCCCCCATATTACACTATATGTACCAGAAGTATACATATACTATATTCACCTACCATCCACCTCACAACTACATATTATATTATATACCTATGTTGCAACTACAACAATAATTGCAATAATGTCTAGCCAGTATACAGCAGTTGTATGTGTATTTACAATTGTACATTTGTATTGCACAAACATTTGTATCGCACATCTGGTTTAAAGAGGTAGTGCACATCGTATATATGTAGGTGAGACATCTTGACCAGAGGGGCTATTTACAAAGTGTCATATTTACATAATAAGCGTCTTTTCCTGCACCATACTGTTAAGTGTTCATGAGAGAGATGGCCTGTGGGAAAAAACCTGTTCCTCTGTCTGGTGGTTGTGGTGCACACTGCTCTGTAGCGCTTGCCAGAGGGTAGGAGTTCAAACAGTCTGTGTCCTGGGTGTGTGTGTGTGTGTGTGGAGGGGTTCTGTGCTGATTCTACTCATCTGTTTCTAGGTTCTATAGGTGTACAAGTCCTGCAGGGTGGACAGGGGAGTGCCAATGATTTTTTTTCTGCTTTCCTTACTGTTCACTGCAGTCTGTTGCTATCCTGTCCTGTTGCTGCTCTGAACCAGAACGTGATGGATGTGCACAGGACAGATTCGATGACTGCAGCGTAGAACTGGCTCAACAGCTCCTGTGGCAGACCAAATTTCCTTAATTTTCTGCAGAAAGAACATCCCCTGCTGGTCCTTTTTGAGGATGGAGTTGATGTTGGTCTCGCACTTCAGGTCTTCGGTAACGGTAGTTCCCCGAAACCTGACGGTCTCCACAGTTGACACAGGGCTGTTGGATATTGTGAGGGAGAGCAGTGCTGAGGGGTGTCTCCTAAAGTCCACTGTCATCTCCACAGTCTTGAGTATGTTCAGCTCCAAGTTGTTCTGACTGCACCAGAGCACCAGCTGCTCAACCTCCCGCCGATATGCAGCCACTCAACCTCCCGCCGATATGCAGACTCGTCACCATCCTGGGTGAGTCTGATGACCGAGGTGTCATCTGCAAACTTCAGCGGTTTAACAGCTGGGACCTTGGAGGTACAGTTGTTGGTGTAGAGGGAGAAGAGCAGTGGGGAGAGGACCCAGCCCTGGGGAGCACCAGTGCTGACTGTTTTGGTTTGCTTATACTATATATCACCTAACAGTTCAATGTGATTAAACTTGGTTGGATAAAAAAAGGTATTTAAAAGGTATTTTTGTATAAATATGTAAGGGGATATGATGTTGATCGATATCGTGCAAGATTCACTGTGATGATCATGATGATATTTTGCATATGGGTCAGCAGTAGCCGTAGCCATACCCCCCCCCTCTCTCTCTCGCTCTCTCTCTCTCTGGTAATGCTGATGTATTTACAAGCCTATGTGAAGTCAGTGTAAAGTCAGAAATGACCCTCGGCACATATCAAACTTTCATCCAGATCAAATTTCTTTGCAGAAAGCTGGGCCGCTTAGGTAGCAGTCAGCCCTGTGGAGAGGTAAGAAGAGAGATGTAAGGCTACACAGTAGTCAAGGTCTAAGGGCTGCATCACAGAAAAGAATCATTTTATTCGACTGTTTTTAATTGTATTTGGGTTATTCTTGATATTTTGGATTCATTTATTTGTAGAGCAGAATTATATTTCCGCCAATCCAACATGGAAGTTGGACCACCAGCTAAACTCCTTCCTTTCTCTTTTTTGATCCAACCTCAGCTTGGCTGACATCCAAAGCCAATCTCGTTTCATCCTCAACTTCTATACCTTATACCTCACCCTGAGCTTTGCACAAGATTGATTCAGCAACTTCAACCTCCACTTCCATCTCTCTCACAAGCCAACCACAAGCGATGCCCTGAGAGCTACAGCTCCGTTTCATGTATGAAGAAGTTTTACTCCCTGCAACCTGTGCCTCCATTGACCTTGCAGGGCCGTCTGGCCTGCCTGAGCCATGCCATGGGAGGAGGATGGAATTCCAACCCATGTGGAATCAATATCCATTGAAGGGAGCCACACACACACACACACACACACACACACACACACACACGCACGCACACACACACACACGCACACACTTAGACACTATCATGGGAAGCGCATGATGGGAGTGATGAAAGATCAGACCTTGTGGTCGTCTCATGTCAGCATGTAAGGGATCTCTGCTCCATCATAGGAATTAAATTGGGGTGACTGGATTCGCATGACATATGCCCCGTCAGCAGCATGCCATTACACTCCAGGGGACATCATCCCAGGGGGTTAGGCATGTAAAAGATTATACCATCCATCCCAGCGACAACATCAACCAGGACCCATGGCTATTCATGAGCAGTATCCCTCCATTCGAACAATAAAATATCAAAGGCATTAAGCAATATGTGAAAACAATCACAATCAGTGCTTTGCAGATGCTCCCCAAAAGTGTAATTTTTTGGAGAGGCATGGCGGGATAATATAGCAATAAAAGTGCAGTGCAGCATGTGTTATTAAATTGGACTGAGTTCAGATTTAGGAGAGGGGAGGGGTAGGGGTAGGAGGGGGGTCATTTAATAAGATGAGCTGCATGAATGGCTCCATCCAAACTTGTGTAGTGCATTACTCAACATATAATGAACCCTAACATACTGCTGCTTGGCCGATTGGATTACATATTGGGCATAATTAGGTAGTTTTAGTGGGGAGCAAGTGAATAGAATGACCACGCACAAGTGTGTTTGTGTGCGTGTGCGTGTTTCTGCGTGCTCGTTTGTGTGTCTAATTATCCAACAGCCACACAACTACACACTGGCATATCCGCTCGACACATCACATCACTTATTCATACATACGAATGCAACCACCCAACCGTCCAGACCCACACATGTATGTACAAACACAACACAGTCATCCTCTATTAGTCTCCCACAAGTGCTACTCTATCCACCCAAACATACCTATATACATCTTACAGCCATCGAAAATGCAAGGGTGTGTGTGTGTGTGTGTGGGGGGGTACTTCAAGGGCGGGGGCAGAGAGAGGAGGGGAGAGGTATGATAAGGCAATAACTCATTATTGGTTTAGTACTTTTCAGATCTCCAAGGCCCCTGCCCACTTCATATGGATTTTCCCTCTGCATCTTCTTCACATATCAATCTGAGCTGTCTCCTGTCATCATCATCACCAGTTCTGTAATCTATGGAGGTCGTAGGAGCACAGCTGATACCTCAACAAGTCTCTTCCACTGCTCCCTATCTATCACAGCTCTCCCCGCCTCCACTATGCTCATCTGTAGCCATTCTCCAATGTTGTTTACCCACGTTTTTCTCGGTCTATCTCTCTTCCTAGTCCCTTCTACCAGGCCTTGCAGGATGTCCTTTGCTAGTGTCCTTTCTGTTCGGCAAACATGCCCAAACCAGTTTAATTTCCTTTTCTTTTTTAAATCACTGTCAGTGAACTATCATGGTGACCAATAGCTTCCTTAACTCTGTCCAGCACTTCAGTGTTTGTGACGTGTGCTGCGTATGGGATGTACAGCATTCTTCTGTATCCTGTAATTTCAAACACTTGTCTTTTTTTCTCCATAGCTTTTGTTAGGGTCCAGGATTCGGCACCGTCTAGAAGAGTTGCTTATTATGATGGTGCGGAGCAGTTGCATTTTTAACTTCATTCCGAGGTTTTTATCTTTTCAGATAGTGTCTCCTGTACTTCCACATGAAAAAAAAAAAAGGTGTTCTCAGCTTGGGGAAAATCCAGTAAATTCCTTTCTGGGTATAGATCAAGAAGCCTCTCAAAATTCCCATCTGACACATTGTACCAAAGAACAGAGTCTTTGATTGTACAATGTCTTGAGGCAAGAACACTGTCAATAACATATTACAATCTGTGGTGCTCTTTATTAAAGGAGCCAGGAAAACATCACGACTTTCTCAACAGTTTAGCTGAATGAGTCCTCTGACATGATACTCTCAGAAGGATCAACAGATTAAAAGAAAAACATAAAATGGCACAGCGGTTCTGTTATAAAACTGTATCAAAGACACTTTCCCAAGCGCTAATCTTTGACTGCAGCGCTGACTAGTTAGTACGAGGGCCCTGCCAAAGTGTTGTTGGTTGGGCTGGGACAAAAAAAAGGCAAGAGGAAAAAAGAACATTGTTCCCAATGGTGATCCTCCTTTCTCTCCAGAAAAGGTGATTTGTGCGTGTATCGATCCAGGGGGTTGATTGCACTGCGGTAATGGAGGGACTATAATTTGCCGTAAACCGAACTCATTCCCCAAAAACTGACCTTATTTGCTGCACTGAAACTTTTCTTTCCCATTGCGCAGGCGGTTGTCAGATGAGTTAATATGGGGTTCCTTTTCATTATGTGGCTCTGTGCCCAAAGGTCAGTGTGTCAATATTGAGAGAGCTTTCCTTGGTGAGCACATACGTATATTACTTACATGACAGCCTCCCCGTATTTAAAGATGTCTGGGGGGTATCTATATCCCAAGATTTAAGCTATCTTTCTCTCACTCTCTTATATTTTTTGCTCATAAGCTTATGGCCATGCAATATTATAGGCCGTATAACCACGATATAGCCATGAAATATTCATACCCATTGATTTGTAACACTCATCCAAGTGCTCCACCATGGCATGTTTGGACAGGTATCTCATCAAAACAACATCTCCGAAGAGTTTCCAATCACCAATGTACTGAAAAAAGGGTGTGCACTTGCTCCAACATTCTTTTCCCTGTACCTGGCAACCATGTTCCATGAGCTACAACAACAAACAACCCAGAAGTGGATATCAGGTGTCGCTTCGATGGAGGACATTTCAACCTGTCCACACTCTACTCACAAAGACTGACCAATGTTACCTGGCTCACCGAACTGCAAAATGCAGGTGGCCATGCTTCACCAGCTCATACACCTGAGGAGACGCAACAGTCATTTAACAACTTTAAGAACACATATGACTGCTTTGGTCTGATCATCAACATCCAGAAAACCAAAGTGCTCTCACAACCTGCTCCAAGGACAACCCTTCCAGACTTTAACATCACCGTCTCAAGCACCCCTCTGGAACAATTAGATCATTTTCCCTACTTTGGAAGTTTCATCTCAGTGCAATGCAACTCATTCAACTCATTCATCCTGCCCATGTTGCTTTTAGGAGACTATCCCACCGCATCTTCAGAAACAAAAACTTAAAACAACAAACCAAACTCATGTTGTATCAAGTTGACATCGTTTCAGCCTTACTCTTAAGGATACGAAACATGGACCCTGCATCATTGAAACATCAAGAAACTTGAGCGCTTTCACCAACAGAAGCTTTGATCAATCATGAACATCAAATGGGAAGACTACATCACCAACCTTGCAGTCCTTCAGAAAGCCCAAGCCAGCAGTATCGAAGCACCAATCATCAAACATCAGCTCAGATGGACAGGCCATGTGCGCCATATGATTAACACCAGACTTCCCTGACAGATCCTCTACAAGGAAATCAGCACCAGCAAAAGACCCCATGGCTGCCCTCTGCAACGTTACAAAGATCAGCTCAAACACACTATGAAGAAGGCCAATATCAACCCAAAAACCTCAGAAGAACAATCGTAAGATCACAATCTCTGACGCCAAACCACCTTGACTGCTGCAGAACTGTTCGACCTAGAATGCCACAGAAATGAAGAGGACAGACAACAAAGACTAAAGATGCACCAAGCCCAACCATGACCACCTCCAGCTACCAAGTGCAACTCGTGTGGACGCATGTTTCATACCAGGATCGGTCTTTTCAGTCATCAGAAATACCAACACAACAAATGAGAAAAGAAATCAGAAGAAACGAAATACTCGCAAACAAGGAATAGCCGACGATGACAACGACTCATATCTATGTCTTCAGGAGTCGGGATTTGGGAGGATTGGGCTTCACACATTTTAGAGATACCACTGAATGAACAAGGCCAAGAAGTCACAGAATCAGCATCCTTGCTACACTGTGGACATTTCTGGTGACTTGAGGATATGTGGCGAGAAATCTTTTATGAAAGGGAAAAAACAAGATAGACGATGACCATCAACCTAATTTTTGTTCAAGTTCGGCAAAATACTTTTGGAAATAGTTTATTTCAATTATGTATTATGTTTTTGAGGCACACATAAGGGAGTGGCAGATTTTATATTGTTTGACAAGTGCCCGTGCATTGTTTCGAGGGATGAGACCAAAGTAATAAAAAATTAAATGATCCCAACACCCACCACCACACTGACCTATACCTTCCCACATGGATGAGAATGTGACAGTTAAGACAGTAAGTAATTTACCTCTTCAGAATAGAAAGCAAGGAAGGCTATATTTGTATTATTTTTCCAAATATTTTAAGTCTATGTATTACAACAAAATAACTCCTTCTAGATGCAAGTGGCTGCTTCAATCATTAGCATTACTTTGTATTACAGAGAGTGACAAATATATACTAGCTGGTCCATAAGCAATGAAATCTAAAACAGCATTCAGCGCTATTTAAACCTCCAATATCCTGGGATGATCCCTGAAAAGATTAATCATTTTCTTTACTAGTTGGTTATTTCCAGTCATGTAGTGGCAAAGGTAGACAGCAAATGTTTCTAGTCGTTAGCGGGTCAACGTAGTCAAATCTGTTCTTTATTTTTAAATCACCAAGTGGTTATGAATTCCCAGATCCTTCCATTGTGAAGGTGACAGTCTATAATGAAAGGGGAGGGAGTGGGACTTATGATAGGGAGTGGGACTTATGATAGGGAGCAGAAAAGAACATGTTCCTCATCTTTGACTTTATTAGCTATATGTTCTGAATTGACAACTAAAATTCTTCAACCATGATCAAGAATAGGCCCAGGGTCTGACACTGCGATACACGCAAACCAAATTCTTCCTGGTGTTGCACCTTCATCTGTGACCTGTCTGCTCTACTGAACTTTGTTTGAGGGTGGGCCGAACTGGCTGCTTGCAGGTATTATGCAGTGACATAGATAAGTAATGGACAAAAACGCTGGACTAGAAATGAGCCATTTCAGGAAGTGTTTCCTTTCAGAGAAAATCACTCCTTTTGGTGTGGACTTTGGGCTTGGAACTCTGCAGATGATATGACCTCTTTAAGGCACTTGATCCGATGCAGCTGGCTCCTCCACATGTAAACTCAGCTGCAGGTCACATGTGGAGAGTGCACCGTTCATTTTAATTTTAATCCCTTATGCTGCGGCTTTGTTTGACGTCATTTGAAGGTTGTCAGAGGAGCACACAGTTGGCTTTGAGGTAGGAATAAAAAAAATAAAAACAGAATGAAATGTGATCCGCATGTTAAATTGGCCCTTCAGTGGTAGAGACGTGCACTGTATCTTAGGTCACATTATATTGTCGTTATTCTCTGCCTTGGCTGTGTCAGCATTTTGAAATGGTGGAGGTGGGTGGATGAATGGATGGATGGAGGGGTTCAACTTGAATCTATTCACTGCCATCTCCATAAGCTTTTAGTCAGCATTTCAATGAGGGTCTCTGAGGCTTTTATGTCTATCTCTTGATTTCTAGGTTCACACTCGGTTCTTGGAAGGCAATTTGTGGTGGTAAGGAAATAAAGAGCTGCAATAAATACAAGGAAGAAAAAAAGAGAAGAAAAAACTAAGATTAACCTTTCATTGTCCGTCACCTTGGAAATGACCACTTTTGTAACCATTAAGATGAACAGTGTTACAGTGGACCCCTTCCTCCCTTGCCACTTCCCACTTTGGTTATGCTTTCTTCTCCTCTCTCTCTTTTCCCCTCTCTCTCACCATCTTTTTCTTTACCCCCTTTCATCCAGCAGCACTCCTGTCATTTCCACTCTGGGTGTCTGACAAGTGACAATTATCCCACGCTACTTAGTCTCGAGGTTTGACACGAGACAAAAAAGGAAGGTGTCAGGTAAAGTGACACTATAAAAAAACGTGTGTGCTATGGAAAAGGCAGGCTCGCTGGCTAAAGGGAACACATTTCTTTATGTGCAATAAGAAATAAGATATTATAACGCATGGCGGTACGGTGGTGCAGTGGTTAGTGTGGTTGCCTCACAGAAAGAAGGTCCTGGGTTCGAGCCCCGGGGTAGTCCAACCTTGGGAGTTGTCCTGGGTCGTCCTCTGTGGGGAGTTTGCATGTTCTCCCCGTGTCTGTGTGGGTTTCCTCCGGGGGCTCCGGTTTCCTCCCACAGTCGAAAGACATGTAGGTCAGGTGAATCGGCCGTACTAAATTGTCCCGAGGTGTGAATGTGTGTGTGGAGGTCGTGTGATGGCCTGGTGGCCTGTCCAGAGTATCTCCCTGCCTGCCGCCCAATGACTGCTGGGATAGGCTCCAGCATCCCGCGACCCTGACAGCAGGATAAGTGGTTTGGGCAATGGATGGATGGATATCATAACACATTAATGACAATACTTTTCAAGTTGCCAGGTTGGGAACCAACGTGTGGAGAACCTCCAGAGACAGTCTCTCAGAAATTACGTGATTAGGTGAGGATACCCACAAATCGTTAAATACTACCTAACTTTAATTTTAAGCTTAACCACTACCTAACCTCAACCTCAAACTTAACCACTATCTAAAATCTAAAATTAACCCTATACTCAACCACTTAACCTAACCTTAACCCTCAGCTTGACCATTACCTCAAATAAACTTTTGTGTGTGCACGTCATAATAATTTCAAGCGGTTTTATTTTTTCATCGCTCGCTGAAAATGTGAATCGGCAGTCTTCGCCAGGAGCTACCTGAGAGAATTTCTATGGAGACGATCTCAAACTGATCAAAAGTGGACCACCAACCTGGCAACCCAAAAAGTATTTATATTAATATTGTAACATATTTATTATTACTGATTCATAATATCTTACTACTACTACTTTCAGCTGCTCTCGTTAGGGGGCGCCACAGCTGATCATCCGCATCCATCTCTTCCTGTCCTCTGCCTCTTCCTCTGTCACACCAGCCACCTGCATGTCCTCCTTCACCACATCCATAAACCTCCTCTTTGGCCTTGCTCTTCTCCTCTTCCCTGGCAGCTCCATATTCAGCATCCTTCTCCCAATACACCCAGCATCTCTCCTCCACACATGTCCAAACCATCTCAATCTTGCCTCTTTTGCGTCATCTCCAAACCGTCCGACTTGAGCTGTTCCTCTAATATAGTCGTTCCTAATCATGTCCTTTGTCAGTCCCAACGAAAATCTTAGCATCTTCAGCTCTGCCACCTCCAGCTCTACATACTCTCTTTTCGTCAGTGCCACCGTCTCCAAACCATACAACATAGCTGATCTCACAACCATCTTGTAAACCTTCCCTGTAACTCTTGCTGGTACCCTTCTGTCACAAATCACTCCTGACACTCTTCTCCACCCACTCCACCCTGCCTGCACTCTCTTCTTCACCTCTCGTCTGCATTCCCCGTTACTTTGAACAGCTGACCCCAAGTATCTAAACCAATCCATCTTCGTCACCTCTACTCCTTGCATCCTCACCATTCCACTGTCCTCCCTCTTGTCCACGCATAGGTATTCCGTCTTGCTCCTACTAACTTTCATTTCTCTTCTCTCCAGTGCATACCTCCACTTCTCCAGGCTCTCCTCAACCTGCACCCTACTCTCACTACAGATCACAATGTCATCCGCGAACATCATCGTCCACAGACTCCTGCCTGATCTCGTCCGTCAATCTGTCCATCACCATCGCAATTAAGAAAGGGCTTAGAGCCGATCCTTGATGTAATCCCACCTTGAACCCACCTGTCATTCCAACCACACACCCCACCATTGTCACACTGCCCTCATATATATCCTGCACCACTCTTACATACTTCTCTGTCACTCCTGACTTCCACATACAATACCACACCTCCTCTCTCGGAACCCTGTCATATGCTTTCTCTACATCAATATAAAGACACAATGTAACTCCTTCTGGCCTTCTCTATACTTCTCCATCAACATTCTCAAAGCAAAAAACACATCTGTAGTGATCTTTCGTGGCATGAAACCACACTGCTGCTTGCTAATAATCACCTCTCCTCTTAACCTAGCTTCCACTACGCTTTCCCATATCTGCATGCTGTGGCTGATCAACTTTATACCTCTGTAGTTACTACAGCTCAGCACATGACCCTTATTCATGAAAATCGGTACCAGTATGCTTCTTCTCCACTCCTCGGATATCTTCTGATTCCTCATGCATTGATAAATTCATTACTGATTCATAATGCATTGATAAATTCATTACTGATTCATAATGCATTGAAAAATGTACAGTCAAACTTTAGTAAGGTCATTACTAACCACTTATTTACCCCCATTTAAAGTATGCCTTAGTGGTAAGTGGCACAATTTTATCTTATATCATATGGAAAGTGTAGTATAAACCACTAAACTTTTGGTAAGAATGCTCATGTCCTTGTGATGAAGAAAAAGCAGGAGTATGTGTGGAGGTGCGGAGTTTTACAGGAGTAAAAAGAAGTCTTTTTTTTTTTTAATACAATGGGTTTTTGTGTCATTTATATCTGAAAGGGTGCCTAATGTTTTGTGTGGGTTGTTTAATTACACAGGAATTCCTGGCAACTAGCCTGAAGAATCATCCACTGTAAATTGATTTACTCAATATTTTAATGTCATTAACAGAAGGTGGAGGGTGTTTGTGGGAGTGAAGATATTTGGAACATTTCTTGTACACCCATCTATCTGTACAATGAAACTGAGGAGTACTCCCACCCTCATTGTATGAGGAAAATAGAGTCCTCTTTTTGCAAATCAACAATACACCAACAAAACTAGCTTGCATTACCCATTCATGTTAGTCACCAGAAACAACTACAGATTGAGTAGTTTTGACAGTATAGTAATGTTAAATCTCAGAAGGCTGGTTTTATTTCCAAATGATGAATCTGATTCAGAAGACGGACATTGGTGGCTTGAATATGTCTAGATCTTACACTTCATTTTTTGAAATATTCTAACTCCTGACTCAAAGATGGCTGCAACCTGAGAAGATTGACACCACACGGAGGTTTTAAAGGGGCTGTAGCTTGATTACTACTATTACTACTACTATTAATACACCTACTATGTCTTCTTCTTCTTCTTCTTCTGGCTTGTTCCCCGTTTCTCAGGGGTAGCCACAGCGGATTTTAATGTTTCCATCAGTACCCTGTGAGGGCACAGCGCCAATGGCAATCGTTAACCTGGGCCTCGACCGATCTGACATGGAGCCTTGACTGATCTGGTATGGTCTTGTCAATCCGCATACTGATTTGGCAAAGAGGACATCCGGGTAGCGTAGCGGTCTATTCCATTGCCTACCAACACGGGGATCCCCAGTTCAAGTCCCTGTGTTACCCCCGGCTTGGTCGGGTGTCCCTACAGACAATTGGCCGTGTCTGCGGGTGGGAAGCCGGATGTGGGTATGTGTCCTGGTCAATGCACTAGCGCCTCCTCTGGTCGGTCGAGGCACCTGTTCGGGGGGGAGGGGGGGGCGGGGGGGTAGCGTGATCCTCCCACGTGCTATGTCCCTCCGGTGAAACTCCCCACTGTCAGGTGAAAAGAAGCGGCTGGTGACTCCACATGTATCGGAGGAGACGTGGTAGTCTGCAGCCCTCAGCAGAGGGGGTGGAGCAGCGACCGGGATGGCTTGGAAAATAGGGTAATTGGCCAAGGAAAATTGGGGGAAAAAGGGGGGGGGAATCCCCCCCCCCAAAAAAAACGGTTTGGCAATGTTTGACGTTGGATGTCCTTCCTGACACAACCACTAACCCTATGGATTGGGGCACAGGTAACGCGCTGGGTGCATTCCCAGTATTCATGGGAACGCACCCATGCCTGTCGCATGAGCGCTGTAGCTTGACTGAATTGGAATATAGCAAAAAGTACAGTTTACAAGAAACGTTGCAGAGGCACAGGTCGAGAGCTGTATTAAAATTTACAGGTGAAGGTTCATGTTGAGACCGCGGCGGTATCAGCTCTACCGTGTTCAGCTGTTTAAAAGCATTGGGTCGAGGAAGTGCCTTTTTTTGTTTAATGAGCTAAAAGTTGTCACGGAGGTCTTTGACCTCCCGGCCCTGGTATCTAGAAAAGTGCGCAGCTGCTAAGAGGCGCTGGAGATCACGGCTGTTCACACACAGGCAGAGAGCTCTGAAAGTGGCAAAGGAACGCTCGGTTCTGCACATCTGACAACCTCTACACCGTTTCACAAATAATGGCGACCTGTCAAAACAGCTGCAACACATGTCATGACCGCCTGGCAAGTGTCCTAACAAGGAAATTTTTTTTCTCCCCTTGTTTTCTGTTCAACTTGTACATTTTTGTGACTCCAGTAGAAGCTTAATGAACTTCATAAGACTTGAAAGAGAAAAAAACAAAAACAGTAAAATGGACGAAGATGTGTGAGAAGTACAAAAAGAAAAAAGAATACAACTTGTGACGACAGAAAAAACAAAGTTGCAGAATACTAAAAGATTATTTAGAAGATCATTTCCTTGCTAGAGACTGAAAACCTCTGTTTTCTACCACCTCATGCCTGATCAATATCATTGCTGACATTTACGAGTAATTGTGACGAGGGTGTAGGCATCCGTGAGGCAACGGGCGGATGAAGGGGCTTTAGAAGGTCTTAAATATCCTGATGTATCAGAAAACCTTCGGCAAATGCTGACCTTTCCTTTTGGAAGGGCTTGTCAATGATGAATATAACGCTGTGAATCAGCGGACACGCCTTACCGTGAGAGAGACACGGTGAAAACTGTGAGCTTCAGGGAAGACAAAGAGAATATAAACAACAGTGAAAACATCGGTGGACGCCGGGTTGCTCACCTTCGCAGAGGTTTTCAGGTTTTAACACGTACTTGGCGATATCTCTTTGCTAAAGCAGCGAATTCGGCGTGGCGACCTGAGCTGAATCTGAGGATCAGTTCCATTGATCCTCATGGTTTGAATGTGGCTCTTAGTTCAACAACTACCGATATTGTCAGATCATTTTCATTGTAAGTGGAAGAGAGAGCTCTGATGTCATATCCAGGGACACCACCGAGCCATTGGTTCAGATTTGTGGATGACACCTGGGTTAAAATTAAATCTCAGGGCGTACCACATTTTACGGACCACACCAACTCTGTGGGCAACCACATCAAGTTCACCAGGGAGGATGTGGAAACTGACAGGTCAGCCTTCTTTGACTGTGAAATTGCAAATGGTGATGGGGGACATTTGATTGTTGATGTTTACCGTAAACCAACACATACTGATCAGTACTGAAGGTTTGACTCTCATCATCCGCTGGAGCACAAACCAGGAGTCATCAGGACGCTGTACCACCGAGCTGACAACGTCCCAACCGACACGGCGGCCGGGGACGGGGGGAAATCCCACATTAAACAGGTCCTGGTTAAGTGTGGTTATCCTAACTGGGTGTTGGTCAAAGCCAGGAAGAGGCCCAAACAGTGCACCAGCTGATCGAAGAGAGGAGAAGGACAACAGCTGCCTAAGGGTAAACCAGTGGTGATTCTGTATGTGGCGAGGGTATCAGAACAGCAGAGACACGTATTTTCCACACATTGCATCTCAGCTGCTTTCAAACTCGAAAACATGCTGCATCAGAAATTGGTCCACCCCAAGGATCGGGTCCCCTGGCATAAACAAAGCAATAAAGTGTACATCGTTAAGTGCCAGGAGGATGCCGTGACTTGTACATCTGGGAAGCTAAACAGACGCTGGCCAAGAGAACGGCACAACACAGGAGAGCTGACACGTCAGGCCAGGACTCCACAGTCTGCACCATCTACAGGCCAGTGGCCACTCTTCCAGGGATGAGGATGTGCACATCCTTGATTGGGGGGGAACGCTAGTTTGAACGGGGAGTCAAAGAGGCCATCTATGTGAAGAGGAAACGACCATCCCTGAACTGGGGGGGGGGGGGCTAAGAGTACATCTGTCACCATCTTACAATGTTGTGATTGCAAACATTCCCCAATCCTCTGTGAAAAGTATACATGGCCATTGTAACGCTAGTTAATGGTCACGCCCATATTTGCATATGAAACTGATGGTTTCGGTCGTTATGCCACTGTATTGTTTATAAGGGTGGGGGTACCTGCAGTCACTGTATTGTTAATAAGGGTGGTGATACCTGCAGTCACTGTATTGTTAATAAGGGTGGGGATACCTGCAGTCACTGTATTGTTAATAAGGGTGGGGATACCTGCAGTCACTGTATTGTTAATAAGGGTGGGGATACCTGCAGTCACTGTATTGTTAATAAGGGTGGTGATACCTGCAGTCACTGTATTGTTAATAAGGGTGGGGACACCTGCAGTCACTGTATTGTTTATAAGGGTGGGATACCTGCAGTCAGTTGAGACTGAAGAGGTCACTTAGATGAATGCTTCTTTCACACACACACACACACACACACACACACACACACACACACACACACACACACACACACACACACACACACACACACACACACAACACAAACACAGACTATAACTTGTCCATGTGTGCCATCATTCAAATGTAAAATAAACATTCCCTGGTAGTTTGTTTCCTCTTTTGTTCATTAAACGTCTGTATATGTTACTGTTGTTTGACTTGGACTGTAATCAACAAAGTTGAAAAAAGAATTATCACGGAAAAAAAAGTTGTTTTAATGAGAAAAAAAGAAAATGACATTTGGCACCAGTGTCCTGACAATGTATAACAAGAGGAAGTGAGTCCGTATTGATATTTTGTCCCACCCCTACTGCGGCCCAGTTAACTGATCCAGATAAGTATTCAATAACCATCTGGCTGTGATGGCTGAGATGATTTTAGCCCACAATTAATTTTTATCACGTGCTCTTTTAACCATCGAAATGCAGAGACCAAAAGTGCGCACACACACACACACACACACACACACACACACACACACACACACACACACACACGAGTCTGGGTGGCATGGCGGTCGATTCCGTTGTCTACCAACATGGGGATCGCCGGTTCGAATCCCCGTGTTACCTCCGGCTTGGCCGGGCGTCCCAACACACACAATTGGCCGTGTCTGCAGTTGGGAGGCCGGATGTGGTTATGTGTCCTGGTTGCTGCACTAGCGCCTCCTCTGGTCCGCCGGGGTGTCTGTTTGGGGGGAGGGGGAACTGGGGGGGAATAGCGTGATCCTCCCACGTGCTATGTCCCTCCGGTGAAACTCCCCGCTGTCAGGTGAAAAGAAGTGGCTGGTGACTCCACATGTATGGGAGGAGGCATGTGGTAGTCTGCAGCCCTCCCTGGATCGGCAGAGGGGGGTGGAGCAGCGACCGGGACGGCTCGGAAGAGTGGGGTGATTTTCCAGGTGCACTTGGGGAGAAAAAGTGAGGGGGGGACAACAAAAAAAAACAGCACACACACACACACACACACACACACACAGGTCCCGGTCCATAAAGTGTTACATTGTGAGGCGGTGCTACAGCGGCAAGTGACAGTGAAGCAGCAGTACAGACGATAGGCTGTTTGTCTAATAACCAAGGCTGCATTTCAATTTCACAACTCACTGAACAGCCTGCTTAGCCACACAGAAGTGATATGACACTAGGCTTACCAGCAGGCATTGTGTGTGTGTGTGTGTGTGTGTGTGTGTGTGTGTGTGTGTGTGTGTGTGTGAGTCAGAGCGAGCGAGCGAGAGAGAGAGAGAGAAAGAGAGAGAGAGAGAGAGAGATAGTAGGAGGAAGAAAGAGCGAAAGAGACAATTATGATGATCATAATGGCAACAAGCTATAAATTAACCTCACGGTGACGTCCATCAAACGTTCTGAGTTAACCTTGAACAGGCCGAACAAAGTAGCGCTGTCACAGAGCTGCATGGTGCTCTCTCTTTTTCCCTCCAACACACACACACACACACACACACACACACACACACACACACACACACACACACACATAGAAATAAGCCAAAAACATTCACCCCCCCTACCCATGAGGAGTCTGTGACATTAGTGGAGCTTGAAAGTCACTTTCCCGTCCTACCATGTAGGCCGACCTTATGCCCTCATGCTGGGGGTCTTCCCACAGTTAGACACTGATGGTGTAATCTTTGTCCAGCCTATTTAACGACAAAATTCACTCTCCCCTACTTCCGTCTCTTTCCCACCCATGCTCTAGTATCCCCCCCGCCCCGCCTTTCTCTCCCCAATGGTACTTGGCCAATTACCCTATTGTCCTGGTCGCTGCTCCACCCCCTCTGCCGATCTGGGGAGGGCTGCAGACTACCACATGCCTCCCCCCTGAACAGCAGCCCCAACCTACGAGAAGAGGGCTAGTGCAGTGACCAGGACACTGCACCAGCCAGGACACTGCACCAGCCAGGACACTGCACTAGCCAGGACACTGCACCAGCCAGGACACTGCACTAGCCAGGACACTGCACCAGCCAGGACACTGCACTAGCCAGGACACTGCACCAGTCAGGACACTGCACCAGCCAGGACACTGCACCAGCCAGGACACTGCACCAGCCAGGACACTGCACTAGCCAGGACACTGCACCAGCCAGGACACTGCACTAGCCAGGACACTGCCACCAGCCAGGACACTGCACTAGCCAGGACACTGCACCAGCCAGGACACTGCACCAGCCAGGTCACTGCACCAGCCAGGTCACTGCACCAGTCAGGACACTGCACCAGCCAGGACACTGCCACCAGCCAGGACACTGCACTAGCCAGGACACTGCACCAGCCAGGACACTGCACCAGCCAGGACACTGCACTAGCCAGGACACTGCACCAGCCAGGACACTGCACCAGCCAGGTCACTGCACCAGCCAGGTCACTGCACTAGCCAGGACACTGCACCAGCCAGGACACTGCACCAGCCAGGACACTGCACTAGCCAGGACACTGCACCAGCCAGGACTATGCACTAGCCAGGACACTGCCACCAGCCAGGACACTGCACTAGCCAGGACACTGCACCAGCCAGGACACTGCACCAGCCAGGTCACTGCACCAGCCAGGTCACTGCACCAGCCAGGACACTGCACTAGCCAGGACACTGCACCAGCCAGGACACTGCACCAGTCAGGACACTGCACCAGCCAGGACACTGCACCAGCCAGGACACTGCCACCAGTCAGGACACTGCACCAGCCAGGTCACTGCACCAGCCAGGACACTGCACTAGCCAGGACACTGCACTAGCCAGGACACTGCACCAGCCAGGACACTGCACCAGTCAGGACACTGCACCAGCCAGGTCACTGCACCAGCCAGGACACTGCACTAGCCAGGACACTGCACCAGCCAGGACACTGCACCAGCCAGGACACTGCACCAGCCAGGACACTGCACCAGTCAGGACACTGCACCAGCCAGGACACTGCACCAGCCAGGACACTGCCACCAGCCAGGACACTGCACTAGCCAGGTCACTGCACCAGCCAGGTCACTGCACCAGCCAGGTCACTGCACCAGCCAGGACACTGCACTAGCCAGGACACTGCACTAGACGCTGTGTATGTGGCTTCCCCCCCGCATACACAGCCGATTGTGTCTGTAGGGATGCCCGACCGAGCTGGAGGTAACATGGAGATTCGAACCGGCGATCCCCGTGCTGGTAGACAACGAAATAGACTGCTACGCTACCCGGATGCCCTCTTTGCCAAATCATTATGTGGAGTGACGGCCATACCGGATCGGTCGAGGCCCAGGTTAACAACGACCGCCATTGGGCTGCAGACTACCACATGCCTCCCCCCATACACGTGGAGTCGCCAGCCGCTTCTTTCCACCTGACAGTGAGGCGTTTCGCCAGGGGGACGTAGCACGTGGGAGGATCATGCTATTCCCCCTAATTCCCCCTCCCCCCTTAACAGGTGCCCCGACCGACCAGAGGAGGCGCTACTGCAGCGACCAGGACACATATCCACATCCGGCTTCCCTCCCGCAGACATAGCGAATTGTGTCTGTGGGGACACCCGACCAGGCCGGAGGTAAAACTGGGATTCGAACCAGCGATCCCCGTGTTGGTATGCAACGGAATAGACCGCTATGCTACCTGGACACCCAGATGCTATAGTATTTTAAACCGTCTGTATTCTCTGTCTATGCCAAAACAAGTACTGAAACTGCAAAGTGTGCGATTATTACCCACCAGGTGTTTGCAGTGCATTCAACATTCACTTGGCATGCAAACGCCCAGGGACAGGAAGACAGACAGGCACTTACACACAGATAAACACTACTGCACAGACGCTAGCTTGTTTTACACACTTTCTCCCCCGGCAGCTAATGCCTTCCGTGGATCAGGCCTCTCCGTTCTTCTCCAGCCGTGCACCCCACAGAGTCCCTTAATTTAATGGTCTCCCTCAGCCTCCCCCTCCTCGTCCTTCCCAGTGGTCATCATTTGTATTGGTTTTTAAGGACACACACCTCCTCTGAAGGCAGCAAGTTAATTAGACACTGGGCTGTAGCTCTCACCCTCTTTTCTTTTCCCCTCACTCTGTTTCTCTCTTTTTGGCTTATAACAACGCCGAACACAAACACACACGCACACAAACACACACGCTTACTTTGCCTCTATGCAACTGTGTCGGCAGTGACTGAGCTAGTCTGGGTGTTTGATTGTGCAGGTGTGCATGTTTCATGTAGGTGTATTTTCCTCAGCCCTGCCTGTAGGAAGATGATAGATTTCTTTTCTTTTCTGAAATCTACTACTACTACTACTACTACTACTATTACTACTACTACTACTACTGCTACTATTACTACTACTACTTTCGGCTGCTCCCGTTAGGGGTCGCCACAGCGGATCATCCGTTTCCATCTCTTCCTGTCCTCTGCATCGTCCTCTGTCACACCAGCCACCTGCATGTCCTCCCTCACCACATCCATAAACCTCCTCTTTGGCCTTCCTCTTCTCCTCTTCCCTGGCAGCTCCATATTCAGCATCCTTCTCCCAATATACCCAGCATGTCTCCTCCACACATGTCCAAACCATCTCAATCTTGCCTCTCTTGCTTTGTCTTTTCTGAAATATCATCTGCAAAACAGATGGTCACCTTTTGGCCCAGGTTAGCTCTGCACTGGCAACTGAACTTTGCCACGTTCACATCCCTCAAAATGACCTTAATCTCGCACAAACTTTGTCAAAAGCATAAGGAGCTGCGACTCCACGCCGACTTCTGTGCGAATGTCACAAGTCTTTATGCTGCAGGCGTCTGAAGTGTTTCCCAGGGCTCGGCTGCGTCAAACGGAGTGCCAAAAAGACTGGGGGGGGGGGGGTGTTCCAACAAGGCAGCAGCATATCATGACAGCGCCAGCCATTGTTTACACCGAAGTGACAGTGCCTTTTGCTTGGGTGTGCTATAATGCAAAAGGTCACACGGTATTTACAGAAATAATAAAAAAAAAACAACAACAGACTCAGCTGCTACTTTCTGTGTTGGCACGCTTGAAGAAACATGGAAGTAAATGTAATGAGTGGGCAGATGAACGTCGGAGGGGATGGGGTTGTTGTTGTTAGTGGTGTTGGGTGGGTTGTAAGGGCACAGCAGGAGGGAGCTGACTTACTTCTGTGTATTAGCCTCGATGCTGATGCCAAGCTAGCACCCCGCTGTTCCTTGTATCAAAAGTGGGAGCCGGGAGAGGAGCTGGGAAGGGTGGGTGGGGGGGGGGTTATTATTTTTAATTATTTGTTTTTAATCATTATTATTTTCTTTTTCCCCCCCATCATACCATGGATTTGTGAATAAGCAGGGGAAGAGCCAGTATAAAGGGAAGGGAGGGGGGGGGTTGAGTGGTGATGTAATATTAGCGGTTCTCCAGAGCAAAAGGTGACTTCAGTAGCTTGATAGAGGGAGAGAAGGATGTTAACAGGTAGAGAGAGAGACACACACACACAGATAGAGAGACAGACAGACAGACAGAGACAGACAGAGAGAGAGACCTTGACCTCCATTACCATTCTGTTACAAGTCCCATATACCAAATGCCTCTAATATATATCAAAGGACCTTGTACACCTGCCTGGATGAAACACTGTCAAGAATCCCCACGGAGGATAAGGTGGAGCCCTAGGGGACTTCAATGCTATAGTCAGCTCAGATCACCACCTATGGAAAGGCACTGTAGGAAAGGAAGGCATAGGGGACATCAACTCTAATATTTAGAGTTCTCCTTCTCGGCAAGTGTCCTCATTACGACCTCACCATCACCAACACTCCTTTCTGCTAGAAAAACAAGCTCAAGGCATGTTGGAGTCACCCCCACTCCAAACAGTGGCATCTCATTGACTATGTCATTGTTCAAGCCAGGGACCACTGTGACATACACATAAAGAGGACCACGGTTGATGCTGATGAGTGCTGGACAGATCATCGTCTCATCCACTCTATGTCCATCGAACTGAAGGGAAAGAGGAGGGTTCAAAAAAAGCCGATCCAGTCAAGACCAAACCTTGAGAGCCTGGATGAAACGGCCACCCAGCAGCATTGTTCAGGCCTCTCTTAGGGAAAGCCTCCAACATGATTATCCTGATGAAATTGAAGAACAATGGAGCCTGCTTAAATCCATCATCCTCAATACCTGCAAAACCACCCTTGGGTACAGGTCCAGAAAACACCAAGACTGGTCTGATGAGAAGGACATAAAAATAGAACAGCACATCTCTAAGAAGAGGAAAGCCTTTTGTGCTTGGCAGTGTGGCATCACCTACAAGGCCAAAAGACTGGCCCACTCCAGAGCCAAAGGTGGGTGGAGAAGACTGTCAGGAGTGATTTGTGACAGAAGGGTACCAGCAAGAGTTACAGGGAAGGTTTACAAGATGGTTGTGAGACCAGCTATGTTATATGGTTTGGAGACAGTGGCACTGATGAAAAGACAGGAGGCGGAGCTGGAGGCGGCAGAGTTGAAGATGCTAAGATTTTCATTGGGAGTGACAAAGGAGGACAGGATTAGGAACGATTGTATTCGAAGGACCGCTCAGGTTGGACGGTTTGGAGACAAAGCAAGTGAGGCAAGATTGAGATGGCTTGGACCCGTGTAGAGGAGACATGCTGGGTATACTGGGAAAGAATGCTGAATATGGCAGTGCCAGGGGAGAGGAAAAGAGGAAAGCCAAAGAGGAGATTTCTGGATGTGGTGAGGGAGGAAATGCGGTGGCTGGTCTGACAGAGGAAGATGTAGAGGACAGGAAGAAATGGAAACGGATGATCCACTGTGGCGACCCCTAGCGGGAGCAGCCAAAAGTAGTAGTGCCAGAGTAACATACGCCAGACTCAGAAAAAATATTTGAAGGTCATGACGTACAGGCCAAAACAAAACTTTTAGTCCACAGTCCGCTGTTGTCCTTTTTACCCTGCTGTATGGTGCCGATTCATGGACCACCTACAGCAGTTATCCTGAGGGCTCTGAAGCTATACCGCCAAAGAGCCCTATGGAGGATTCTGGGGATCAGCTGGGTGGACAGACGCACCAAGACCAATGTTCTAAATAAAGCAAACTTGGACGGCATCACCACCACAATAATGAAGCACCAACTTCAATGGACTAGACATGCCATTCAAATGCCACACACACGTCTTCCCAAGCAACTCCCATGCACACAGCTGAAGGAGGGTCAGTGTGCTCCCGGTGGTCAAAAGAAATCCTGCAAAGACAACATCAACACCCATCTCAAAAAGTTCCACATAAGCAACTGGGAAGAAAATGCACTGGACAGACAGTCCTGGAGAAAATCCGTGCAAGAGGGAGCTGCACAGCATGAGCTCGAACTCTGCCATGCCGCAGAGACGAAGCGGGAACATCTGAAAGGAGAGGCAAAAGAAGGCTCAACTACCACCAACAATCACCCCTGCCCACACCCACCAAAGTGCTTGGATCGAGGATCTGCCTCAACAGCCACGTCAGGATTCATAAGTGACGACCCTGACAGAGGACAGTCATACTTGACCCGAGTGACCGCTGATGATACATGTGCGGTTGTGTGTGGTCGGGGGGGGGGGTTGATTTGAGCAGTTGGCCGCTACAGCTGCTCTTGAGTCATGTTCTGTGTGTCCTGACGTCTTCAAAAGGCTCTTCAGCTCTCCCTGGAACATAAAGTCTCACTCTGTTTCGCTGTACCCTCCCAGCTCTGCATAACTACCCCCCCCCCAAACATCCTCTGATCCCCACCATATTCATACTATTTGAAAATCTTCTGTTTGCTCACCCTTTCTTTTCGATGCCCCCTGCCACATATACACACACACACACACACAAACACACACATGCTTTCATGTTTCAAATCCCTCTAAGCCATTCCCCCTACACTCCTCAGGACCCTGTCTCTGCATTCCTCAGTGATTTCCTTCCTCCCTCCATCTCTTCTCCCCCTGCTGTCACAGACCATTCTTTCCCTCCTCCACCAGCTGTGTGGAGCAGGGGCCCACTGTGCCAAGTTTCATTTGATTAGCCACTGTCTGGCAGCTGCAGTAATTGCGTGGACATTTCCTTCCTTCCCTCTCACCCTCCCTCTCTCTCTCTCTCGCTCTCTCTGTATGACAGAGACACGTGTCAGGACGCAACCATCAAAGTTCATTTGTCATTCACCCACACTATTGCGCCATATCTATTAAGTTGGCTTCAGCCCTCTTTCTCCAACACTGCCCTGCCTGGCTGTGATGCAATATGTCCCCCTTTCATAAAACGGGAGGTGTGTTTCAGCACCTTTCCTTTAAAGTTTGGTGCTCTAGTTGAACGAAGGAAGGAGCGAAAAAAGAAACACAAGATGGAGGGGTAGAAGATATGAAGACAAGTGGAAGAGGAATATGGTATGTTGTGTGGATGGTGTGTGTGCGTGCGTGCATAGTGTGTGGTGAGGGTTGATTGTAGGGGAGCGGTTGATTGCCATCACTTTTCTGATGCTACCTCTACATTGGTTCTGTTGTAGTGGCTTGTTTGCCCAATTAGCAAAATTGCGCGCCACACACACACACACACACACTGTAATGATCGCCGCCTAGGCGTCCATTTCGTGACATATTACTTCCGCTGAGGGGCAAGTTCCGGTTTTATTGTGGTATTGGGTGGACGCTTGTGTGAACCGTCGTCACCAATTTTTTTGATAATCCGCTTTTCGGTACTGGAACCAAGACCTGTATCACAACAATGTCTGTCCTCAATAAAACTACAGCTGAGGTATGAAGACTTTTGAACGGTGTTCTTCCATTCCACTCCGCGGAGATCACCCCGATCTCTACAAATGGCGCCCGAACTGTGTCATGATCACCTCGGATCTGAGCCGGTTTTACTGCCAAATTGGCCCCCTTGTACAAGGGTCCCTACAGGGTTGATCAAGCGATGTCGCACTTGAATTACATGTTGTCTAGGGTCTCAGACAATTCCAGTGCTGGAGCTCATCATGTGTCCAACCTCCTACCCTTCTTCACTTGGGGTGGTGATGCACAATCTCCAGAAAATCCTTCTCCGACAGCAGCGGAGACTGACCGCGGTGAGTCGGATGGCTGGAGAAATGATGAGGCGGAGGAATACGGGTTTAATTTCCTCTTTGGTAATGGGGAAGACATTGGCCTGCCGGTTGGGGAAAGTGAGAAGCCCCCCCCCCCCCCGGCAATGCCAGAACAGTCGGCTAGCCTTGGTGTCCGGAGTGGAGACGAATCTGGAGGAACGTAGGCTGTTGACCTCGCTGACTCACGCTCACTCCTCCCGATACCGATTTAGGCCAAGACACACACCTAGAGTGACCTCTGATCACTGGTCTTACCCTCATTTTGCTCAGTCTGATTTGTGAGTTGAGGGCCTTTTCTTTTTTGCTTCTACTGGGGCTCACTGTCTTTTGTTTCATTCTAATTAACGACCTGTTTTCACACAAGTGGTTTCCTCTAACCACAAGTGGTTTGTTTTTTAGTGCGGTGCTTAGTCGACTAAGTAGTTTAAAGTGTGAGCAATTTCAGCGTTTTCACTTTGCTCTATTTTCTTTGAAGATTTTGTTATTTGTTATAAGCCTTTAACGAGGAAAAAGCCTTCGGCTGTATGAATACCTGCAGAGTGTTGGATATGGGGATACTGGTTTTGAGCTTTGTGCTGTGGAAGTTTTTTATTTTCATCAAAACACTAAATTTAGTCTAGGCATTTGAGTCTCTCTCCTGTCTAGGGAGGCCCGAGGACGGCCCTTGTTTTAAGGGGGGGAAGGGTGAGCGCTGCCTAGGCATCCATTTTGTGACGTATTACTTCCATTGAGGGGCAAGTTCCAGTTTCATTGTGGTATTGGGTAGACGCTCGTATGAACCATCGTCACCAATTTTTGTGATAATCCACTTTCGGTGCTGGAACCATGGAACAATGTCTGTCCTCAATAAAACTACAGCTGAGGTATGAGGATTTTTGTCTGGTGTTATTCCATTCCACTCCATGGAGATCACCCCAAGCTCTACAACACACACACACACACACACACACACACACGCACACACACACACGCACACACACATACGCGCGTGGCTGTATTGCAGCATTCTCTGTGTTCCTAACCTGCTACTTAGCATCAATCAGAGCAAGGCCTTCTGGTCTAATCATGAATATTTACATATAAACACAATTTGATTGTCTGCGAGCAAAGGGATGATTTTCCCATTGCCATCTGTTCACCTTGTTCACATTGGGATTGTGCTTAATTTACTTGTAGAGTAGACCTCCTCTATGGAGACCTGTCATATTTGGACCTGTGTGTAATTATCTTGTTAAGTGTCAACATTCTTTAGGCTTAGGCTGCCTGTCAGAGGAGGTGTATACCACTTTCGGCTGCTCCCGTTAGGGGGTCGCCACAGAGGATCATCCGTTTCCATCTCTTCCTGTCCTCTGCATCTTCCTCTGTCACACCAGCCACCTGCATGTCCTCCCTCACCACATCCATAAACCTCCTCTTTGGCCTTCCTCTTCTCCTCTTCCCTGGCAGCTCCATATTCAGCATCCTTCTCCCAACATACCCAGCATCTCTCCTCCACACATGTCCAAACCATCTCAATCTTGCCTCTCTTGCTTCGTCTCCAAACCGTCCAACCTGAGCAGTCCCTCTAATATAATCACTCCTAATCCCATCTTTCTTCGTCACTCCCAGTGAAAATCCTATATATTTGTGTGTGCGTGTGTGTGTGCATATATATATATATATATATATTTATAAACTTTGTTAATAGAAACACTCAATGGTAGGGAAAGTGCAAAGTGCTCAACAAATAAGGGGCAAAATAATCCAGTGAGTCAAGTAAATTCTTTATGAGACAGTACAAGCTGACTCGCTGGATTTATATATATATATATATATATATATATATATATATATATACATATATATATATATATATATAATCAGCTACACTCAAAGAACTGATTGTTAAATATGATGGGAGTGTTTCCTATCAGTGTCAGCAACTGTGAGTCGAGAGCTGATGAAAATATTATTATTATTATTATTGATAATAATAATATGGATTACATGAGAAACAAGGAAATTAAAACAACAAATGATAAATATATAAGCAATTTAAAGTGTTGGGGGGGAAAACATATTCAACTTCTTTATGTAAAAGTAGCAATACGACAGTGTAATAATACTACACTAGTAATAAAGGTTCTGCATTCAAAATTTCACTTCAGTAAAAGTATTACAGTATCGGCAGTAAAATGCACTGAAGTATTCAAAATAAATGTACTTAATCTGGAAAGTGCTAAATTATTTGCTCACCCGTCAGTAGTGTTTTCATGCTGTAGCTGGTATAACAATTTCATATAGTGTTGGGTATTTTAAACTTTTAATCTACTACTACTACTACTACTACTTTCAGCTGCTCCCGTTAGGGGTCGCCACAGCGGACCATCCGTTTCCATCTCTTCTTGTCATTTGCATCATTATCATATTTTACCTGTATTTTAAACTCTTAATTATACGTCATATAGATGCTCATCATGTTTTGTATATAAAATCATATATTTTTGCATAATCTAGTGATTCGTGTAATTCTTTAATAGACAGGACAAGCCTGTTTCATGCTACAAGCAATCATCAGCTGCCAGTAGAGCTAAATGGCAAAGAACATAACATATACATAACTGTCCCACCGTGCACGTCCAATGGGGAAGGGGGAGGTGCCTACATTCGAATACATGTGATCGCTAAACGTCCAGTAGGTGGTAGGGGGTGGTAGGTTGGCACTTTCCCTACTGCTGAGGGTTTCAAAATTCATGAAGTTATATTTTTGCATATGACTCCTTATTGCATCTACAGCCGTCAGATAAATGTAGTGAAGTAAAAAGTACAATATTTCTTTCTGACATGTAGTTGAGTTTGAAGTCTCACAAAAGGGCGATAGTCCATTAAAATACCAGTATCTCAAAACTGTACTTAACTCTCTCTCTCTTTCTCTCCCTCTCTCTCTGCTTGACACATTCTCAAACAAAGTCTTGCATTAGTCCCCTTTCTACATTTGACCTATCAGATCGAGCCATGCTCTTCCTTGTCACGAGTGTCTCCCCGAGAGAAACAGTACTTCATCTATGAGTCATTTGAAGGTCTTCAGACTCCATCATGTATGGACATCAACCCAGCCAGACAACGGAGACTGTGAGAATTTCAACTTTCCTATTCGTGTTACCTGGGTGAGATGTGCTGCATTGTATGCACTGTAAGAGTTATCAGTCTGTCGATCCTTTCTGTATCCAGGCAGGAGCAGATTTCCCAGAAATCCAGGAAAGTCAACCACATAACGCATGTGTTTTGAAAAGCACATCTCTTCCCACGCTATCAAAGGAAATTGACGGCTGCATCCACGAAAGCAAGGGGTATTCATCTGCACCACATATGCGCTATACACCCTGTCAATTCACTTCTCCTGAATGAACTATGCTGGCAACTCAGAATTATCAACACAAAAATTGTGTTCATCCATCCATTATCTGAACCGCTTATCCTGCTCTCAGGGTTGCTGGAGCCTATTCCAGCAGTCACTGGGCGGCAGGCGAGGAGACACTCTGGACAGGCCGCCAAGCCATCACACAGGGCCCACACACACACACACACACACACACACACACACACACACACCTTCATACCTAGGGGCAATTCAGTACGGCCGATTCACCTGACCTACATGTCTGTGGAAGGAAACCGGAGCACCCGGAGGAAACCCACACAGACACGGGAAGAACATGCAAACTCCACACAGAGGACGACCCCCAAGGTTGGACTACCCCGGGGCTCGAACTCAGAACCTTCTTGCTGTGAAGCGACCACGCTAACCACTGCACCACCATGCCGCCCTATTATTATTATTATTATTATTACTATTATTATTATTACTATTATTATTACTATAGGTGAAATTATGGCCACTAATGGGATCAATAGGATCTTTTGAGGTCTGCTTTACAATGTGGGATTTGTAATACTGAATCTGAGGGATTAAATAATGTAATCCTCATAGCTGCATCATTGAAAGAATGACTAGCCTGGACAACAGGTTACAACAGCCAACCAAGTCGGATTTAGCGCTAGCATCTGCCATTAGCTCCATCACCGTGCCGCCCTTTGTTTGTGTTCATCCAGCCATCCATTATCCAAACCACTCATCCTGCTCTCAGGGTCGCAGAAATGCTGGACCCTATCCCAGCAGGAGGGGAGACACCCTGGACAGGCCGCCAGTCCATCATATGCATCAAAAAAGATTTTTTTTAAAATAATGGAAAAATCACGGTATCGCTTGTATGACTGTTGTTCATTGACGAGACACATTTGTGCTAAATTTGCATCAATGTATAAGAAAAATGCATTACGATGCAGTACATGTGAGGGAAAAAAACACAACTCCCCCCCCCCAAAAAAGCAAAGAGGAAATACTACAGGAGTTTTCTATTTTCTACAGATTTACTTTTCCCCGATTTCCTCCCACAGTCCAATCCCTGTATATTGGGTACACATTAGAGAGTGTAAAAATACCACATATAATTGCTATGCTACACATATATGAACTCTGACCTTGGTATGTGTGTTTGCTTATTAGGTACGGGAATTACCGCTCAAATTCAATGAGGATGGGATGATGGAATTTAGCAAAAATTCCCCACAGTTTGATAACCTAAACTGAAAAAGGACTCACAAATATACATACAACTGTTGCACACACACATACCCACAACCACCACATGAAAACACCTCCTGTGCCACATCAGACCGTCCTGCCTGTGGACATGTATTCAATCTGTGCCAAGCTATCGGCACGCCAACTGGCTGCTCGGCACAGTCCTGTGTGACCACCCTTGTGTATCCTTGCTGGTGCTAAATTTCCACCTGCCATCAGCCCCATTATCTTACGTGCAGCCTTCTGTCTGAAGCACCAGCCAAAATGCTGAACAAAGACCGTGTCGCCACTGCAGAGAATGCACCGTTCATTTGTACAGAGGTGGGTAATTGTGTCAATCAACATACGTGGAGGAAAGATGCAGCGCATAATTAACACTATTAACCCACAATCTCTAAACAACCTAAGGACAATTTGGGAACAAGACCTAGGCCTGTCTTTTGCAGAGGACCAATGGACTTCAATTCTCGACCTAGTACACTCCTCATCTCCTTGTGCTAGACACGGTCTAATACAAGTGAAGATAGTTCATCATCTTCATCTCACTAAGGAGAAACTGGCAAGGATGTACCCAAACATTGATCCCACATGTGATCGATGTAAGACTACCACTGCAAACTGGTTGCACATGTTTCGGTCATGTTCAAGCCTTCAGACTTTTTGGGAAGAGGTCTTTGAATCCCTTAGTGACACGTATAATATGACAATTGTACCTCAGCCCATTATTGCCCTGTTTGGATTGAGGCCAGAGGACGCAGTGTGGTCGACTGACATGTGCAATGCGGTTGCCTTTACTACTCTGTTAGCTCGCCGTCTCATCCTCCTCAACTGGAAGAGAGCGGTGCCACCATCCCAGCCCAGATGGCTTAAAGAGATGATGTTTCACCTGAAGCTCGAAACAATCAAATTTACACTGAAGGGGAAAGCAAATAAATTTGAAAGAGTCTGGAGGGCTTTTCTTACCTACTATGATAACCTAACCCAAATAACAGACTGGAATAGTTCATAACCTAATCATTTCTTGGTTGGAGCAGAACCGCAGCAGTCTAATTAAGAATTAGTTTAAAAGATAAAAAATGAGTGTATTTTTTATTGTTAATCTTTAATTTTTACCAATTTAATTTTTTTCTTTTCCCCCTTGTCTGTGTTGAAGTGAATGAGGTCATTGTATATCTGTCACATATTTATTTGTACTTGATGTCATTTCGGAGGATGTTGGGAGGGGGGACATGTTAGGGAGCAGGGGAGAGATGGGAATTGATTTAGTTCATGATTGATTCTGTGATTTGTAAAATGCAAAATCCAATAAATATACGTTTAAAAAAAATCGGTGCGTTCTGCACACTCTCTCTCGCTCTCCTTTGGAATTTTCCTCCTTTTTCTCCCCAGTTGTACCCGTCCAATTACCCCACTCTTCCGCACTGTCCCTGGTCACTGCTCCATCCCCTTTGCCGATCTGGGGAGGGCTGCAGACTACCACATGCCTCCTCCGATACATGTGGACTTGCCAGCCGCTTCTTTTCCCCTGATAGTGAGGAGTTTCACCAGGGGGACGTAGCGCGTGGGAGGATCACGCTATTCCCCCCAGTTCCCCCTCCCTCCCGAACAGGCACCCTGACCGACCAGTGGAGGCGCTAGTGCAGCAACCAGGACACATACCCACATCCGTCTTTCCACCCCCAGACACGGCCAACAATATGACAGAGAACTGTGGCCACCTCCAGAGCTCCTGCTCTTCTATTGGTGTTTCTCTCAGAGTCGGGGGTCTTTTTTCTGTCATTTGCTGTTTTAGATGGGGGCTGCCCACACCTTAGACAGGAAGTGACAGACTCGGCCCATGGTGTTAGCACCACCGACTTTCAGCACAGGACTTCACTTCACGCAATGGGGCAGCGTCTGAGTGACGTCACAGCATCGCTGTCGCTATGGACGCGTCACAGGAAGTCAGACATGCGGAGCACGTTAGACAGTACAGCGTGGCTGTGTTTGCAACACCAACTCACGTATATGCTGCCATTTATCCGATATTAACTTAGGCAAAAAAATGAAGAAAATTACAACAAACTGCTTACTTCTAATGTGGTCTAGCGCATCCGATGTCTGACTTCCGTTTGCTGCGAAGCTTCCGCTTCCGCTCGGTAAGGGCTAAAAATAGCTCATGGACGCTGCCTAATTGTGCAAAACTGGTGGTCCAGCTGAAGTAACCCTGCGATGTCTGTAGGCATGCTCAATAATCCAGGTAAGAAAAGCAAAGAAGGTTGCGTCTGTTCATCCGGACACATCGTTTACTGACAGGTACGTTTCATCACTCATCTAAGTGACCTCTTCAGTCTCAACTGACTGCAGGTGTCCCCACCCTTATAAACAACACAGTGGCATAACGCCCGAAACCAACGACCGGTTTCATATGCAAACACGGGCGTGGCCATTAACTAGAGTTTCAGTGGCCATGTGTACTATTCACAGAAGATTAGGGATTGCTTGCAATAACAGCATTGTAAGATGGCGCCAGATGCATCACGACCGAACCCAACGACCAGCTTCATGTGGGACACCTGCAGTCCGTTGAGACTGAAGAGGTCACTTAGATGACGATGAAACGTATCTGTCAGTAAACGCTGTGTCCAGATGAACTGATTCAAGCTTCTTTAACTGCGCGATGTCTGTTCATGTCACGCTTCTCCTACTGTTTGACACGCCACGTGCTTCTGCTTTGAATTCGCAACAGATGGCTCCCAAAATAAATAAATAAATGGATAAATCGATACAAAACCCGGTCGTTATAATAGCCAATCACAACGTTTACAGTTTACCGGGGCAGCGTGCTGTCGTCTTTGAGCAAACCCTGGCTCGTGAGCTGGTAGCTATTAAAAAAGGAGACGCCGTCCATTTGTCAGAGCCGTGAAGGCCTCACCTTTTTTGTGTTCTCTGGTGACAATAGACGATAGAAATCAATGTGTCTGGCGCAGGGCGGGAGCCCGATCTGTTAATGTGGAATCAATGCCTAATGTCACAGTCATTTTTCCTCATCCAGGAACCATGCCGGCCACGGGGAAGGCGAAGGCCTGCCGGTGCCGATGGGAGGCTGCGGTCTGGATGGAAGAGACTGTATGCGGTGGGCACACTGGGACCCAATGGGACGCAACGAAATGAGCTTTTGCACACCCATTTTTCATGGCCTCTTTTTTTCCCTTTTCCTCCATGTCTCCATGTATCCTAGTAACTCGTGTTTCTCCCAAATACTATTTTCAAATGAAGTGTTGGCACTCTGTATCTTTCAGTGTGCAGATAACACCGTTGCTCTTTCTCAACGATAACCGCGTTGTTGACGGCAAACCCGCCATCAGCTACCGTTGCTGACTACGACGGCTTGGAGGTGGACGGTCGGCACATGACTTGTGCCGTGGCTGCACGTCGCTGCTGTGTTTGACCTGAGGAGAACTGGACTCGAACCTTGTTTACAGACCTTTAGCAAATCCCAGCAAGTTAACCATCAAGCTAATCAGGCCATATGCTCGGATGCCTGTAGGCAACGGTCATGAAGGAATAAATCAAACGGTGTGGATAAAAATGTTTTGGGGCACATGGCTTCGGGCAGATACTCCTTGCTGCGGCAAACCGTTGCTTGATAGGAGTCCGCGTCCTGTCAGATAGTCTGATGGAACACGGAGGCTGGGCAGGCTAAGCTAAATGCTCGCCCGTGCAGACTGGCAGTTCGGACAGTCATCCGGGCTGGCATTGGTTCTCTGGACGGCGGAGTTTTTGGACTGTGTTGTTGGTTGTTTGTGTGTTTTACTTTGTTCTCTCTGTTTTTGGTGGTGTTGTTTTTGGAGGTTTTTGGATTTGTGTTTTTGTCTTTTGTGTTGCACTGCTGTGGAATGTGTGAAACATAATTTCGTTTATTTTGTGTACGTAGTACATAATGTTCCTGATTCCTGACGGTAAAATGTGCAAGCTCCACTCTGGAGACAACAAGGGCTCTGTCTGGTCGGGGGGCCTTGACTAAAGTAGAATAGAAATGGCCAAAAGGGCCCATCGGAAACACCGCAAACAAGCTTCCCAGACAGTCCAGACTCAACGAGCAGTCATTAAAACCAAGTATATGGTGAGGTAGAAGTACAACAACGGTGAAAACAAACACAACAGTCATCAATACCAAGGAACGACCGAGAATGTTGGTGGGACGTACAACGCACAACAGCATGCACATGCTGCACAAAACAAGCACAAACACACACTCATGCAAGCGCACATGCACTTGCACATGCACACACGCACACACAGCTCCATAAATGTTCAATTTCTCTACAGCTCCTTCAATCGGGGGCCACAAGGCCCCCCATAAAGAACCCAACTCTGTGATAATCCACCGGTCTTTAAATATTTATGGCCAGCCCCTACAATTCACCCCTACCTCTCCTTTATTATTTGTCAGCAAAAAAATGATTTAGACCCTGGAAGTCTGCTACAACACACACACACACACACACACACACATTTATATATATATATATATATACACACACACACACACACACACAAACACACACAAACAAACACACACACACGAGATTACAGGACCAACATTCATCCTCCACGACTGCACCCTATATAACACGACCCGGCGGTTCAAACGCTGTAAACAAAAGTGTTCAGACTCCAAAGGCTTGTGAACAGAAACACTGGCCCATTCAGCCGTGCGCAGACACACACCTTGTCGCTCAGGGAGAGAGCTCTGACTTTTTATTTCGGATCACGGGATTTTCGGGTGCGCTTTGAATGAAGGCAAAATGTTAAGCCTCCGTGTGCTGCAAAGCCCGTGTCAACTACGGCTGCCTGATAAAACACGGCCTTAGAGCTTGCACACACAGGCACACACGCACACACACACACATACACACACCAGTGATTTTCAGCTTCTATTGCTTCATCGACGCAGACATTATACAACAGTATCTGCAGAATGACAAGGTGATTAAAGGATGCATCCTGCACCGCCCCGAAATGACACCATATCCACAAGAAACAAGGATAGAACGTGTGTGTGTGTGTGTGTGTGTGTGTGCATGATTGTGTATACCTTTGTTTAGGGGTGCATGCCTGCTAATCTAAGTGTCTATGTGCACCACGTGTTGTTTTGGGGTTACGTGGGAGCATGCATACTTACGTATGAGACAAAAATATATATCTTTTTTTTTCCTTTCTTTGAATTGGCCTGGAGATTAACTTACTTTGGGCGAGGACGGTGGGGCAAGGGAGAATTGAGAAAATGATTAAAAAATAAATGGGAAAGTGATTCCCTACTCCGGGCCCGGTCACAACAGAGGGAGAAGGCAATGGGGCGACTGCAGGGTTATTTTCCTGGTCGGGGCTAGAGCTGGCCTATAGTGGCTGCTCATTATAAGACATTAAATGGTAAGCGGTAAATGGACTGCATTTATACAGCACTTTCCTAGTCTACCGACCCCTCGCAGCACGCCTCACATTCACCCATTCACACACACACTGATGGCGGAGGCTGCCGTGCGAGGCGCCAACCCGCTCATCGGGAGCAGTTAGGGGTTCAGCGTCTTGCTCAAGGACACTTCGACTCGCTCTCTGGAGGAGCCGGGGATCAAAACGGCGACCTTCCGAATACTCGACGACCCGCTCTACCTCCGTTAGCAATTTATCCTGCACTATCTCTCCTCGCCACTGCTGGCTGGGTACTCCTGGGCCAGATTACCTAAATGAATTAATCCTAATCTCTATTCTCAAGTTAATAATGTCCACACAGGTCTCAGCTTGGCGTACGCCCTTTCCATGTGCGGGACTGTTTCTCATGCGATATCCAGCCGGTGACCTTGAAGCTTTTGGGTCAGATGCCGGTGTTGGTACGAGGGCGTAATGATTTTCAGCGGGTTTCCATGTGGTTTGGATCTACAGTCACACACCGGTGTGACTGAAAAAAAAAAATATTCCACGGCGCGTTGGGTGAATTTTGTTATATTACCACGGCCGCCTCAGAGTGTCCATTCAGCGCGTTTCTCCGGCCACGGCGTCATGACTCAAGCTGCCTCCGCTTTTGGATTCGAAAACGGCACATTTGCGAATCCATAAAACTTTCATCAGCCTTAAATCTGTGCCATTAACCTCGAATCTGACGGATGGCGGGAGACAGGAGATCTGTTACATTCAGGATAGCTCAATGTCCCCCCTACTGCTGCCCTCTCCTTGTACCGGGCCAAGCATTCCCCCCACACACACACACACTGCCGAACGCAGCCGAGCTGCTCATCGTCGCCATCATTTTCATCTGCGCGAGGGCCTTGAGCGGGCGGAAGGTGCGGTGTCATCCGTTAGGACCGCGTCCCCCCCATAAATCGGCCCGTGCGCGCCTTGCACTTCACCAACCGCCACATAATTACATTTCAAAGATGCCGCGCGTTGACCTCCGGAGAGGAGCTGGCTGCCGTAAACAACGGCGCTGTAAATCTCCACGCTCTGTTTGTGTGGAGCATGCGGGTGTAGATAACCCCCGTTCCTTCCACACGGGTTGACGCACCTTCAAGCTTCTTTGTTTTTTTCTGTTCCGGCTGTGTGAGAACACACAACCATACACATGCATGCACACACACACACACGTGTGCCTAGCATGTACGTGTGAATGTGAACCCTGCAAGTCCTAACTCTTCTTGAAGACATCTTGTCTTCCTCCTTTAGCTCTTTACCCGTCGCCTCCTCCCCCTTCCTTCGTACCGTACCCTCTCTCTCTCTCTCTCTCTCCAGGCCATTAGAGACGAGGCCTGCGTTTGTTTAGAGTAATGGAAAGCGGAGCGGCTGAACTATCAAGTCACCCGTTGAACCTCGAAGCATCGGGCAGAAGATAGTGGCCATCAGCAGGAGTCAATCGGCATTGCAGGAGCTGACATAACAGAAAAGGGGGACCCCTCCCCCCCACCAGGGGGTCAAATAGTTTCCTAACACATGAGAGTTTATAATGTGCCATGCAGAGCAATGCATATGCGGCTTTTCTTTCAAAACGAACATGTCACCATTCGATTTCACTGGTTAGCCCTCCCCCGTCTGGCTGAAGATGGGGTTTTTTCAGTCAAAACAGCTGGTGTAGTGTTGGGTCGGAAAGAAAATTGTGTACCATGGCACATGGTTAAGTATCACTGCCACAGATGTTGAGGGTGGGGGGGGTTATAATGAGACTACATCAGTGATGCACTGTCAGTTAGCGCTCACGCTAAAAATCAGCTCAAAAATCAACCCCCAAATCATTTCCAGGTAATTTCTACTGTTTTGATCCTGACTCACCTTGTCACTCCATTTACATAATGCCCATGTCAATTTGAGGGGCAATCCGAGGACATTTCCAGGGACAGTCCTGGTCGGGGGACAAGGTACCCAGTCTAGGGATGTCTGATCACTGTGTTCTCTCAAAACAGTGCTAGAGAATCCCTGAAAAGGTTGACATATTGAACAGTCGGGGCCAAACAAAGACCAGAAAATAAAGCGCAACTGCATCTTTGAGGTGTTCTTGGGGGGATTCGTTTAAGGCGAGATCACGCCAGATTCACGACAAGATGAGCTGAAACCCGCGACAACTGACAAAAGACTGAGGTCTGCAACATTCTTAAACCTCCCAGTTTACGCCAATGCGACTAGACGAGACGGTGTATCGTTTCCATAGCAATGAATCTCTGTACTTCAGTGTTTCTGTCAACAGCATCTCTGCATTAGGGGCCGATGGGGCCTACGCCCACCAGACTTTGCCATTGCACAACATGCTCAACAATTCAGGGTAACAAGTCATGTTTTTTTTCTTCGTATCTTATATTGTTGTGCGTTTATTATTATTACATATGACAACGGTAGAGCACTGTCAGACACATTCCAATTATCTTCATGTACCTGTTGTGTAAAGGTCAGTACTTCTGGCAGTCTTCATTTGGTGAGCTAAACCAAGTGAGCAGATGAAAACCCTGTGCATGTCCAACACGCTTTCAATGATGAGCTGTGGGGCACAATCATGTTGGCCCCATGCTGAGAGCAGCCAATACGCAGCTCCACCCAACACCATCCGACACCACGGGGCAACAGAGGTTAAATGCACTTACTGTGCCATCAATTGAAAATGTATTCATGGATCGGTGGACTTCGACGGAAAGGTTATTGACAAGTGTCCCCAGATGAAAGATCGTCGTGCATCTTTTCTTTTCGAGCAATGAACGTCACTTGTGAGTCTATTTTGCGTTATTACAAGGCGCGTTATTTAGGCTGTAGGTCAAGGCCCGGAACCTGCTCTAAAATGTTACTTTGGATGTGTTATTACAGGTGCAGACCACAATGATTGTACACCATTTGACAGGGATTAAATTGGGCCGCGGCTGTCCGGGTCTCAGCACCGCCACATAGCACTTCAAACGTCATCAGGCGGTGATGAGCACCGGCGAAAGAAAGTAGTACTGTTAATACATGAATAGCAGAATGGTATTATTATTCTCTTCTTTAGTGGTAACAACAGCATCGATAGATACACAGGAGAAAGCACTAACAGAAAAATGTTATTGTCATCAGCTGTAGTTTTGCACACTGCCAAAAGTATCTAGAATGACTTTTTATTAGCGTTTTAGTGTTCAGAGCAGATGGTTGTCTCACCTTGTTACAATTCCAGTTTATCAAATGATACCAATCAGATTTTGTAGTCCATGTGCACACACGTGCACCCTTGGCAACCCTGAAACCACAGAGCCCCCCACATCCCAATCCCAATTTAACCCCTGCTGCTTGATAAAGTTGGATTTGTGATGCGATGCTGGATGACAAGTTAATATAACAGTGGTGTGAGATCAAATGCCGTTAATTGATGATGTCACTCATATCCCTGTCTCCACTTCCGCTAACTCCTGTGCCACATTATGTTAATGTGTGCATTGTGATTTCATTCAGTGATGAGGTGCGTTTGGATTCATTGAGCAAGTGGGTTTGTGTGTAGTTTAATTGACAAGTCGGATGCTGCCCATACAGAGTTTACGTTGCCCCACCACATGCCACTGGTTTCGGCCAGCTTTCTGTAGCTGGATAGTTCCCATGAAGGCAGCAGGACGTCAGAGTGTCATCTATAAAATTTCTGCAACACGGTGTTTACTGTGATAACACAATGGACGCACGGCTCCTTACTTGGTTTTCCACGTGGAGGAAATAAAGAGTTTTTTTCCCTCTTGAAAGCATTAATTTCTCCCGAGGATACGCCGTGAATGCCGTGGCTTCAGTTTTACAAGAGGAATATTCCGCTGTTTGGCACCGGTGCAAAATTTCTGCTTTCTGATTGACTGCCATTGGTGATCAATAATGAGTACTGACATAGTTTAAATGTGAAATTTCTAGCCGTTGCATTTATTTAACACTCAAAAACATAATTTCTATTCACATGGCTTTTTTGCTCCCTGGGAAACTAATGATAATGATATTCCAATTGTCCAGTTAAATCAAATCTGTTATTTGGCATTCAATGACATACTTTTTTAATGCGATAACACAGAATAATAATCAACAAAAAAAAAAATCAGGGAAGACAGCCTACATTTTAAACGATGGGGTGGTAAGGGACCTGGATAACGGATAGGGGGGCGCTGGCTCAAAAAAGGTTGAGAACCACTGCCCCATGCCATTTAGCAAGCAATAACACAGGACTCAACCCAGACAGCTACTTAATACAGATGCAGCGAATTCAGGGGGCAGCCCGGGAACTGCCACAGCTGGGACGCGAACCCGTATCTCCTGCACCGCAAGCGACAACTACCCCCCTCCTTCGGGAAGCCCGCCCCGCGCTTCAGCATATCAGCTCCCTCACGCCTCTGGGCGCATGCGCTTCCGATGACCTCACGGTCTCACCATCCCACTTCTGACACCAACGTAGCGAATTCGGGGGGGGGGGGCAGACCGAGAGACCGTCGCCACAGCTGGGACGCTAACCCGTGTCTCCCACTCCGCAAGTGGCAACGTTAACCAGTCGACTAAAGGGTCCGACCCGTTAGTCAAGGACCAAGGTGTCTACTTATCCATGCACGTTACACAGAGATCCGTACCCAGGGGCGGACTGGCCATCTGGACGTTCTGGACCTGGCTCCATGGTTCATCAACCAGACCGGTAAGAGTCAGATAGCGTGATGCTGACAGTCGACAGCAGAGGGCGATAATGCAATCATTTATTTGCTAAGCATTAACCCCCCCCCCCCCACTAAAACAAACGACCAAGAATTTGCCAGTAAACCGACAGCGAGCGAGAGAAAGAAGAAGAAGAACGACTAAGAACAGCGCTTCGTTGTTTCGGTGGTCAGGGTAAGCAGAGAACGAAAGGAGAAAGGCGGGTGGGAAAAGCTGAAAGACGAGAAAGCGAAGTCACTAGAGACTAAAAAGCTGACGGAGCCGTTTACCGCAGTGCCACCGCCAGCAGCAGTAGTGACGTAATCACCCAATCAACGGGCGAGTGTCGAGGGCAGATGGAAGCTGAGCCTGAGCAACATCGGCAGGCTGCTCCTGACGGTGAAGGACAGACGGCAGAGGGACTTCTCATATAGGCAAGCAGTATTGGTAAGCAGGGATTTTTTTTTTACCCCCATCAGCCCACCACAACTAACTCCACCACCCCTGCCCCATCGACACATACAAACACGCCAGCCCTTACTACCACCACTTATAAGCATAATGGATGGATACTCTGGGCTACTGTAACATTAATAGAGCCATTTAAGAGGAAGTGAAAGGTTTGTCGCCAGCAGCCCACCCACACACATACCATCAGCTTAAAATTCAATTGTACACCCAACAAAAACTATACCCAACAAACTATAATATTGTAATAGGCAATAGGGTACTATAGTCCGAAATTGTACATTAGTGTAACCGATTACTTTCTTGCCCGGTGCGGGATTCGATACGAGGTGTACTGCACCACAAGGCGACATCAGTAACCGCTCAGCTATAGGGTCAGACCTGTTAGCTAGGGGCTAACGTGTCTTATTAGTGGTTTACAGTCGTCACCTTCTTCCGGAAGCGCGCCCTCGCGCTTGGTTATTCCCGCGCTCCGAAGAGACTCCTGAGGATCTGCACACTTCCGGGTCCCACCGCTGCCACCAATGGAACCGGTTATTTTCTTGCCCGGTGCGGGATTCGATACGGAGGGTACTGCACCACAAGGCGACATCACTAACCGCTCGGCTAACGGGTCTTATTAGTAGTTTACACTAGCTTACTTTTGATGATTACAGCAGGAGACGACGGGGTTTGCTGGTGTTGAACACTGGAATCATTTCGTCCAACGAGTCAGTCAGTTCTTTCACAGCAGAGCAGGGACAAAGAGGTCAGTCTGTCCGTCATCACCGATGCCCTGATGCCAGACTTTATCCGACCTGACAGTTGAAAAGAGACTTTCAACGGTACAGCTGCTGGCGGGGAAAGGCCTCCATTAAGCCACCTACGACGAGTCGTTAGTACTTGGCACTTACCAACTGGCGCAGGAGTAGGCGTAGGCGTCTTGGGTTGAGAACGATGACTTGAACTTGAGCTGAATTATCTTCCTCCTGCTCCGCACGACGTCCTTCTGCGACAAACGTCGCCGTGGTTTTTATCTCAACCGACATTAAAAGCAGCTAGCTGGCTAGCTAGCTACCGGAAAGCAGACTTCCGCTGCTCTGCGCAATGCGCGCGCGGGACTGTAAAGCGTGAAAGAGGCGGGGCTGCTCGCAACCCGGCATTGGCGAAATGCACTGCCACTCAAACAAATCTGACCTATCATCATCATGACAAACCGGAAGCAGGAAACAAGCATGTTTTATTTTGGTAGAGGCTAGTTCCCATCGAAGCAGAGAACGGTCAACTGGGCATGCGCAAGTACTCGTCGCCTCCGTTGTTTGGGTAGGTTAAGGTTAGGGTTAGGGCGGGGTTAGGGTTAAAGTTAGCTAATCAGACGCCGAGTAGGGGCGGGTCTTCCTAGAATCCTAGCGCCTGGATGCCACGCGGGGCGTGTGGAGGCGTGGTAGAGGCATTTCGCGCATGCTCAGTTGACCGTTCTCTACTCCATTTCCGTTCTCTGCATCGATGGGGACCGTTTTATTTTATTGGTCGCGTAGTTAGATAAAAGAGTGTAAACTACTAATAAGACACGTTAGCCCCTAGCTAACGGGTCTGACCCTTTAGCCGAGCGGTTAGTGATGTCGCCTTGTCGTGCAGTACACCCCGTATCGAATCCCGCACCGGGCAAGAAAATAACCGGTTACAACAGTATTCATTGACTGCGAGTCACCGGATGATCCAGTAAAAAACAGCAAGCCTTCTGATTGGGTGGGCCCCGAGTGCCAAAAGTGGTAGTGGGTGTGCTGAGGCGGTGGGCTGGTCAAAGTGGGCCGACGACGCGTCTCTCTCGTGCTTGTTTTTGTATAATCGCGCTGATTAAAAAAAAAAAAAGCTGCTCAAGCTGAGGCCGCCAGAGCGACCCCGGCGCCCCTGGTGGCCAGTCCGTGTACGGCAGCCAGGCGGGACAATTTTTACTTTTGGTCCGGCTGCCGTTGCGTTGGCCCATTCTCACGATAGTTAACTTCTGTTAACCAGGGCTGCACGATTAGCCTACATTACCCAGGGCACACCACTCCATGGAGCTCCATCTCAGGTTTACTGACGTGAATGAAGACAAGGGGCAGAATAATGTTTTTGTAAAACGATAGTGTCATTTGAGTTATCCGGACGAATGAAACAAAAGTGTAATTACATTAAAACAAATATTAAATTGATATAAATCTGCATGGAGTAAACACTGTCTAAAATAACTGACGTTTTACAGTTACTCATTTTGCAGACGCTTCGTGCAAACGTAGATACAATCAAGCACACAATTTATTCAATCATTTGTTTATTCGGGTTGAGGGTGGCTTCAGCTCGAAAGATGACAGTTTTGTACTTGGCCGAGAATAATAGACGCGGTCGTTATTTGTAATCTGGTATTTATATGTCGAGGTAATCTCATAGCACTCACTGCAAAGCACTGTCATATGTGAGGCCATGGCTAAATACAACTGCCTCCAGAAATACGTCATAGGATTAACACCTTTTGTAGATTATATGAAAGCTTACAATAATAAACACAACCTCCATCCATCCATCCACCCATTATCCAAACCGCTTATGATGCTCTCACGGTCACAACCTCCAGTCATCGTGAAATGAAATGAAAGCCACTTTATTTGACATTGCGTGTTAAAAGGAAATGTGCTCTCTGCATGTAACCATCCTATTGTATAGGAGCAGTGGGCAGCTGCAGCACCCGGGGACCAACTCCAGTTCTTCTTTCCATGGCCTTGCTCAGGGGCACAGGCAGGAGTATTAACCCTAACATGCATGTCTTTTTGATGGTGGGAGGAAAGCGGAGCACCCGGAGGAAACCCACGAAGACACGGGGAGAACATGCAAACTCCACACAGAAAGGACCCGGGACGGCCTGGGGTTCGAACCCAGGTCCTTCTTGTTGTGAGGCAGCGGTGCTGACCACTGGGCCACCGTGCCGCCCTCAGTGATGTTATGATGTTACCTGCTATTGTGAATGTGATACCTTGGCTGGTATAGGGTTGTGAGACAGTACCATGACAACCCTGCTAGAGCTGTGTGTACGTGTCCTGGTTGTGTTGGGCCTATCTGGGACAAAGTCCAGGGCTGTTTTTTTGATCCCAGTCTGTCCCTGTCCATACCCGGACACAATGTCAATGGTTAACCTCGCAGGATGTAAGGCTATGGCATCATGAATCGACAACATAGTAATTCAACTCATCGACCTAAACTAGCCGTCACAAGGTTAAGAGCGAGAGCGATGACAGCGCAGTGACACTTTCTTCCACAGTGTTTCGCTCAGTATAGCCTACAACACTTCAACATGGCCAGAACAGTGAATTCCAGCAACCTGGATTCAACCCCGGCTTGACCCATTCTCAGCAGAATCAACACACATGGCTGAGTCATGATAACCTTGTGATGGTAAGAAACACATACACAAAATGAACATCCACCAAACAACACCATGGCCTCCGCCTGCACAGTGCTTTACACCTTCGGAAAGCTTGTCAATAAGATCTTAGACCAGCATTTGTCTTTTACAATAATTACTTCCAGTCTGTGCCCTGTGATGGACTGTGGCAGCCTGTCCAGGGTGTTTCCCTGTCTTCCGCCCAGTGCCTGCTGGGATAAGCTCCAGCATCCCGCGACCCTAATTAGGATAAGTGACTTGGAAAATGGATGGATAGATGGATGGAATTTCCAATCTAGTGACTGGTGCCCAATGAAAAAAAGGCTAAAGGAAAATAACAACAGATGCTGCCGCCACCTCCACCTCTTCCACCTGTTCCACCTCCTCCTCCTCCTCCTACTACTACTACTACTAATAATAATAATAATAATAATGATAATTGGTAAGTCTTCTAACCAACTGCTACATTTCTACAAAGAGGGAGACTCTGGCCACCATATTATGGCAGTCAAACTGAAATACCAAACTATCATACAAACGTTAGATAAATGCTAACAAAATTTAAAAAAATGTTTTTTGTTTCAACATGAACATGTTTAGATGAAATGACGGCGGATAACAACAGAGCCCGATACGCCGTGCCTCTCCTTTATCCCCCATTAGCAGCAGGCAGGCAGTGCCTGTCTGTGGAGAGCGAGACAGACCAAGGGCAGGGTGGAGGAGGCAGGATTGTTTATGGCCCCTTGCCCCTGTTTCTCCCTCCTCGCTATCTGTTTGCTATCCATCAGCTCCTGACAACCTTGACAAGGCGAGAGAGAGAGATAGCGCCTCAGTGCCACTGTGAACAGAACAGCAAAATACAAGCAGAGACCGGGTATGTGTGGGTATGTGTGGGTATGTGTGTGGGTGTGTGTGTGTGGGTATGTGTGGGTATGTGTGGGTATGTGTGTGTGTGTGTGTGTGTGCATGTGTGTGTGTGTGTGTGTGTGTGCATGTGTGTGTGTGTGCGCGACTTAGTCCATGAAACATTCTGCATGTAGAATGTTTCATGGACATGTGTGTAACCAGGTCTGCATCAGTTATATGCAGAGACAAATGTTGTTGCAGTACTAAAGGACATAAATCAGGGGCGTCCGGGTAGCGTAGCGGTCTATTCTGTTGCCAACCAACACGGGGATCGCCGGTTCGAATCCCCGTTTTACCTCCGGCTTGGTCGGGCGGCCCTACAGACACAATTGGCCGTGTCTGCGGGTGAGAAGCCGGATGTGGATATGTGGCCTGGTTGCTGCACTAACGCCTCCTCTGGATGGTCAGGGCGCCTGTTCGGGGGGGAGGGAATAGCGTGATCCTCCCACATGCTACGTCCCCCCCTGGTGAAACTCCTCACTGTCAGGTGAAAAGAAGCGGCTGGCGACTCCACATGTATCGGAGGAGTCATGTGGTAGTCGGCAGCCCTCCCCGGAGCGGCAGAGGGGGTGGGGCAGAGACCGGGACGGCTCGGAAAATAGGGTAATTGGCCAGGTACAATTGGGGAGAAAAAGAGGGGGGAAAAGCCACCCCCCTCCCAAAAAAAGGACATAAGTCATGAGAGATATTTGAGGCATGGTTGAATGTATAGGAGAAAGAGACAATGAGAACACACAGTAGGCCAAATAAAGTTTTACCGGACTATATGCTACCATGTTTGCTATAAAAAAAATACACACATTAATTGTGTTACCGTTATGTTTCTTTAGTACCAAAATCATCCTGTGAACTTCAGATTGTCTAAACTGTTTTTAACCTTGGGGAATTAATACCCTTTCAAAAATGCATGGCTTGAATAAACAAAATCAATCGTGTTGTGTTCTTACATTTATCAAGGACTTGTATTTACAGGTTGTTCTCTGACAGCAGAAACAAGTGAACGTGCCTCCCGGACACGGCTTTCCAACTCGTTTTATCATAGTTTTGTTTGATGATGGATTTTTTTTCTTGATGTGTAAACTGGTCAACAGACCCTCCCTGGGATTACCAAAATGGATGCAACTTGACTACATCCTTCAGCGGGAATAGGAATGATACTATATCCTTCAGCGGGAATGGGAATGATACTATATCCTTCAGCGGGAATAGGAATGATACTATATCCTTCAGTGGGAATAGGATTGATACTATATCCTTCAGCAGGAATGGGAATGACACTATATCCTTCAGTGGGAATGGGAATGATACTATATCCTTCAGCGGGAATGGGAATTATACTATATCCTTCAGCGGGAATGGGAATTATACTATATCCTTCAGCGGGAATAGGAATGATACTATATCCTTCAGTGGGAATAGGATTGATACTATATCCTTCAGCAGGAATGGGAATGATACTATATCCTTCAGCGGGAATGGCAATTATACTATATCCTTCAGCGGGAATAGGAATGATACTATATCCTTCAGCGGGAATGGGAATTATACTATATCCTTCAGTGGGAATGGGAATGATACTATATCCTTCAGCGGGAATGGGAATGATACTATATCCTTCAGCGGGAATAGGAATGATACTATATCCTTCAGTGGGAATGGGAATGATAGTAGTTGGGATCACGTCCATGTTGAGTGCACAAGTGGGCGATGGGGATCAAGAGAGTCGTGTCAAATCCCTTAGCTGTGTGCCAATGGATGTGCCTTGCTCAATGACCTGTCCTTTCACCTCCCCTGACAGTCACGCCATTTCTGTTGTGTTGTCGTGTGTGAGATCTGCCTTCAGCAGTAACTTTTCTGAGTTCTTTGTCAAGTAGCCCGATGACTAATCTATCCCAGACATTTTCACCCTTGGCGGGTCCAAAATGACAGGTCTCAGCTAGCTCATGTAAGCTGCTAATATATTTCTCTGATGACTCGCCATGTTTCTGGCAGCGCTGGTGATGTGCACGTTCATGAGTTACATTCACCTTTGGTACAAAGTAGGCATCCTACTTTTCTAAGATAAGTGTCACAATCATTGTCACTTCCCTCATCCTCGAAACGGAATGTCTTAAACACTTACTTGCCCTGCCTCCTTTCCCAGAGTGTGCAATAAAGTACACATCTGTACTTCACCTTCCTCTTTATTTAACTTCGTGATCTGATAGCGTCGGGCGGCATGGTAGCCCAGTGGTTAGCACTGTTGCCTCACAGCAAGAAGGTCCTGGGGTTCGAACCCCGGGGTTGTCCCACCTTGAGGGTCATCCCAGGTCGTCCTCTGTGTGGAGTTTGCATGTTCTCCCTGTGTCTGCGGTGGGGTTTCTCCGGGTGCTCCGGTTCCCCCACCATCAAAAAAGACATGAATGTTAGGGTTTATACTCCTGTCTGTGCCCCTGAGCAAGGCAATGGAAAGAAGAATTGGAGTTGGTCCCTGGGTGCTGCACAGCGGCTGCCCACTGCTCCTAGCTACACAGCTCGGATGGGATAAATGCTGAGAGGAAGTTCCCCACGGGGATTAATAAAGAACATCGAACTCAAAAATATTGTCGCCATTCTGGCCAGTGCTCAGGGTGGCTGAAGTCAAAACTTTCGGCTGGAGGAAACATGGCCACCGATGCTGTTCTTCTGACATCATGTGTTGTTTCGTTGCCTTGTAGATACAACGGAGATTCTTTCGTGTTAAAGAAGACCATTTATTTTACAGAACAACTGTAAACCAGTAAATCTACCTTCTAGATACACCATAGCTGCTGCTATGGCGTTTACACCTAGGCTGTCTTGACCGCATAAAGTAGCTCTATACCTCAGTACACGACACCGAGCAGATGTGAAACACTCCCTGAGGTGTGCAGGAGAAACCCTCAGTGATCCTTGGAGAGGATAAGAAGACTGCTCTCCTGAGACGGCTTTAAGAAAGCAAAGGCAAGTACTGTACGGGGCCAGCATGACGACACTGGGAGTAAGGTAGTTAGTCCAGTAACGGGCCAAACGGATTAAACGACTCCGAGTATTGTGCAGGCTCCCGGCGGTACGCAACTCCACACCGACTCGAACTTCAATTGAGAGGCGGGCACGGTGGAGGGGATACGTGAGGCGACCGTGCCGCCGTGCATGAGCCTCGGCCTACAGTCTGACTCCCCTCTTTCATGTCAGCCTGCACGGGCGCGTGCAGCGATGCGTCCACACACACCTTTGTGCTCGCATGCGTGTTTGCGTTTGTGTTCACACGTTCTATTTAGGAAGCGATCATTATAAAACCAGCACCCACACATCACCTCGCATACGTCCAGATATCTCATTAAACCAGCTCCAAGGAAAACACACGCCATCGCTGCAGCGTCTACCTAGCCGCCGTAGCACCTCGATAAACACGTACCCACCTAAACTCCTTAAGCTATTCCGACACCGCGTGCAGAAAGCCCAATCACGTTTAATAAAGCAGGCTAATGAACTCCTCTCATTATCTGGATGCTAATCATGTAACACAATCTTGTAATTTGACACACTTGATTTATGTAAGCCCCCCCCCTCCCCAACCCCCCCCCCCCGTCCACCCACACGCAGACACACACACACACACACACATGCACACACGCAAACGTCGCGCCACCACTGCCGCTACCGTTTTCTCCTCTATCTTCCACCATTAACAATCTGAGCTTGTCACAGTCTGAAGCGGGTAGCGGAGCAACATATGCATAATGAGGCGCTTAAGCTCTTATCACACCGAGGCGACGCAGAGAGAGGGGGGGAGAGAGAGAGAGAGAGAGAGAGAGAGAGAGAGAGAGAGAGAGAGAGAAGGCAAAGTCATAAGCCGGAGATGAGGGAAGAGTGGCGACAGCGTCCGGGTGACCAGTATGGACACATGACCACGCGGGCACGCGCCGGGCCTTCCTGTGCCTGAAAAAAGAAGAAGAAGAAGTAAAACAGGATATAAATATAAAGCGCCCGTATGAGTCGCTTATTGGCTCTATGCTGTCAGCAGCCGCAGCAGCGCCACCGTGAGCAGAGTTACTGGTTTTCCGTGTTAGACAAGTTGTTCTCCCGCCAGATAAACATTGGACTTGTCCCGATATGATTATTAGCTCGGTAAATGGAAAGCGCAGATAATTATGCGTCCGGGTGATAACGGCGGCAAACATGTTCGCTTGATAAACCCTATTTACAAAACCCGCCACAAGACGGAAATAGAAACGAAGGGGATCATTTGCATTTCCAAATGTGAAGTGTGTAATGGTTCAGCTGGGTGTGATCCCCGTATGACTTTTAGGATATATATATATATATATATATATATATATATATATATATATATATATATATGTGTGTGTGTGTAACCGGTTATTTTCTTGCCTGGTGCGGGATTCGATACGGGGTGTACTGCACCACAAGGCGACATCACTAACCGCTCGGCTAAAGGGTCAGACCCGTTAGCTAGGGGCTAACGTGTCTTATTAGTAGTTTACATATATATATATATATATATATATATATATATATAAAAGAATAGGAATCAAGAGGATGTAGATAGTATGAATTATCTACAATATAAACAGTCAAACCAATCCCGTCGAGGCTAATCCTGCAAAATAAAATAAAAAACAGGATTCAAACTGAAGACACTAGCAGTAATGGAAAACAGCTTTACAGGGAGACTCGAGGATGACTGCATTATTTATGATAGTAACAATAAAATGATACTAATGATGCTATTAAATGTAACAGCAATAATGAAAAGGACGATAATAGTGATGATAATCATGATGACAGTATTGATGGAAATACTGTATTTGTGTGTGTGTGGTTGTGTATTGTATTTGTGTGTGTGTGTGGTTGTGTGCGCACGTGCATGTGCTTGTATGTGTGTATCAATACGCTGCAGTATATCAATCTGCGTTTGTCGTGACAAAACTGCCCGTCGTGACCGCAAATCAAGACTGATTCCTGACCTTGGGCTTCGATGCCGTGAAAGCGGAGCCCGTGGGGCGAAAGTCAAATGTTCTTGTCAGTGGAAATAACGAAGTCCTAATCCGTTAAACAGACCTTCAACAAGGTTTCACCAGCGCCATTATTTACAGTCTGTTCATTTATATGCTGCTCTATTTTTTTTGGGGGGGGGGAGAATTTTCCCCCCCTTTTCTCTCCAATTGTATCCGGCCAATTACCCCACTCTTCCAAGCCGTCTCGGTCACTGCTCCACCCCCTCTGCCGATCCAGGGAGGGCTGCAGACCACCACATGCCTCCCCTGATATGTGTGGAGTCACCAGCTGCTTCTTTTCACCTGACACTGAGGAGTTTCACCAGGGGCACGTAGCGTGCGGGAGGATCACACTATTCCCCCCACTTCCCCCTGAACAGGCGCCCCGACCGACCAGAGGAGGCATTAGTGCAGCAACCAGGACACATACCCATATCCGGCTTCCCACCCGCAGACACGGCCAATTGTGTCTGTAGGGACGCCTGACCAAGCTGGAAGTAACACGGGGATTCGAACCGGCGATCCCTGTATTGGTAGGCAACGGAAATAGACCGCCGCTATGCTATCCAGACACCCGATTCATATGCTGTTGTATTTGGCTAAGCAGGGCTTTACTGAAAATGAAAACAGATCAAGATGGCGTAACTCATAAACCAGAGCTGTCTGAGTATTTAGATCAAAGTCCAGTCTCCTCCTGGATCACCACCTTGCCATGGCGGAGAAGCTTGCATGTACCATTGATCCCAAGAGCTATGCCGTCTGGAGCGTCGCTCCTGGTCGGGTCATCCAAGGCGGACAGGTCAAGGGGGAGGTTCCAGATGAAGCGTGATCCAACAAAGACCTCAACGGTGGAAGTGGTGGAAGGTGTCTCCAGGTCACGACAGCAGTGAAGGTGGATGGGGGCTGCAGCAGAGGGTGGTCCCCAATCGTCTTGGTTCCCCATGCCATTGGACTCTGGCCACCTCCTGCCAAGGACCGTGTGGTGGCTGCAGGAGCATCAGCCACTCCATGTAAAAAGCCTTCATGCACAAGCGTCCTCCCATTATGTGGCTCAAGGATCGGCCTCTACACCCATCTGAAGACCCAGAGTGACCGCCAATGATGATGAGGTCAAAGTTCAAAGTTCTGAGCGTCTGGGTAACGTAGCGGTCTATTCCGTTGCCTACCAACACGGGGATCGCCGGTTCGAATCCCCGTGTTACCTCCGGCTTGGTCGGGCGTCCCTACAGACACAATTGGCCGTGTCCGCGGGTGGGAAACCGGATGTGGGTATGTGTCCCGGTCGCTGCACTAGCGCCTCCTGTGGTCGGTCGGGGCGCCTGTTCAGGGGGGAGGGGGAACTGGGGGGAAGAGCGTGATCCTCCCACGTGCTACGTCCCCCTGGTGAAACTCCTCACTGCCAGGTGAAAAGAAGCAGCTGGCGAGTCCACATGTAGTGGAGGAGCAACCCCCTGGTGGAAACAAAACGTCAACGCAGGCAACAGACCCAGCGAGGGAGTGCGCTCACAAAAGCAGCGCTTCTATACAGCATGCGCGACTATGCCGCCTGGCCCAGGGGAGACGCTGATTCATCCTTGGATCCGCGATGAAACCGCTGGGCGGAAGTCGTCCGGGGGAGAGCAACCGGGAGGGGGGGGGTTGGGGGGGGGCGCACAAGACAGGCGGCGCAACCGTGAAGCGTGGCGTCGTTGTCATTCACGTCAGAAGTGAAGCTTTGATTTCTGATGATTCCAACTTTCTTCCCGTCTCCTCTTCCTCCGTCCGCTCCCTCGGCAGGATTCAGATTCAAATCGCCCGCCGTACGCAGACGCGCCTTTACAGAAAGCAAGACAGAGGAGGAGCTGCAGAGAACAGGAGAAGGAGCCCGGCGAGGCCCTGACCATGGCGAGGCCCTGACCATGGCAAGGCCCTGACCATGGCGAGGCCCTGACCATGGCGAGGCCCTGACCGTGGCGAGACCCTGACCATGGCAAGGCCCTGACCATGGCAATGGCCTGACCGTGGCGAGGCCCTGACCGTGGCGAGGCCCTGACCGTGGCGAGGCCCTGACCGTGGCGAGGCCCTGACCGTGGCGAGACCCTGACCATGGCAAGGCCCTGACCATGGCAATGCCCTGACCGTGGCGAGACCCTGACCATGGCAAGGCCCTGACCGTGGCGAGGCCCTGACCGTGGCGAGGCCCTGACCGTGGCGAGGCCCTGACCGTGGCGAGACCCTGACCATGGCAAGGCCCTGACCATGGCAATGCCCTGACCGTGGCGAGGCCCTGACCGTGGCGAGGCCCTGACCGTGGCGAGGCCCTGACCGTGGCGAGGCCCTGACCGTGGCGAGGCCCTGACCGTGGCGAGGCCCTGACCATGGCGAGACCCTGACCATGGCGAGACCCTGACCATGGCGAGGCCCTGACCATGGCGAGGCCCTGACCATGGCGTGACACAGAGAAGAGACGGAGGAGCGACTCAGAGTGACTTGTTGCATGTCGATGGGTGGGGGGACGTAACAGTCTTTGCCTGCTCGCTCACGACGTGGACGGGACTGGCATGGAGTCCGTATCAAGACCACCCTTGTATTCTCATGGCAACGGAAATCAGCGCCAACGCTGCCTTTGCAGCGGCGCCCCCAAGGGGTGGCCAGGGGTGGCCACGGCCACCCTGATACTATCCCTGGCCCCCCCGCTGGCCCCCCTAGCCACGAGTTGCATATGCAGAATATGCTTCTGATTCATGCTTCTATCTGATATTTTCATTTTTCATTTCTGGACATACACAATGTAACAAGGAATCGTCTAACCCGGTACAATATGTACAGATACACGACTCATTGAAACTCAAAATGTTATAACTGTCCCGTATTAGTCGATTCAGTAACATTAACTGGGAAAAATAAGAAGCCAAAGTTTTTCAGTGTGCGATTCCTTAACTTGACAGTTTTCAGCTAGCCTATACGGAATACTGCAACAGCATGATAAGACTTCCTGAAAGGCAGTCACGGCTTTTGGTTTTGGTGTGCCACCCCAAGATTCTCAGGGGCCCCATTTGGCCACCCCTATGAAACATTTCTGGGGCGCCACTGTGCCTTTGTACTGACAGCCCTTCCAGGACAGTACAAGCTCTTAACGGATAGAGCTGTTACATTTTCCTTTTCTTTCTTTATTGCATGCTTGCTGACAGATTACTGTGGTATTCATCATGACGAATCCCACAGGATGTCTGCATGGTCTCCATTCTTCAGTGAGACGACTCAGGAACCATACACACTGCACCCGTGACGGGATATTGATATTGCTATGAAGTTAGCGATTAGCAACGCGGAGCCACGGTCCATATTGTAGCAGTAGTAGCAATGATAATAATAATAATCATTACATTTATACGCCGCTTTTCTAGACACCTCAAGCGCTTCGCATTGAAGGGGGTAACTCACCTCAACCACCACCAGTGTGCAGCACCACCTGGGTGATGCACGGCGGCCATTTTACGCCAGAATGCTCACCCCGCATCAGCTTGAGGTGGAGGAACCATTGAGCCAATCACATGGGGGGGATGATGAGGTTACCAGCTGGAGAGAGCCAGGTTGGGGAATGTTGCCAGGACACCGGGGGACCCCCGACTCTTTGTGATAACTGCCACGGGGTCTTTGATGACCACAGTGAGTCAGGACCTCGGTTTAACGCCTCATCCGAAGGACGGCATCTCCTACAGCACAGTGTCCCCATCACTGCCCTGGGGTATTGGGGTTTGATATTTGTTGTTTTTATTAGGACCAGAGGGAAGACTGCCCCCTACTGGCCCACCAACACCACTTCCGGCAGCAACTACGTTTTCCCAGGAGGTCTACCATCCAAGTACTAGCCAAGCCCACACCTGCTTAGCTTCCGTCATTTGGCAGAGCCAGGGGACAAGTTGGTATGGCTGCCAGCAGTTGTGGTTTAACCTTATACCCCACCTACCAGACAGCCCTGGACGTTTCAACAGCAGGTTATAAATCAAACATCTGTATAAAACGTTGAAGAAGCCAGGATTATTTTTTTAACGTAATCTGAAGCTGAGGATTTGGATTCGGACTTTTCTCTTTTAGGATGTTACGGTATTGGAGGAGAACCGACTCTAAGTAAGAAAGTGTCGGTATAAAGTTGTATTACGGCACAAATGTGCGATGTAGAGAATAACCCTGACTGTCAAATGAAGGTCATGGATTTGAACAATAGCGTTTCAGTCTAAAGCGGCAGCGTTTAATGGCGTGCCCTGGAAAGTCACACGCATGTTTTCCTTTCAACCAAACGTAACGCCGTTCGATTTCAACACCTCGCCCTCGTCATTGCCCTGCCTGGCTGAAGGTTTGCTTCTCATTGAAAATCAGCGGGCGTAATGCTGGGTTGAAAATAAAATCCATGTAGACATACGCCTGCCACGGCACACGACAGGGCGGTGTTCCTGCTTCTGATAATGACACAAAACAAAACTACATTTGCACATCCATCCATCCATCCATCCATCCATCCATCATCCAAACTGCTTATCCTAATCAGGGTCGTGGGGATGCTGGAGCCTATCCCAGCAGTTATTGGACAGAAGGCGGGGAGACACCCTGGACAGGCCGCCAGTCCATCACAGGGCCGACACACACAGTCACACCTAGGGACAATGTAGTACGGCCGGTTCACCTGACCTACATGTCTTTGGACTGTGGGAGGAAACCGGAGCCCCCGGAGGAAACCCACGCAGGCTCGGGGAGAACATGCAAACTCCACACAGAGGACGACCCGGGACGACCCCCAAGGTTGGACTACCCCGGGGTTCGAACCCAGGGCCTTCTTGCTGTGAGGCACCAGCGTTAACCACTGCGCCGCCACGCCTATGACAGGTAAATGTGCGTAACATGTTGGCTTTCCTGAGCAAGATATGACTGGCACCTTACGAGCTGCAGGGCGGTCGTGACTGGAGACAGCTCTCAACCCATGGCCCCCCGACTCCCAACATCTCTGCACTGAACATCTAGGCCGCCTCGATGTGCCTGGCTGTTGTCCGAAGGCCCGTGGTGTCCCCCTGCCTGCAGATGAGACGGCGGACGCCAGCGGCCCTCCGCAAACCACACAGCAACAGCGGCGGCCCGATATCGCCTCACAGCGTCTGAAAACAGCACTCGGTAACAAGGGTGTTGGGTGTCGAGGAGGAACGGGGAAACTGGGGAGAGCCGGCTTTCGGCGTAAGCGTGCCTCTGCGGTTCGAAGTTTCATCCAAATCCCCCCGTTGCAGCCAAAACATGGACACGAAGGGCTGGTGGAGGATAAATGCGGAGCAGAACTGTTAAACCAAATGGGTGCACTGGATTGCAGATTCTGTTTCTCTGCTCGGTGACGGCGACGTAAATTCCCTTCGGTTTCTCTGGAGCGCTAGGGCACGCCTCGCACCATAACCCCGACAGGAAGTATTGATTCATCATCACCGCCCTTCACCCCGCCGCGTTGTACGAGACTGTAATTTATTACAACTCAACACATCTCAAACCATCTCCCTTCTGATCGCCATGGCAACAACACTACCCACTGCCACTTTTAGGCACACACCCCTTCCCTCCCCCGCTCCACACACAATCGCTTTCTCTGCCCCGCCCCCTCACCCTAATTTCCCTCATTAACTCTGAATCAGATACTGAAAAGAGCTGGTAATGCCCTCATCCATTTTTAACGACGCTTAACTACGGGCGTCTTCTCTCTCTCTCCCTCTCCCCCCCCCCCTCTCTCTGTCCTCTTGATAAAAACAGGGGTACTTCCATCCCCA